>NC_064811.1:115982525-116350172 GCF_023721935.1 Panthera uncia | reverse complement strand
CAGTACACAATTCAAATGATACAAAGGTGAGCACGATGGAAACAAGCTGGAAGACTTGATTTAAAGCAATTTTTTTCTGGTTTGTTTTAAGCGGTATTTTTTCGTGTCAGCTGCTCTGCCAGCATCGTTTGTGTTCAGGGTGCTGGGCGAATGGTAGTGGCTTTTTGTTTGCTTGGTTTTGGCGCTTGCTGATGGAAAAAGACAGTAGTATAGTCATGATGCAAATGTTTTTCTTCAAGTTAGTTACATGCCTTGGGTAGATATTTGTCACCGATGCCCTTCCTTACTGCCCCCTCCCCCCTCCACAATCCCGTGAACTATAGCCTTGTTTGCGTTTGCCTTCTTGTAAGAGGCAAATAACACTGGCAATAAGCAGGTGTACTGTAGGTAAAATTTGAAAAACACAGTTAAATAAAGAGTCTCAGGTAGATTAAAAGAATGAAGGACTGATATGTTAGAAAGAGCTGGATACATTTAATATGCAAAAAAAATGCTCCTATCTTGTAATTGTTTTGTTAAACATGTAGTTTTCTCATTCTTGTGTACTGTTTTATATAAGGTAGTTTTTTTTTTCTTTGAAGCAGATCATTTGTGATATAGAAGAGGAAATAAAGATATTAAGGTGTCATTATTCTCAGAGGTAGTTGTAGGGAACAATAAAAACCTCGGTGATTTCAGCCTTTTCTGCAGACCCATAGGCCACACAGGCTGACTGGCTGTGCCTTATAGTTAAAGGAAAGAAGAACTTGGAATGAGCCAAAAACAAAAATGGAAAAGTTCAACTCTCAAGGTCATATAGAAGAATTCTGAACTTTCAGCATGTTTTGTGTCATTAAAATCTGAGTGGCTTACTTTATAAGATTATACAGATTGTGAGGTTGTCATTAAAGAAAAACACTGGCAGAAAATTATTTTTGGTTTATAAAGGCACAAGGGCTTTGGACCTAAGTAACAGTGAAAACATTTTAAGAGACAAGCTCTCTTAAAGTTATAGGATATATTTACCCCTCCTGAATTACTACAATCTAATTTTGAAGGCAACAGTGTTTTATATCTTTGGGGTCACTTGTTATTGTATACCAGAGTTGACTTGTATAGGCTTGTGATTATGCACATTTATTCCTAATTCTTTGTTCAGTAAAGTCATGTTGGTACTCGAAATCAGCCGTCGTTGGGAGTTCTCACACCATCAAATTGGCAGAAGTTATATATCAGGGCTTTTTTTCCTGTAGAGCTGGTTGTTAAATATTTGCCGGCACACCACTGGATAGAAAGCCTACTTGAGTTGCATTAATCAAGATAGGGGAGAAATCTAAAATAAACAGAAGACCCATTGTTTGGAATTCTAGTGGAGAAGAATTAGAAATGTGGCACTTGTGGCATTTACCACAGTACTTTCCACAAGTTGTAAGTTAGTTATTCAAAGTAGCTGATGGCCTGGTCTTACCATTTGGGGTGGAGTAAAATGAATCCTGTCTTTGTCAAGTGACTATTAGTTGTTTGGCCAGAAGGCCCTTCCCCTTGTGCAACAGCTCCTAAAATGATGAAGTCCTTTGGGGAGGCTCTAAGAGTTGCATGACATTTTTTCCTTAACCTCAAAATATTACTAGTTCTAACAACTAATATTTAATAGATACAGAACGCTTACTCTTACATAGTAAGAGTAAGTTCAAGTCCCACATTAAATAGTATTTCTCTTTTTCATTCCTCTCTTCTTCCCTCCTTCTTGCTTTTCTTTTAAATTAAACTTTTTATATGAGAACAGTTTTAAATTCATAGAAAATTGCAAAGATAGCACAGAGTTCCCATATACCTCATGCCCATCTCGATTTTTGACCAGAGTTGTATTTCTGCTTTTCCTACATTGGCAGGGTTTCCTGGCTAAGGAAGCAAAGTTACAGCACCTAACACAAATAGTATTTGATTAAGGCTAATTACAGTGCTGTCACATAAAAAGGGGAGAAAAGAAAGCCGGCTTTTTCAACCAGCAATGAAATAACCTGCTGTCTATCTACTCACTTAATAGCTTTAATTGCCAGAACATACTCAAGATCTGGTGAATTTGTTTGAACATATCAGCAGGCACCAAATATTTCAATGAGATCAAGTTGTGTAACTAGTTGTGCTGTAAGTCGTGCTGAAATCACTCTGAAAAAGTGAGTTTTGTGGTCTAAAAGGCAACACCAGTTGGGAGAGGTCCACTGATATGATGGTTTATTAACACTTTGCAGTAAGGAAGTCATGGATTAACATGAGCCTTTTAGGTGAGCGATAACCCTCTAATATGTGTGACTTCTTAGTTTGCTGATGAATTAGGTTAGGAATGTAATTACACTTCCCTTAGAGACTCATTCTACTTCCTGTTTATTGAGAACTCTTTTCCAGAGCATGACATACCAAAAGCAGATATTTCCTTTAACAGACTTTGTTAGTGTACTTCACACCATGACCATTGTTCCACTTTTTATTATCTTCCACTTTCTGGCTCTTAGGAATGTAGAACCAGAAATTAAGGCAATCTACCTCCAAGAAGCCAGGCTAGGAAGTGAATCTGACAAACAAATGATTTTGAAGAAGGGGCCCAGGATGGACCCACGGTGGGACCTTCAAGGACAATCGCACCTGACTCGGTCCTCCCCCATTCAGATCCTTGGCATCTGCTTCAGGATAATGTAATGGATGGTTGTCTGTCGGTAGCTGAACATGTATACCTTTGAGCTTTCTGTGGAATAGTAAGAATAATACCTTCCCTATTTAGTGATCATTGAATTTCTCCGAAGAATTCAAACTCTTTATAAACATAGTACCCAGTCAAAATAGTCTCAAAGGAAGGTAAATGTAGGTAGTGTTGTCTTAACATTTAGAAACAGAGCAGTGAAATTGCAAAGGAAAGAATTAAGTACACCTTAGTACCCCCGTCACTTTCCCCAGAGACCACCTCTTGGGGGAGGGTGGTCACTGTTAGCTGGCAGAGCAATCAAGAGGTGACGGTTTCTTAACTGGAATTTAAATAAACACTTTAAAAAAAAGAGGTGTCAGTTTCTATTACCTTGCAATCCCAAATCTGTTGCTGGACTGGACTTGGTGACTTAGGCACACTCTAAGAAGGCTCCATGCGTCCCACAGAACTATCTCCCAGATTAGCCCTAGGCAGTTTGTGGACTAAGCGACAAGGATGTGAATAAAAGGACTCAGGCTGCGGAAGATTCTTCCCAGTCGCTGCTCTTCTTTCCCAGTCAAGACTATCCCAATCTGTTTACCTCCAGAACTTCCTTGCAGGCCCTGACAGGCTGTGGTGCCTATGAAGCTGCTGAAGGACTAAAAAGGCGCTGTGCTGCTGAGTTTCAGGTGTGCAAAAAGCTTAGCATGTCAGGAGGACCATAGGAAGGAACAGAAGTCTGGGGATTTTGCTTTTTAGTTCCTACTGTGTTTTCTTTTTTTTCTTTCTTTCTTTCTTTTTTCTTTTTTTTTTTTTTTTTCATTTTCCTTTGCCTCATGTACTAACTCTTTGAGGCTTAAGAGGCCCAAAGTGAAGCTTGTCCTAATTTTAAACTTGCCTCTGTGGCTGCCCTGTAATTTTCATTCCGCAGCCTAAATTGGGACGTGTCTCCGTAGGTTGGGCTCAGAATATCTCTTTCTGTGAAGCTTTACTAAACTACAGTTGGTATAGCAGAGGAGTTTCAGCAGAAAAATCCAGGATTCCGTCTTTGTTAGAAGTCCTCCATGGGAAAAGCTTTGTCCCATTTTAGAAGGAGGTAGTGGGGGCCAATCAGCTCTTAAAACAGACGTATTTCAGCAGATACTCATAGGACAACATGTTTATAATTTTTTTTGAGTTTATTTATTTTTGAGAGAGAGAGCACGTGCATACGCGTGCGAGTGGGGGAGGGGCAGAGAGAGGAAGATAGAAGATCCCAAGCAGGCTCTGTGCTGACAGCAGAGAGCCCTATGTGTGGCTCAAACTCACAAACCCTAAGATCATGACCTGAGCTGAAGTCAAACACTTAACTGACTGAGCCACCCAGGTGCCCTAGGACAACATGTTTATATTCCTTCTTTGACACGTGAGATTTGGGAGATTTTTGTTGAGATTATCTGTCTCAGATTCTTTTTCTTTATGTGTACCTCCAAGAATCAAGCTATGTTTTTTACCATGAAAATCATATGACTCATTTTCTGTGGGCCCCAACTCCATATCTTCCTCTCCCCATATAGGTTGCTTGAGATGACCTCAGACTGCCATGAGCTTTCTTTTCCTCTGAATTTCTAGGACAAGCAGGAACTTGGATTGGATCTCTATGGTTTTCTCCAACTACGTAATATGCTTTTATAGGGGGGAGGTATATAACAATCTTAATGAATCATTTTTCAATTAATTGTTTCCCATTATAATGTTCTAAGAGTCAAGAATTCTCTCATCATTTTAATCATGAGTACTCAGGGCCTTAAAATGTTCTACCTCCATTAGAAAGATGGAATATTTAGGCTTGTTCTACATGAATCTGCCCCACAAATAGAAGATAGATTTATATTTAGCTAGGAGCATGGAAGAAATCAGCAGTCAAGATCCTAGATAGTTTTTTCTTCAATAAGTCAATGTTTTTCCAGATTAGTCCATTATAGGTAACTCGTTCATTCCTTCAGGACCCAGAGTGCCTCAGAAACTTCAATACCCGCCAATAGCTAAGGCCAAAAAGGCTCACATGCTCCTGGAAACCACTGCTAGCCACTTCGTTTTTTAATTCCATGAGCACACCTGAAATCTAACTTTGATAGTAGCCTTCCTTTCTGCCATAGAGTAGTACCCATTGTGAAGCAGATATGTCTTGAATCCCATAAAAGGTATTTCAGGCACTGATATGCTGTGGAGGCCTCAGAATAAGGATTTCAGGATAAGAAGCAGCATGCCTGAATCCCCATGGGTGCAGTCTCAAGATGTATAGGAAAGGCCCATGCTCTGGACCTCTTCCTGAGCAAATATGATCTATGGGCCACCTCGTTTGTCCAGGGAGATGTCAAAACTGTGGAGGTTTTGAGATTTTACTCTATTTACAAGCTATCCAGTTAGCTGCCTTTCTTCATATAGGAGATTTTATTTAAAATCTTTAGTTCTTCTGCTGGAAAAGACATACCAGTGAAACTCATGTCGTTAGTGAGCTCAGGTGGTTATAGTGTGATGCCCAAAAGACCACGCTCTTCATTCAGTCCCCACATAGACTTGTTAGGCCCACCTGGAAAAAAGGAAATCATCTAAGCACTGTGAATTCCAGCTTTCATCCTGGATAGCCATCTTACAAAAGTGGGCCACCAGTCCCAAGAGAAGTCAACAGAGAATGATGGATTTGCTGGCATGAATCTAATACGCCTGCAAGAAAAACAATGCAAGCACAGCTCTACAAAGTAATTAGTATCATTGTCATGTATATGAAAGACAATAGAGTATTATTATCATTGTGGTCCTGATACTGGTAGTTTTCCAATGCCCCAGAGGGATAGGTACTTTAGACACATTGGAAAAATGGAGGAGGCTCTCTGTTGGTTACAGAAGTAACACAGTTCAGGAGCTGGTTGTGAAGATACACATTGACTCAGGTTTCTCCAGTAGGTGACTCTCTTTGCATGCCCTGAACTTTGCCAGATCTGCTTCTTCTACTGTTCCTTTATAACTGGCTTAAATGCTACTTCTGCCGTGAAGCACTCTCCAATCCCTGCCAGAAAAAGTCTCTTCTTTTTCTGCCTAGGGCTGGTACTTTTTGGCAGTGGGGTTCTCTACCTTGCATTATAGTTTTATGTGTACACTTGATGACTCATCTCATCTTTCCCGCTAGACTATGAAGTCCTTGAGAGTAGAAACTCGGCCATATTCAAGTACGCTGTCTTTAGTACATAGATCACACGTGATAAATATGTGTTGAAAGAATAAATGAATGTACGATGACAGAAGGGAGCGGACAAAGGGAAAGCATTTCTGGAATATCAGTGGTAGTACCATATCTAAGTCTTCTCGACAGAAAGGGGTCTCCACACAAAGCTCCCAACTAGTCAGAAATACAAAAAAAAAAGAGGAAACAGATAAATGAAGACACCGATAGATGAAGGGTAATCACATCGTTTGACTCTGTCCACTGTGTCCATTTCTGCTCATAGAATCTTTTCTCTTCATATTGTTTTTGTTATCAGGGATGGGTATTGTTTGTGGAATTCACTCAGGAAAACTTAGTAATTTTCCAACATAGTTAATATTCAGATATGAAAAATCTCTTACAGTTTAAATGGTGAATAGATGCTAATTTATACATATATACTTATGCTCAGAATGCCTAATTAATGATCTTCTGTGTCAGTCACGGGTATGTTAATGAGCTTTCTTTTGCTCCTGTGTCATAATTGCATTGCGCCTCTCTAGCTTAAGGTTGGGAGAACATTTTAGCTGAGGATTAGCAAATGATGCAAAATAACAACAACAGAACAACTAACAATTATTCAGTGATTCATAAGTTTAGGAAATGTGGAAGTATATGATCATAACAATTTAGTGTGAGAAGATGTAAAGACAGCCAAAAACAACAATTGGCTACTTTCATGGTAGCTCTCCTTTTGCCGAGTTTAAAAAAGGTTTGCTTCATGTGCAAAGTCTACCTGTCATTGGTGTGAACACTGGATTCACCATCTTTCTTTCTTACTGAGGACAAAAAGGCCCTGTGGTATGGGGAACTCTGTTGATTGGAGTTATCCTATATTTAGATCCGTTATGTCTCTGAGAGCCCACGAGCGCCAGCTTCTACCTACCTTGTATAATCTTTCCTTCCTCCATGTTCTTAATGTATTTTGGTTTCGTCCCCAAACGCTTGCTTGTTTTCCAGCCATAACCCTTCCCACTTTAATCTGCCAGAGTCGAGTTGGATTTGATTTCTAACTTGCCACTTGTGGGCTGTGTGAATTTGAGCAAGTTAATTCACCTCTCTGAGCTTCTGTTTGCTTCCCTGTAAATTAAGTAAGGATACCGAACATGTTAGAACAGACGTGATGACTAGGTGAGTGGACGTGTCTGAAGCCCATTGCATGACTACATAGCAGGAGAAAGGATTACCCTCCATTTTCTTCCCCTTTATCTGTTCCTTATAAATGTAGTGGTTAAGACCACAGCATTGGGAGCTACACTGTCTGGGTTTAACCCCTGGTTCTGCCATATTCCAGTCGTGTGACCTCAGGCGAGTTACTGAGCCTTGCTGTGCCTCAATTTCTGGGTATCTAAAATGTCAGTGCCTGGTGTTTAGTAAGTGCTCAAAAGAAGTCAGTTGTTGTTATCCTACAACATAAGCAGCTGGGTGAAGATGGCCCTCTGCGAATCAATCTGTGAATTGAGGGTCAGGAAGCCCTTCTCCTGAGCGAGAAGCAGAGTGCCTTAACCCTTTGTCCGAGACAGCAGGGGACACCTGTTCTTGCTCTGCTTCTAGATCTTCTCTGTGAGGAGGCCATCTCTTCCGCTTCTCCTTTTCTCTGTGGAGAAATCTGTCCTCTCGGAGAGTAACACAGAATAGATTTGCACCATCCCTTCTGAATGTATATCATTCTCCCTGTTTCATTGTGCAGGGGTGGAGCCTAGAATGCCCAATCTCTCCGTTCCTCCCCATGCTCTCCCTCTCTCTCTCCCTGTGACAGGCTGTGGGAGGAAATAAAGGGCTTTGTGCCAAGTCTTTCATTTGGGGCCTCTATTTTTTCCTTTATTTTCATGCCAGAGGCAAATAGTTGAGTTTGCTCCCTGGAAGTGAGGCTCTTGAAACCATTCAGCTAGCCCTGACATTTTTAAGATAACAAACTGTTCTCCAAGTGGTATCAGAATCTGACTTCTCGTGATCCTGATCTATCACTGGAATGTATTGACTGGCTTTTTATGAACGATGAAGCAATGAATTCTAATAACTGACCCCCAAATAAGCAGTCACGTTTAGCCACTTAAGTTCTCCAGATAAATCCACAGCAACAGGGCTGCTAACACTTTACGTCTAGGGTCACGTTTACAGATCTCAAAATACTTTTGGAAAAACTCATCTGATCCCACACATCCCTGAACGGTAGACATGCCAGAAACTATTATTCCCCTTTTGCCGTTAAAACGTAGAACAACAACAGCAACAAAAGCTGAAACCCAGGAAAATTAGACGACTTATCTACAGTTATACAGATAGGAAGTCCAGTGTGCTGACTGGAACTTAAGAGATTTTTAAACCAGTAGTTTCGGTTAATCAGGAAAGGTAAGATTATGCTGCAGTAACAAGTTGCCCCCCACCCCACCCTTTGGTCCCACTGGTTTAACATAATAAATGTGGTCCCTGCTACATTTCCATGTGAAGGCTAGAGAGGCTCTGATCCACCTGGCCCCTTGGGGATTCAGGCTGACAGAGGCCTCACCTCTTATACCACTGCCACCTCAGTAGATGACCTTGCCGCAGCAGGAGAAGAAAATGGGAGAATTCATACCGGCTCTTTTCTCTGCTCATAGCCCTTGGCCAGAGTAGTCACATGGTCCCAGACTAACTACATGGGAGCTGAGAAGTCTTCCCAAACACTAAAAACAGGGATGAGAACCAGCTCTGATGAGCCCCAGAAATCTCCATTGTCAGCTTTTAGGTGGGCCATTTAAAGATAGGGGCAGGGGCGCCTGAGTGGCTCAGTTGGTCAGGCATCCCAACTTTGGCTCAGGTCATGATCTCACAGTTTGTGAGTTCAAGCCCCGTGTGCTGGGAGCCTGGAGCCTGCTTCGGATTTTGTGTTTCCCTCTCTCTCTGCCCCTCCCCTGCTCTCTCTCTCGCTCTCTTTCTCAAAAATAAGTAAACATTAAAAAATAAATAAAAATAAATCGATAAAAAATAAAGACAGGAGGCAGCATGTGGGGCCCATTTGGAATTAAGCATACTTCATAATAAAGATTGTAATGTGGACATTTCATTTGTTTGAGAAAGATGAAAATAGATAAAAGGAATTTAAATAGCACCTTATGTGTGAGGTAGTTGCCAAAAGGAAAAAAGAAACAATTTGTAATCATACTAGGTCATGTTAACTTCCCCCCATTTTTTATGTTTATTTTTTTAATTTCAGCTTTATTGACATATAGTTGACATATAAAATTGTAAGATATTTATTTTACATTGCAGTGATTTGTTATATGTATACGTTGGAAAGGATTTTTCACCCATGTAGCTAATTAACACACCTATCACTTCACATTTGTCTGTTTTTCACTTTCTTTCTTTTCTCTTCTTTTCTTTCTTTCTTTTTTTTTTTTTTTTGCGTGCGAGATACTTTCTTTTTTTGGACCTGATCTTTTAAAAATTAGAATTTTCTCCAAAAGATAAACAGAAAATTTATGGTTTAAATTTACTGATTCTCTCCCTCCTGTCCCCAACCTGTTTTGCAGATAAATTTGTAGATTTTAAAAAAAGAAATCTTCAAGTTATTTCTTAGAAAACATCAAGGTTTACTCTTAAGATATTTTAGAAAACTTACCAAATCATTCTAAATAAGTTTTATTAATCACTCAGGTGATTTCTCAACAAATAACATCTATGTAATAAACATCTATATAATAAATATATATATAACTTGCCCTCTCTCTCTCTCTGGATGATCAATGTAGAGAAAAATCGTAATCAGGAACATGAACTAGTTTGCGTCTGAGTTGCATAGAGGGCGTGAGTGTGAATGTCCTCTTGGTGCAAAAGATCTTAGAATATTCAAAGATAAGGATGGGACCTGTGAGCCAAACAAAATCAAATGGTCCAGGGCCAACTAGACTGTTTGAGACCCTTCTCACACAGTGAATCTTTTTCATCCACCCCTGTTCCAAAAAGTACCCGGATATCCCTGTGTTTGAGCTGCCCTCTCCTCCAGCACCTGGACTCATCTGCAGAACTTCCCCGTGGCTCCCGCCCTGTTCTGTGCATTCTGGAAACAGCCGTACTTATCATGGGTGGAAGACCAGCCCGATGTGAGCTCCCTTCTAAACACCTAGCAGTGCAGCAGAAATTCTTACAAAAGCTTTCTGTGGAAACAGACATGTTTCCCACTCCTCTTCTCTTTTAAAATGAAGTATTTTTTTGATAAAGTGTATTTTAAAACCTAAAATAGCAATCCCAAATACACATGCTAACAGTGATTATAGTAATTGGCACTTGTATCTAATGGCAATCTGTGGGGAGTTCTGCCATTCTTACAGGCATCACCATAGTCTCAGCAGACACTTTGGAGTTTCATTGGTCATAAATTTCATGATCTGTAGTCCAGGAACATAAAATATGGAAGTGAAGCAACGTATCCAAGGTGGCAGGTAGGACACATGGACAGCTGAGAATAAGGTTTCCCAAGTGGGCCTGGACCATACGAGGCAGATGACCCTTAATGATACAGTTTCCTAGGCTTCACCTTAGAATTACTGAAACAGAATTTTCAGGAAAGAGTCCAAGGAATTCTTCTTTTTTACCAGGCACTCATGAGTGACTTGTGATGTGCAGTTAGGAATAACCCGACCTAGCAGAAGGCACAGCTCCCGTCTAATTCCAGCCTCCTGTCACCATTGGAAGAAAAGGAACAGCCTGTAAGAGGATGAGAAAGTTAACCCCAAGAATTCAGATGCTCTGTGGGAATAACAGCTACTTCTCTCCATCCCTGGAGTTTTCAAGAAAAGTTCAGTTTTATGTATTTTTAAATGTCAACACTTCGTACCATTGGTTTTAGAAAAAGGCCCTGGGGACTAATAGTAGTGTCTGTAAGCATTCTCCAGGTGGTCTGAAAACTGGATCCTTTCAAAATCGGTGTGTTTTTTTTTTAATGTAACTTTTGACTGGGTAATAAATATACAACGTACAAGAAATCAAAAGGTTAAAAACAGTATATGATGAAAGACAAATCTCTTTCCCATCCTTTCTTCCTGTCTCCCATTTTCCTTTTCCAAAGGCGATCGCTGTTACCACTTTCTTATGTTTGCTTCCGATCACATCCCAAGCATATATAAGTATGTATGTAGACATATGCTTGTTTTCCTTGACCCAAATGGTGCCCATACCGTATTGAACATCTCTACCACGTTCACCGTCTATGTTGTTGTGTCTGATTAGGTGGATTCTTTTCTTCTGCTATCCCTTAGTGATTTTGTGCAGTTAAAGTAACTTCCGTGATAAACACTGAAATCCCCAGTGGCTTACCAGTATAAGTTTATCTCTCTGCCATGCAACAGTCCAGCATAGGCATTCGTTGGGCAAACAACCGGCTCCTTCCATTTTGAAGTTCCTCCAAGGGCTTTGGAACCTTTTGCCGCCAGCTGGTGTGTGGGAAAAGAGAGAGGCTAGAGGATCGTTGGACATCTTGCTGGAGGCTTTTATGGGTCGGCGCTGGAAGTGGCACACATCATTTCTGCCCACGTTCTTCTTGCAAGAACTAAGTCATAAATCCCCATCTAAATGCAGGGAGAGTTTGGAAATGTAGTCCTAGACTGGGCATCTGCTTACCAATATCAGATCCACACAGGTGAAGGGGTGCACACATCATTGGTGGGTAGCTAGCCATTCTGCTATAGTTTTCATCTCCAAATGTGCCTGATTTTCTTGTAGTGGGCATTTGCCCCCCTCTTGGTACACGGAAGTGCCGTGGGCGATTTGGTATGGATTTTTATACACTGATGTGGCCTGTAAGAGTTTGAAAACCACAACTTGAAACAGAAGGCCGAAGATCAAGTTCAGCCTTTGCCCCTGCTAGTGTGTTAGCCCACATGCAAGAACTGCTCCATCACATGTGTCTGTGGACAGATAGACCCACTACCTACCTGATCGCTTCATTTGCTTGAGCTCCTCAGACTAAATGACTTCCCAACTATCTAACCCAGGCAGAGCCAAGAATAGAAGAACTCCAGAATCCCCAAATCCCAGTCTGCCTATAAAACATTAAGGCGATAATAGTCCTTTTCAAGCTTTAATTTAATTCTCTCTCTCTCTCTCTCTCTCTCTCTCTCTCTCTCTTTCATGCTAGGCTTGCTACCTAGCAATTTTCTGGCACTCTTTTTGCTTACAAAACTTTCCTTTGCTCCCAGAGGGAAAAAAATGCACAAAAACAAATCAGCAATATAAAGGACTTTTGTAAGTTAAGTGTCCGAGAGGGAGAGGTTCACAAAGCTGCTGGGAATGTGGCAACCTGACCCTGTCCTCCCCTTGTCCCCTCATGTCAGTACAGCCCCCAGGAGGGAGGGAGACCTAACGTAGAAGGACTGGCCCCCTCCTCCAACAGCTCTGCACCAGTCGGTCCTCGAGGTAGAAACACTGCGATGAAGCTGTGGTGACCGGGGAAAAAGCAGGAGGAGAGCTGCTCCCATCCCTACTCTCCCAGCATCCACGAGCGAGCAGGCCGTGCCTCACTGGTGGACCTTGGGGAAGCAGAGAGGAGAGAGGCCTAGCTTTGCCTCGGCATTTCCGCATCTGTTTTCTTTCTGGCTGGTTTGCAGGGACTCTGTGGTCACTGTTCTCCATGTCAGCACATTCAGAATTGCTGACTGTAAACACTGACGGCAGTATGCCTGCTACTGAAGAAGCCACAAGGAAAACAGCTTTGGGCAACGGTGGATTTTCTTGGTGTGACGTATTCCTCGCTCGTGGTGCGGCTCTTTACAAAGGACAGGGCTTTGCGGTTTGGATGGGATGGGGAGAAAGAAAGGAGGGGAAAAAGAAGGAGTCCTATTAGCTTGTTGAGATATTTTCTTAAGGAAATACATTTTGATTTTCTACTGGGACCTTTCTTTGGGAGCTGGAACAGAAGAGGAATTTGAATAGCTGAAATGGAGGGTTGCACAGTGGGATTATAACAACCAAACCCACGTGCAGACAGAAGTTGGGAGCCATCACAGCAATGAGGTAGTTCTCCAAGATCTTGGAAGGAAGTGGTTACCAAAAAAACACTGTAAACCGGATTGCTTCTTCCAGTCTTTCAGGCTTGCCCGGAGTGGCATGGAAAGCCACAATTCCCAGAGGGCAGGGCCTGGCTGGACTCAGAGCTGGGTGACAGCGGGTCTCTGGGGCCCTGTCTGAGGACTTCCACAGACAAGGATGTGTGTCTTTGTAGCTTGTCAAACCACAATCATTCACAGAGGGCATGTGGATTAGAGTCTCCCACAGTCTAATCAGGGAGAGTGTGTAACCTGCTTCCAGAGAGTTTGCTAGTCTGTGAGCTAGTATATAAAGTGGCCGACTTCATCTTTTCATTTAGGAACTACAATGGGGAATTAGGATTGACATTACTCTGCTGAGAGCCTCCTATGTGAAAAGTGGTAGAGGTGGGGCCCTGGAGTATATCAGTTAGTTCTTCAGAGAAAAAGAACCAATAGGAGGTACATGCATGTGTACCTATATTTCTATATAAATATATAGATAGATAAACAATGGGTTTATATATTTAATTGGTATATGTACTGATAGACTACATCTCTCTCTCCCATAGCTCTTATATGAGACATAGGTGAGATATGTATATGAGATATATCATATATGTGTATATATTTTTCATATATATATCTCATATATATATCTCCATATATGTGTGTATATATATTTTATATAAATCTATAATACCATATATGTATATGTATATATATACATACACACACACACACACACACACACACACATATGAGAGAGAGAGAGAGATTTATTTTAAGAAACTGGTTCATATAATAATGGAGGCTGTCAAGTCCAAAATCTGTAGATCAGGCCAGCAGACTAGAAATTCAACTAAGAATGGATGCTGCGGTCTTGAGTCCAAACTCTGCTGCAGACTGGAAACTCAGGCAGGGTTTCTACGTTGCAGTCTTGAGGCAGAATTGCTTTTTCAAGAAACCTCAGTTTTACTCTTAAGGTCTTAAAATGGTTAGGTGAGAGCTGGTCACATTAAGGAGGGTAATCTGTTTTTACTCAGAGTCTACTGATGTAAATCAGTAAATCAGAGTTCGCTGACGTAAATCAGTTAATAACATCTTTGAAAAATCACCTCCACAGTGACATCTAGACTGGTGTTGCCCAAACAACTGGGCACCATAGCCTAGCCAAATTGACACATAAAATTAGCCATCACAAGGAGAATTTGTACATTGAAAGAGGAACGTTAGTCAGATGCCCATAGGTCAAAGGATAGAAATTTCTTTAGAGTAAAAGTTATAAGCCAAGCTGTCTCAGTGACATGCTTGCTGGTTTTCTTGTGACAGATGTTCCTGGCATAATCTCTGATCTAACGGATTCATTGGAAATGGTCTTTTTTTACCTTGATGTCAGAAGAACAGTACATGGGCTAGCACAGAGCACTGAAAGAGCAGGTGTTCAATTCCTGATACTACCTTTGTCTTATGATAAGAACCTGAGAGTAATTAATTCGTACCACTACTTCTGTACTTTGAGAAACATGTCAGTAAGGCCCAAAGGCTACATAGCAAGAGGGGAGAGCGTGAACCCTGGGATGAAACTGTGTGGGTTCAAATCCCAGTTCTGACACAATGGACATGTAGTGAACCTATCTGTGCCTAAGTGTCCTCCCATGAATAAAGGAGATGATGGTGACAGTTTCTACCTCATAGGGCTTCTGTAAAGATTAAATGTATTAATGTATGTATCTTCACATAGTGCCATATAAGTATTTGGGATTATGATTACTTCCTGGGACTCTGAAGGGATAAAGTCTGAGTAGAGAATTGGGATCGTTGAAGAAGAGTTTTTAGAAATAGATAATACACTGGAATTTGGCTATAATCTAGTCCATGTTTGAGACCACTTTATGATGTTGTCCTTTAGGGAATTCTGCTCATAATCCTCTTAGACGAATTGAAACCAAGATGGAGCCTCCTTGTATCAGATTCTGTGCTGTGGTTAATAGTGTCATGGAGAAATTTCAGAGGATTAATAACGAGCTAATACACCTATGAATGTTAAATGTCTTGGAAGCAGTTTCCTGATGAGCAAATAGCAGATGTGGCAATGGCCATAGTCTAATTGCCGGAGAGGGAGTTAAATATAGTTTATTCGTTTTCTAAGCAGTTATTTCAAAGCCGAAATATTTTCCCTAAAAGCCTGTCAATTGTTCATAGTCAAATGAAGTATAGGAGTGGAGGAAGTATTTAGGAATGTTCTCCCTACACCTAATTTATCTTTGTAAATTGTTGGGGTGTTCTACTTAAGTTTTGGTGTTTGTATACTTTGATGTTTGACTTTTCGGGTGTAGAGCAGTATCTTTTATTGTCCTAAAAAGTTGAATTAAAAAATCATACTGGTTATCTTTTATTGAGGCCTTCTGTGTGCCAAGCACCATATTGAACGTGTGTCGTGTATCACATCACACGTAATCTTTACAGTACTCCCATGAAGTGGGTATCATTATTGTCACTATTTTCCATTTGGAGAAACTGAGAGGTTAACTTGCTCCAGATTCATGACAGGTAGCTGGATTCTAGGTAACAAGAGTGCAAAAGCCCAAACAAACATTCACACTACCTTCTCATGTTCTTTCAGTCTCAAAAATTAAAATCAGCCCGACTCTCTGCTAGGTGTTCCTTGCAAGATGTGGGTTGAACTGCTCTCAGGTCTGTAATTCTTTCATTAAATAAAACTGAGTCCAATCTGACATGTTAAGAAGTTGTTATTTTCGTTCCAGTGTTGTGACTGTTTTACTGAGCAGGACTTTCCTTGGGTTCTTGATGGCTACCTGCCATGGCCAAGTTTCATATCTGGAAGAGATTTGGGAACAGCCCTTGTAGATAGAACACTGAGGTAGGACTTGGGCTATGGATTGCTCCTCACGTCCATTTGGCAACAGCACCTCACTCACTATCTTGAGAACAAGAAGGAACATGCCATTAAACAGTGGTTTAGAGCTATAGGAAGGACAAGTTGGGGATAACATTTACCAGGGATATTAAGAAAATTGCCACTCTGAACAAAAAATTAAAGGAGTACCGTTTTCATGTCTACTGTATGTGTGTTTTCAGAACGTGATTCTTTTCTGCAATGGTGACACTGACATATCAATAAGTAAAGTTCAAAAACAACAATCAGGTTGCAGTGTGGAGAGCCTTCCTCTATATTTAGAATAAAACTCCATGTCTTTACTGCCAGGATGTGAGCTTAATTATAGCATGTTGCAAACTTTGCTCTTGTAAAGGGTGTGTGTGTGTGTGTGTGTGTGTGTGTGTGTGTGTGTAGCTTACTCTGCCTGGAGAAACTCAGGTGCCATTTTTATTTTCCTTTTGAAGCATCAGTAGGAGTTGATGCAGGGTAGTTAAGACCCTTGACCCTCAATGAACTGATAAGCTCCTTGAAGGCAGGAATCATGTTGTATTTATTTATCTCTTTTAGCTCTTACCATACTACTTAATATTTATTTACTTGAATAAAACCAGGGGTGTCAACTGGGGCTATTGAGAAGGCTTCCATTTTGATATTTACTTAAGTAATACACCGATTACTATGCTAGAAATAAATTTTAATCCAGCATGGAAACTTACACTAAAAAAAAAACTCTGCAGTTATTCATCATATTATCCCCAGAATTAGCAGTTACACATTTGCTACAGTTATTTCTTGACTATTCAGGGATTACCTTTGTGTGTTTGCACATACCTGTGTGTTTAGCATCAAAACAATTATTGCATTCAGATTATTCACATTGTCAGGCTCATTACACAGACTGAAAAGTACTTGATTCTAGCCGTACGCCCTTCATATCAACCATGAAAATTTGCTCAAACCCACATTCCTTGAGTCTGAAAGAATCAGCATGGATGGTTCGTCTAGATAATTAATAAACTCCACCTCGCCCTTAAAAACCACCTTTAAGGAATCTGATGCGTATATATGATCTTTAGCTTCTGAACATAAGATTTTACTGCACCTTGCACATAGTAAGTATTCAATATTATGTATATTGAATGATTAATTCAACAGAAATAAAGATGGAAATAAGGAAGATGAAACCATTTGCAAGCTCACATTTTGGGGGTACACTGTTCACAAGGTTTATTGGTATTTTCCATTCTGAGTCTACCATCATACCATTGGGGGAAACTTAACATTTTCTCATTAGAAGATGTCTGGTGCTAAAATAGAATGTAGTTAATCAGGACTGAGGAGATGTGCGGTGCATACACTTATTAAGGAGCAATCCGCTGGCTCCTTATTACTGCTATTAATTCCCAGGCAACACCTTCCACTTTTTTTGTTTGTTTCATACAGTGGCTTATTAAAAAGCACTGCCTGAATAAATGCTTTGGTATGATGTGCATGGCTAGGTAGATGAAGCTATGTTGGTAAAATCGTGATCTGGAGGAATTAATACATAGCAACAATTTAAATAAAATTTTGATGTAGCTTCATTAATTTGGGGAAAAAATAAGCTTCTGACAAACATTTATTAAATATCTATCTAGTATCAGGCTGTCTAAACTTAGTGAAACAAAGTTTGTGAAGCTTGTTGAAAGTTAACATGATGATTTGTTAACATTTAAATATCTCCATGCAATTAAAATTTTGACTTTAAATTATATGTGAAATAGTGTTGTGAAATATGCTGTCTTGTCTGTGCTTCGGTTTTAGTATTAGGATAAATGTTTGGCCATTAAAAAAGAAGAATTGGAAAAAAAAAAAAAAAGAAAAATTGGCACGCAGCCACTATCAATCCATAATACCCAGTATGAAACTTGGTATTAAGTTCACTCAGAACTTAAGGATAAATCTTTAAAAAGTGTTTCCTAACAAGATTTCAGACAAAGTCACATCCGTGTATTACGGGAGTCACTTAAACATCCGAATTCATCAGAAACAAGTAAAGTGGTAATTCAAATAATCTACAGGAATAGTAAGAGTTATTTACTATAAACAGAGTAATTCTGTTTTAATCTAGAAACTAAAATTTAATAAGCAGGGAAGTAGACCTCAAATCAGAACTCCCTGATGATTGCCTTTATCATTACCAAGGGCTTCGGATGAGGGGTCCTGCTTTTTAAAATTTGTCTTTGGAGGGACGCCTGTGTGGCTCAGTCACGTAAGCATCTGACGTCAGCTCAGGTCATGATCTCACCGTTAGAGAGTTGGAGCCCTGCATGGGGCTCTTTGCTCTCAGCACAGAGTCTGCTTCAGATCCTCTGTCTCTGTCTGTCTGCCCCTCCCCCACTCGCTCGCTCTCTCAAATAAACATTTAAAACTTTGTCTCTGGGCCTTCAACCTAACCTTACAGTACCACGTTGTATTCCAGACTCTTTGTAGTGGATTAGCAACAAGATTGTGGAGAATCCAACTGAAAGTTAGCTACTTAGGCATATAATAATATCTGCTTTTGTAAGAAGCTCTTTGTTGTACATATTCTAAACAAACAGATTACATGCATTTAGTGTAGGTATTCAGTCTGACTTGATACACATCCACTCTTGGTTCTGGCTCCTTCTATTTGGTGTCAGCCAGAATGATACTCTCCATAATCACTTGGATCCCAGAGCTTGTCATTCCCTACGATTGCAGGAATGCTCAGTGGGGGGTTATCCCCTTGAGCCCTAGACCATCCTGTGTGCCCATCCTCCCGCCCCAGCCCACCTCCTACCCCAGGCATCAGATTACATTGGCTTCCTACTAATGCTCCATTTGTTCCTTCTCTACATCTTTTCTCTGCTTTCAAAGCATGGACATTTTACTTTTCTAGCCCCTGGCAATCTGTGACCTCTCTGGGAGCCTGTCTCCAGGCCCCATCAGTTGTGAGACCTCTTTTCTTTTCCTGTCAATCATGCCTGACTCCTCCAACATCTTCTTTTACCTCCGTACGCTAGAAAGATTATAAACTTTTTTTTTTCATAACTGAAGAAGCTTTCTACCCTTTAATGTTCTAGGATTGGAGGGGGCGAGATGCTATTCCAAACAACCCCACATCGTAAGTTTTTCATTTTGGATGAATCTTTTTAGTTGAATGAAACATCCTTTTTCCTCTTTGGCAGTACCTCATTTCACATGTATAAATAAAATAAATTTTGATTTTGTATATTTTGCTTAACAAGTATATGCGTTTCATTGAGGAAAAAGATCAAAATATAAATACATTTATACCAACATTTAACTTTGGGAAAAATTTAATATCGGTTGTTTTGAGTGATGATGGTTGTTACTCTAATACATCAGTGCAAAACCTGATGCCCAAATCAACCTGTCAAACTGGAAATGTTTAGTCTCTCTGTGACTTCACAGATACCTGCTCAATTTAGCTTTGAGGAACAAAATAGCCCAATCATAATTCAGTTTCCTAATGTAACTGCTCCAGATATCTATCTTTTTTACGTAGGAAAACTATAAACCTGAGTTGTTTGTAATTAATATTAGGGATACATACAATAGGGGCATACCTCAGAAAGAAAAAAAATGAAATTCTATCTTTTTTAAATTTGACTTAAATAACCTTTCTGATGAGTGATTTCAGTAAGATACAACCTAAGACAAAGGGGACCCAGGGGCCTTGTGCCATGGTCATAAAGTCGTGGCTCTCAGGTGCGATACCTGGTCTGACTCTTGTGGCCAACCTCATGTCCAGCTTAAGCACAGAGAACTTACTTTTGTCTGTAATCATATAGTGGTTCAGACCACAACATGTTTGTAGCAGGGCAGTGAATGGGAAATAGCAAGATGCCAACCCTGTGTCCATCAGCCCATGGTAAATGAACATGGACTTCTGAATCTCTTAGCTTGCCTGTTAAAGAATGTAAGAAAATCCGCTGGGCTGTATTCTGATATTATACCCCTTGTGTTGGTGTTAAAGGTTTCTAATGCGAGGTAGGAGAGGATTGTGTAATCCGTTCAGTTGTATGTACTCATACTGAAATATAAGGCCGTACTAGACCAGAGGGCACAGGGACTGATCATCACTCTGTGGGCTGCCCCTAGTGAAGTTTGGCATGTATCAACTAACTACACATACACACATGTACACGACACATGCTTATGCACATATGAGTACACATGCCTTAGTTAATGTCTGGTCATTATTATTATTCTTTCTGCCTCCAGAATCCTCCCCTGACTCATAAAAAAAAAAAAAAAAAGACTTCAATACCATACCACCTCCAACAACAAATTAGTATTTTTCTAGTTTTGTGCACCAGAGCTAGGCTATAGCGTGACGAGTGAGGAGAAAACTTTTTTACAAGCATAGTACAAGTACTGATGAAAATTTTATACCTAATTTATTGACCTACCTCTGTGTATTGATGGCTTTGTTTCAGAAACTTACTCACAGTAATACATTCATGAATCTGTGGGTCATTTTACAGGATCTATGTAATGTGGTAGGAAAACCAGAGATTAAACACATATAACAACTTAGGCTAGAAAAGCTTATACCCTAAAAAGAATTTTCAAAGATAGTATAAATATAATTGATTACCAAATTCTGGAACCTGAGCAGCATATGTTGCCAATAACATACAGCTAACTCTAGAAATAGAAAACAAAATAAAAAAGCCAGCATGTCTTTATGAATAAACTAAGAGAGTATTATGTCATCATAATGAAGTCTTAGACCAAATCTATATAGTGAGGGTAGAGAGCATCTTAATTTATTATTGTAATTGAACTAACACAAATATGACATCCAACCCACTCATCAGCATCACTCATGATCTATATTTAACATAGATTATAGGATAATATCATTAATAACAAAGTCTGAGGATTGAGCTAACTCCTAAGTTACACAAGTAAATCGTAGTGAATAGCAGTTCTCTGCATTATATCCTTATGTCGCTGGGACATGGCAGAAATGGAGTCTGAACTGTTCTGTGCTCTTACAATGAAGGGCGATAAGTGCCAGGCATGGCATCATGGTGTACGTGAAGACGTACACCTTCCTTCATTCATGTGAAGGAATTCAGAGTCCAGTGTGCTGGGGCGAAGCAAGGTGGGTCTTCAAGGAGGGCGTCAGGTTTTGAAAATAAATGAGCACTCGTTCTCAAGGCAGCTAACAGATTTCAGGAAGCAATTTGCTTCCTTTCTCAGCCAACTTTCTTTGGTCTGGTCTAAAGTATATCATGTACTACCTATTGAATGCCTTCTCTATGCCAGCTGATTTACCTATATTATTGTCGCGGTAGTCTCACAGAAATGAGGGATTATTATCCCTTTCTGCCCTCGAGGAGACCAAGGCTCAGAGTGGTTAAGTACCTTGTTCAAGGTCACATAGCCAGGAACTAAGAGAGTACAGATTCTATTCTTTACTCTAGGTCCCCTAGTAAATCTTTAGGTATTTCTATATAAACTGAGAGTTTTTGTCCTTTAAAAGCCTATGTTGAAACCTAACCCCTTAGGTGATGGTATTAGCAGGTAGGGCCTTTGGGAGGGGATTATTTCATGAGGGCAGAGCCCTCATGAATGGAATTATGCCCTTGTAAAAATGGCTGAGAAAGTTGCCTTGCCCCTCCATCATGTAAGGACACAACGAGAACTCTGCAACCTGGAAGGGGGCCCTCACCCCACCACGATGGCAACCTGATGTTGGACTTCCAGCCTCCAGACCTGTGACAAATCAATTTCTGTTGTTCATAAGCCACATAGTCTATAGCTGCCCGAATGAACTAAGCCAGGTATTGTGCTAATATGACAGAGTGAATAGGATAAATGTGGAGAAAATAAGCTTGCCAAAATACAAGCGAAGGCAGTTGCTGGCAAGTTAAATGAGGCAACCACAAGGCGTATTAGTGGTGGTGGGGGGTGGCAGTGGAGGAACAAAGAAAGGAAAGTGTAAGGATACACCTAAAGAACAATTTAAAACAATGCAAAAGACCCATGCAGTTTGGAAAAGTGGAGCACTGGCAGGTGTAGGGGTGCATTCAAATTCATTTCAACAAATATTATTGAGATCCTACTTTGTAGAACGCTCTGTACTGGTGCCTTGTCCAGATGTATAGGAGGTATCACTCCCCTCAAGGAATTTATAATTGAATGGAGAAGAAAGACATAAAACAATATTTTAAGAGCTCTCAGTAGTGATATTAACAAGGTACTATGGAAGCACAGGAGAGAAGAGAGTGAATTGTAGCTGAGAGATTTGGGGAAGGATTTGTTGAGCATGGGGTTGTAGAATTGGGCTGTGAAGAATAGATAGAGCTTTGGCCAAGTGGCGATGAAGGCTGGGGTGAGGATAAGAATGTGTGGAAAGGGCATTCTGGCACTGAGGTCAGTAGGCATAAAGGTGGGAGAACCAAGGGGTGCCTAGTTGTATTAGGGTCAAAGGTAGTAAGCCAGACTAAACAATCTTTTGGAGAACCCAGACCATCATGCCGAGAAGTTTGGACTTTACTCAGTTAGCCACAGGGAGCCATGATTTCTAAGCAACTTAATGATGTCTGGAGTTGTGCTTTAGGGTAATAATTCTGATGCCTGTGTCAGGAATGAAGAGAAATGAGACTACTTATAAGGCTTTTGCAATAAGAGCTTACGTCAGAGATAAAGAAACCCCCAAAAGTCTGTGGCACTGAAAAAGGAAGAAAAATATACAAAAGAGAATCTTTGAAAAGAGGAAGCATCAGAAAAGATGTAGAGAATGAAGAGTAGCAAGGAATGAGTGATGTGGCCATGGGTCTTCCTGACTAAAGGTATCATGTGTTCCAGGAGGGAGAGGAAGTAAGGCTGTTTGTAGAATACAGACTTAAATTAGACCTCGGTCTCACAGTATGCAGAGTGGGGAAACAGTACTGGAGACGGAACTTTCTTTAGTCACATATACATCAAGGTTATGAAAGATTACTAGTGGAATTACGTCTGGCACAGACAAGAGATGTAACATACATCGTATTAATTGGGTATGTGTCTGTCCAAAGGTGTTTGTGCACTGGGCAGACATGATACAATTGGCCATACATTAAAATTAATCTTGTTATTTTAATCATAATGCATGTTATACATATCTTTAATTTTTTAATGTTTATTTTTTGAGACAGAGAGGGAGAGGGAGAGAGACCGAGTATGAGCATGGGAGGGGCAGAGAGAGACACACACACAAAGAATCTGAAGCAGGCTCCAGGCTCTGAGCTGTCAGCACAGAGCCCGACGCGGGGCTCGAACTCGCAAACCGTGAGACCATGACTTGAGCCAAAGTCGGAGGTTTAACCAACTGAGCCATCCAGGCACCCCTACATATCTTTAAACTAAATATATAAGTTTATATAAAATATATCTTATAAGTATCTTTAAAACACCTTTATCAAAGAAAAGATGGCCTCCGTTGATTTGAATTACCCATTTTTTTTAAATTTAGAGCTTTATCTTGATCCCCTGTGTAACCCTCGAGGCAAAATGAAACTGTGCCAGTATTCCAGAATGTGTCAGGCTATTAAAGTAGCTCATCCCCTCTCCTAACTGCCACCACCACTCCGTTCCCACAATCATATCGTATCTTGTCACCCAGGCACTATTACAATATGTAATGTGCTAACGTAATACGGGTGTGTGCGTTAGAACCTCATTGTATTTTCTGGTTATCTGGTCTGGAGCTGGCTTGAGTAAGTGTAAGAAGTCTTACTGACTGACTGATAGTAGACCCAGGTTCTGACTTTAGCTTGCCTCAAACTGGCTTTGTGACCTTGAGCAAATCACCTCAGGACTCTGGATCTTAGCTTCCTTTTCTTTCCTTTCTTCCTTTCCTTTTCAGATGGAGCTGGACTAGTGGTCACTAGTCACTGGTCTCCCATACTAGTAAGATATCCTGAGCTCTTGACGCCCAGGACTTAGCATTCCTGCTCCATCTGTCCCAGTCTACGGGCAACACAAAATGTTCGTGATTATAGTTTCGGAATACGTCATTGTCTATATTTTTAAATCTTTTGGCCTTGGCAACCACACATAGCCCTTGGTGACCAGACTCTGTGGGGTTGTAAGTGTGTGGACATTGGCACAAGCGACAGAGAAGGACAGGGAGCAGTGTGTGTGGTATCAAAGAAGCGCTGTTTTACCTAGCAGACAACCCCTAAATCAGCGTTTGTCTCTCTAGCCTCAGAATCCAGCAGGAACATCGAGTTGAAGTCAGTGCATCTTGATCTGTCTGGTTTGGGAAATTTTGAAGTCTGGGGAAATTGCATGAAGGCCGGAAAGGTGTGGTATAATTTATGGAGGCAGTTCTCCTAAACTCAGAAGCAGAAAGCATGTCTGTGTGCAGAGAAGCAAAGGAAAAAAGAGACACGTAAGAAAGGAGCCAAAGAAGCTAGAGGAGTGGCTAAGACAAAGCTGAGTTCTCCCGTTGTTGCCTTTGAGTTTAAGTGATAAAAATGTCCCTTGATGTAGCATTGTCTAGACCAGGCTTTTGTCATTAACCCTTAATTCGCTTTAAATTGTCACTAACATGAATCCTGTAGTGTTTTGTTGTTGTGGGTTAAACCTGTGAATGAGGTCAAGAATAAAATAACTCAGTTCTTGGGGTGCCTGGGTGACTCAGCTGGTTAAGTGTCCGACTCTTGATTTCAGCTCAGGTGGTGATCTCACAGTTGTAAGACTGAGCCCTGTGATGGGCTCCACATTGGGTGTGGAGCCTGCTTGGGAGTCTCTGTCTCCCTGTCTCTCAGCCCACACCCCTCCCTCCCTTCTCTGAAAATAAATAAATAAACATTAAAAACAAAAAAGAATAAAATACTTAGTTCTAGGAAACAAGAGCGCAATAATGACATTCCACAAGGGACACAATTTGATGAAATTATGCAGATTTAATTTAGTACTGAAAGAAAAGTATCTCTATAAAACTTTTTGGGTGTATCTTTTAGAAAATTTAGGCAGTAAGAAATACAAGTGGGCATGTAGCACCGCAGCCTCTTTCTCTCTTTCTTTCTTTTTCTCCATGTTTAAAAATAAAAAATAAACTGGGGCGCCTGGTTGGCTCAGCCAGTTAAGTGTCAGACTTCAGCTCAGGTCATGATCTCGCAGTTTGGGAGTTCAAGCCCCGCTTTGGGCTCTGTGCTGACAGTTCAGAGCCTGGATACTGCTTCTGATTCTGTGTCTCCCTCTCTCTTTGCCCCTCCCCCACTCACACTCTGTCTCTCTCTCTCTCTCTCTCTCTCTCTCTCTCTCTCTCTCTCAAAAATAAACATTAAAAAAAATTTAAAAAAACAACGTTTTCTGAACCTGGTAGGCACTTGGCCCTCCTTTGCTCTCATAAAATAACAGAATAGACTCCTGGCTCCTGAGTTCAGCCTCTTGGCTCCCATGAGCAAGAAGAGTTTCTAATATTTTTGTCTCAACAGGACTTCTTTCAGAGGGTCACTTTTTAAAAGCTATTCAAGAGGCATTGTGGAAGCGAAGGGGTACATATAGACAGGAGGAGCTGCAAGCAGACGGTATCTTGGAAATTTTCTAAATTAGTCTTTTAAAACAATAAGCCAAAGAAACAAATACAAATAAAACAGCAACCGAAGAAAGCTGAAGCATTTGAGAATGAGCTTTAGATAAAGGAAGCACCATTTTTCCTAGCAAAGAAATGAGCTCAATATTGGATGTGATGGATTTATGATTTTACCAGGGAAGAGAAGGAAGGCAGGGAGTGGAGGGCCTATTAACAAGATATCGCCAAAATCGCTTTTTCTTGCTGAATTGGAAGCTCCCTGAGTATTGTTTGTTGAATATATGTTTATTGCTTAAATCTACTTCACGTATGTTATTTATTTATAACTTTAAAGATAATGTAACATGTAAAAATCTCCTCTGCTGAAATGTGGGTATTAATTTCCAAGCATCATTTATTGCATTTATGGCTGATGGATTGTTATGAGTCAGAACTAATAAACTTGTAAGGATTAATAGAATATTGGTCTGGGGAAGAAAAAAAAAAAAGAAGTATCTTTATGGTTGCCATGTAACTGCATCTGCCGGGAAGGCTGGATTACATGAAGGGACTGCTGTGCTCTGTGTCTTGCTGAGGAAGGGGGGTGATAGGCAGTAGGGGAGAACAGTAAAATGGATGATTAATATCTTCTAATTGAGTGGATATTGGCAGCAGTACATTGCCCAGGACATTAAGTGGCTGGCAAAGCAGAGATCTTTTGCTAAACATGGTTACACTCTCGTGAAAGCTCCAGTTCTATAGATTGGGCCAGGTGATGCTAAGGAAACCTGGCTTTGTTGAAAGAAACCAGGCACAAGATTCAACAAGCAGAAAATTGCTATCTGCCTTAGGGCTTATTTTCTCCCTGCAGATAAAGAATCTTGCACTCCATGTATGTTACAAAGTGTCGCCGGGACAAAGAGGCTCAGAAACGCAACGGCAGCAAGCCCACCAGGTTTCCTTGACATTTAGGGGAAGAATGCAGTTGAGTTGAGTTTGGTTTTTCCTACCCCCTTGAGGAATTACCCCTCGGAAGCGGAGGTCTCTTAGCTTCACATGCTTTTAAGCCAGGGGTGGAGAGAGCCACGTGGTTCATATTTCTCGTGATGGAAGTGGGAACGGGGGCTGAAGCTCCCCTGTCGGCTCCCTCACCCTCTTTCTGAGAGGGTGATGGGGGAACGAAGGAGAGAAGCACCTGCTTTTCTGATTGATGGAGGATGACATCACTGCTGCACGGAAAGCTAGAAACTCAGTTCACGGTTGGTTTTTTACATGTTAATCTGGATTTTCAGATGAGAGGAGAGAATTTCCACACACGTTTTCAGACAGCCTCTCATTTCCGTTTTATTTTTCTCTGCTTCCTCCCCTCCTTCTCCCTCCACCCCAGCACACACTCACGCACACACACTCACAGTCGACGTGTTCACCCACATACCCTCTCCCACACTTTCTCTCCCAGGGCTCCCCCTCCCTGCGGTGCTGGCTCCTTGTTTTCAAACAAAGCCCCAGGCTGACCTCAGGAAGTAGAAGGGTACCCTGGGTTAAGAGCTGCCTGTTACAGTAATCATTTATTAGACCTGAAGTTTGATTGGCCAAATTGGATTAAATAAATATTTAGCAGGCAGAAGCTGCCCTGGCTGTGAACATCAAAGGGGTATGACAGACTCCACCACCGGCTGCTGGCAGCAGGCCCGACGAATGGGGCAGCCGCCACCACGGCGTTAGCTCTCAGGTCCCAGGCCTTTACAATCCCAGAAAAAGAGCCTTTCTGTGGTTCGGATGGGGTGAGAGTGCAGACAGACTTAAGCAAATTCTCATGTGTAAGAAGGAAGGCTTTTAGTGTAAATGTATTAGGTGTTGGATGTCTCCCGTCCTGCCCTGTGGCCACAAACACACCCCCCGAAGCCCCTTTCCTTTGCTCCTGTTGGGAGGATGTGTTCGGGTGCTTTGGTGAGTCTTGGGCAGCCAGCTACAGAATAAGGAACAGGGACACATTCAATTTACCTCCAGCACAAAGAGGTTTACTCTAAGGGTGCTTGTGGGCCAGGCCTAAGTGAGGAAAAAGCCAAAAAGGGAATCTCTGAGGGCAAACCATGCCCTCTCAGTGGTCACAGGGTCATCTGTCATCTCTCTTGTCTGTGTGTCTGTCTCTATCTCTTTCTCTTTTTCCTCCTTGCCTGCCTGCCTTCCTTCCTTCCCTCCTGCCTTCCTTCCTTCTTTCCTTTCTTCTTTCTTCTGTCAGCATCGCTGTCTCCTCATAGTAATTTCTTTGTAACTCCCCTTTCCCTCATGGCTCATCCCACCCTCTTGCCTTTTCTTTTGTGTCACTCATTATCTTTTAGGCTCTGCTACCACTGCTAAGTGTGTGTGTTCCTCTGTTCCCACTACATTTCCCAGAGTCAGAGGCTGATAGAGCAAGCTGTGTCTTACAGAGACCACAGGCTTTCCTTGGATCAGGTGTTCATTCCTGGTTCAGCCAGCTATGGTCAAAAGGATATGGCCTCCTGCACAAAACTTGTGTAGTGTGGTCATTTCCTTTAAAATGGAGATGTGGCTAAAAAATAAAAAAAATTTAAAAAAAAAAAGGGGGGGGGCGCCTGGGTGGCTCAGTCGGTTAAGCGGCCGACTTGGGCTCAGGTCATGATCTCGCGATCCGTGAGTTCGAGCCCCGCGTCGGGCTCTGTGCTGACAGCTCAGAGCCTGGAGCCTGTTTCAGATTCTGTGTCTCCTTCTCTCTGACCCTCCCCCGTTCATGCTCTGTCTCTCTCTGTCTCAAAAATAAATAAACGTTAAAAAAAAATTAAAAAAAAATAAAATGGAGATGTGGAAGATCAGCAGTGCTGGTGACAAGAGTTTGAAACTACATTAGTGTCATATTACCTTTTCCAATTGTTTGTTAGTCATGCAAATCCACCTTTAAAGGGACTTTTGGTAACATTTTTCTAGAAAGAAAGATTTAATTGACTATACGTATTTTGAATTTGTGGTGACTTAAGCATTTTAGTTATTTCCTTGGCCTCACAGACCTTTGGTTCAAAAATAGTGTCTATTAATATTGAAATAAATGATTTGCAATGGGGGCTATTTAAAACTCTTCATAGGCCATTTTTCAACTCCCCTCAAGCACTTTAGAAGCGCTCATTTATATGTAAACAGTCAACATGCTAATTACAAATAAGCCTTAACTATTTATGAAAGCACTTAACTGAGTCCAAGTCCTTAACGAAGCAACACTTTGTTAACCTTAGTTTGAGGTATTGCATAACCTTCAGATCCATCAAACTTTTCAAGTTTTATTCTTCCCACATGATGACACTTCTCCATTTCCAGTCAGTCAGAATTAGAGGGAAATATCGAAATATTCCAAGATATCAAAAAATACCAAGATAACAAAAACATATAAACCAATAAAGAGCTAATGTGTAACTTCAGCAGTGAAAGTCTGAGCGTAGGGACAGGTGGTATATGAGAAATCTCTGTACCTTCCCCGTCAATTTTGCTGTGAATCTTAAACTACTCTAAAAAAAAAAAAAAAAAAAAAAAAAGGTTTTAACAATTAAAGAAAAAAAAATCTGATCATAGGAGAAAGTCAGTATTCTGATGTAAGATATGAGAACTGGGGATGCCTGGGTGGCTCAGTTGGTTAAGCATCTGACTCTTGATTTCAGCTCAGGTCATGATCTCATGGTTCATGGGATTGAGCCTGGAGTCAGGCTCCGGGCTAACAGCGTGGAGTCTGTTTGGGATTGTCTCTCTCCCTGTCTGTCTCTCTCTGCCCTTCCCACTCTCTCTCTCTCTCTCTCTCTTTCTCTCTCTCTCAAAATAATTAAATAAACTTTAAAAAAAAAGAAATAAAATCTGAATACCTTTTATTTACATAATATTTTTCTTACATAAATTTGTTTGAAGAAAGGCAGTCAAAAACAGCATCAGAGTATTATGCAAATCAGGAAATTATTTCTAAAGTACTTCTTAGAAGTTCTTTTCACTCTCCAAAAGCGGTTCCAGAAAAAGGGATTACTGAGGCTACAAGGGAGGATTGTTGACACTGGGAAGAGGTTTGGGCTGGTGGGAGATAAAGGTGCCATATCTGATGAAGGGAGATCAAGTTGCCTGCCCCTATGAAGAGAATGCATTCCTTGGACCTCCGCAAAAGTCAGGAACTTCAGCATAGTAGAAAAAGATTAGAGGAACCGTGGGGGCACGTTCCAGAACGTCAGGCCTCGTATAACATAAAACCATAATTAAATATCATCTAAAGTAACAAAACACAACGTGGAAAACATTTTAATATGTCTCTGCAGTTCTAGGCAGTACAAGGTAAGAAGAAGAACTATCAAGGAAAGCCTGTCATGTTCGAATCATGTTGTAGTGTGCTTGTGAATTTCAGCTGCAAGAACGATAGGCTTGCTCAGGCTACCACGCCTCCCATCTGGTGAAGGTCAGTGGAAGGATAAATGAGGTAGACAGGGAAGACGAACCTGAACACAGGACAGCTGGGCTTTGTGGCTCCTGGAACTCAGCTCGGGGGTTGGTTTAATGCTTTCCTGTTACAGGCTTGAGATTCTTAATAATTTTGATCCAAATGCAGGGCCCTACAATAATTTGTAATTATTGTAAAAAATGCATTTTCATTTCTCTTGGGCCCTACAAATTGTATAGTCAGGCCTGCTGGAGGTGGAGGTTCCTTCACAGCATCTCAGAACACAAGAACTGTAATGGAAGTCATTCCAGGAGAAAGGAAACACAGACTCCACCTTCCTTCCAACTCTTTTACCCCAGATTTTTTTTTTAAGTTCATTTATTTTGAGAAAGATACAGAGAGCAAGCAGGAGAGGGACAGAGAGAGAAGGAGACAGAATCCCAAGCAGGGTCCATGCTGTCAGTGCAGAGACTGACATGGGGCTCAAACCCACGAACTGTGAGATTAAACCTGAGCTGAAATCAAGAGTTGGACACAACCGACTGAGCCACCCAGGCGCCCCTCTACCCCAAATCTTTCTTAGAGCACTAAAACTGTGACGGTAACTGCCCTTCTCACCACTCAATTCACACAGCCCATAACTGACCAAGGCTCGAAGTCTCTATAGTAGTGACAAAGCCAATTTCATAATTAGAAAGAAACAAGCAAAAAAAAAAAAAAGAAAACAATCATAAAATCGTCGTTACCATGATAACCTAAGTAACCAACATATTAGAGTGTGGTGTGGTCAATCAATTAAATAGTAGAAAGGTCTAGTGTCTGATTACTTCCCACTGAAACATGGAAAAAGAGACTTAGAAAGGGTGCCTGAAAGGACCAAAAAGAGGGAAAGTGGCCATAGGGGAGGAGAGTATCGTGAGATAGAGACAGTGACAGCACATGATGATGTGTGTCTTTACCGCTTCCTAATTTGCCTTTAACTCTTCCTTGCTACTGTCTTTTGAGTGCTTGTAATTGACCCTTCAGTCCTGACAACGCTGCTTGCCTTAATTGATAAAGATGTTTTTTTTAATACAGCAATTTTGTAATGAGAGAGCTTAACTCCTGCAGGAATGACTTTATATCTTCAGAGCTGCTGAGCTCTTGAATCGTAGGGATGTCCTCTTCATCTTGTACCCTTGGCCCTTCTTTGAGCTAGTGGAGGCCCAGTGCATAGCCTTCCTCCACACCTTTGTGAATTCTGTGTAGGAATCCAGGTCCACAAGTTCTACCTGGAAATACGTTCTGGTGGTGGACAACTCTTATGGTCACAGAGCTTTTCCTGGTAGAAAATGTGGACCTCTCCTTCATTGTGGCTCTTTTGACTCCACTAAAGAAGAAAAATAGTTGGCCACCAATTAAGATGATCTGCATCTCTGTAGGAAGAATTTGAGCAGCTTCATTCCACGAGAGCCTTTAGGGTAAGAGGACACCTTGTCTAAGATGAAGCATGAAGTCCCTTCATCTCCACAACCAGGGGGAAGGAGGAGGAGACAGTAGTGGTTGCTGAGCCATCCCCCCACAAGGTCACCTGGCTGGGGTAAGGCAGGGCCTCCTTGCCAAACTTCCTTATAGCCAGTGGGCCTACAGTTCCAGACTTCTGCACAATCCAATAGAAGGAAAATTATTTGCTTTCTTTTCGTCCACTTCTGTCCTTCCTGTTGCCCTATGGCATGGTAGAGCAGTCGAGCATCTTGCAACACAAAGGAACCAATTTAGCTCTCTCCTTTCTGCCTTAAAAAGAATGTAATTAACAGGGACTGGCATAACAGCAGTTGATTCGTAGTAGATTCTGGAGCCTGAGAGCCAAATACTCTCCAGCAAGCACAGCCTATGCCTGTACATTATGTGCTCACTAATAAGTGCTGTCGTGTTTGTATAGATGCTACTATATTTGAGTTTAAGCTGTTCCCTGAGATAAACTATCACATCTGAATAGTGATACAACATTAATAGAGTAGCTGTGATGGTTTCATTCTGACTTCAGTGTTCTAAAATTCCCTGGTGACTGAAGTTATATGGCTCTCTTTTAATAGCCTTCAAGTCATAATGGATAAAATGTGGGCAGTTTCTAGTTTAGAGAGTACTAACTATCTAACTTCAAAGAAAATACTGCTTTGTGGTGATTATCAATGCCAATGGCTAACCAGCACCATGGGTTAATTAAATGTCATTATCATCTGGAAATTTCACTTTGATTTTTAATACAGTTTTCTACTCTATTAGAGAGTTAGCATTGCTGCTAAAAAGTAATGGCATTGTTTGATTAAAAGTTTGATTTGTCTCGGGGCGCCTGGGTGGCTCGATTGGTTAATTGTCCGACTTTGGCTCGGGTCATGATCTCATGGTCCGTGAGTTCAAGCCCCACGTCAGGCTGTGTGCTGACAGCACAGAGCCTGGAGCCTGCTTCGGATTCTATGTCTCCCTCTCTCTCTGACCCTCCCCCGTTCATGCTCTATCTCTCTGTCTCAAAAATAAATAAACATTAAAAAAAAATTGAAAAATTCTTGAAAAAAAAAAGTTTGATTTGTCTCTCCTTTTCTGTCTACTCTAAAAAAGCACCAAAGCACCTTCTGACCTTGGTCACAAGGGAAGTGATTTATCTTAACTCTGTGTTGTGGGGGCTGTTGGACGCTTTCTCACCATCTTGCTTATTTCTTAGTTTCTAACTGTGATAGTGTTTAATATACTTCCCTATAATCCTGAAGTTACCTTTGACTTCTTGCCCATCTCATCTAACCTTTTGTCAAGTGTGGCCAACTGTGCTCATGATAGCTCCTCATGTATACCCCCTCCTCTCCATACCTGTTGTCCTTGCCCCCATTCAGTCACTCTCGGATCCCCTGACCTAGATCAGTACTTTCCAAACTGATTTCTCTCCTCCAAAGACCATTCTGGTCCCTCAACTCCCAACTCCCCCGTTCTGAGTCCCACTATGTCACTGCTGTCAGGTCTCTTGTTGCTCACATGCTCTCAGGAGCTGTCCAGGGCCCATGGGACAGAGCCCAGTTCTATCCAGCTCCAGCCACTATGCTTCCTCCTAGTCCCTCTTCTCCACCCAGATACGGCTGTCACCTTTCTGTGCTTCGCTATGTGTGGCCTCCACTTTGTGCTTTTGTTCAAACTGCTCCCGTTTCTGGACTGCTGTCTCCTACTCCTTGCAGATCTCATCCTACCCATGCTTAAAGATCCACAGCTTCTTCAGAAAGCCTTCCCATATTCCTTCACTAGGAGTGTATTTGTCCTCCCTCTACGTGCCTGTGGCAATTTATTTGTTTCTCCTGACACTTCCTGGTGGCCCATAAACTACCTGAAGGGAGGGCCTAAGAGTCATCCTTGTTCCACTGATAGAGGGCCTTAAGCACAGAACATGCCTATGAATATTCACAAAATTAATAAACCCATTTCTGATGTAATCAATGAATGGCTTTGGAGCTGATTATTAAGCATAACTGTCTTTTAAGTTGAGGCTATTAAGGGCATTGCTCTGATGGAGAAAAAAAGTTATCAGTAAGGAAAGAGGAAAGGTAAAACGAGCCCTGTGGTGTTGGATTAGAAGCGGGATAAACTACTACTGTCTATAAATTTTAATAGATAGGTATATATGTACATATGTAAATGGGTTAGTACACATACATATAGTTCCTAGTTCTGTCTGCTGAGATGCATAGCCAACCTCAGCACCCATATCTTGCTTCTAAATACATTCCCCGGTAAAAAGAACCAACCCTCCTTGGAGAAGTAGTTGATTCCAGGGCTCAGGCAGGGAAAACACAAAATGAGTCTATCTTATGTTCTATCTTATCGTGCCAATACATAAGCAAATACTCAAAAAACAGAAAAAAGAGAAAGTCTTTTCAAGAGAACACTGAAGTCAGTGTAAATGTGTTCCCAGTGACCAAAGCTGGAACAATTTGGGCAGCACAATAAAGAATGATAGGACTGAATTTTAACCCATAGGTGAAATTAATATCCAACGGTTAAACTGATTAAAAAAGCAAACAAATAAGGGGAGAAGGGGCAGCTCTTCCTTAAGTAGAATTCCAGAAAATAAATGTAGAAGGAAAGCGGGAAATAGAATCACCATTAGGCAAACACCACAGTAATAATTGTTTCAGACAAGACCCACAGATGGATGCTAAAATTAGTGAGCAACGTCTGAGGAGAAACAGGATTTGCATAGTCTCAGCATATTTCCCCTAAGATACTTATTTACTACAGAGGGAAAGATGGTAATTTTCTGTGGAGAAACCAACAGACACCAACTTAACCGAGTGATCAAGGGAAACATAAGCAGCAAAAAGACATATTGACATCACAGCCCTTGATGTGATGCACTGAGAAGGACACAACATCATTTTTGTAGTGTTCTTGCTAAAAATGCATAACTTCTTTCCAGCCATGAAGAAACATTAGACAAACCCAAACCGAGCAACATTCAACAAAACAACGGTTCAGTCCTCTTCAAAAGTGTCAAGGCAAAGAAAGGCAAAGAAAGGCTGAGGAACTGTTGCAAACTGGAAAAGACTAAGAAGAAATAGCAACTAAATGTGAAAGGGGATCATCTTGGATAGGATTCTGAAACAAGAAGGACATTAGTGGAAAAAATGGTGAAATTCTAATAAGGTCTGTAGTTTAATTAATAATACTGTATGGATGTTAATTTCCTGTTCTTGATAAGTATGTTATGGTTATGTAAGACATTACCATTAAGGCAAGCAGCATAAAGGGTAAGAAGGGCTTTGTGCTATTTTTGCACCTTTTCTGTAGGTAAAAAAATAGTTCAAAATTTAAAAAGAAAATTAGGAGAGGCTATTAGTAATTAATACTATGAATGTTTCTCTAGCCAAGGAGGATCAAAAATACCTTTAAAGAAAGTCAAGCATCAAATACCCTTTGTATTCTTTCTACACAGCATTTCTTTCCATGGCTTCCCTCTCTTGTTTCCACGTGTTTCTAGATACATGGGTCAAACCACCTGTGCAAAAGCACTCTCCTTCGGGTCAGAATTACAGAACATGTGCCTTCTCTGTGTGTGGATGTTTGGTTTTTTTTTTTTTTTTTTTTTTGAGCTGACCAGGGCTCTGTCTGGAATCTCTTCTGAGAACATGATGCAAGCAGAAGCATTTCCTTCTTTTCCTGGACCTTCCTGGGAAGGTCCTGGATCATCTGGATCACCCCAGGAAGGTCCCTGTGCAGGACCAGAGGCAGCCCTCCTGGCATCTGCTCCCTCCCTCCTATTTCTTCTTGCATCGTGACTTGGCATAACGCTCGGGATTTCCAGACCTAAGATGACCGGACTGTTAGGATACTCACTTCCTTTTCCCTCCATGTATTCTCCTTTCCCAGGGAACCAGTCAACATACTCAGTCGACATATTTAAGATATGTATCTTTTTAATTTTGAAAATATTCAAACATACAGGAAAATAGAGAGAATATAATAAAGCCTTTGCCAGCTTGTTCTTAAACAGACAGATACCCTTTCCAAGAGTCACCAGTGGTCCCTGTTCTGCATGGTGAGGATGCAGGTGACAGCACTGGCCCCAGTTCCTCTACTTCTTTCGTATTTATCTTCATACTCTTGTTTTTAGGACAGTATCTTATTTCTTGGCCACTTTATCTTATCAACAGTAGGAGTAACCACTCCAGCGTAGGGACTCACTGAAGACCCCCTCTCCGACCCCTTCACACAGTGCAGATTGAGGTCACCTCTGGGGTGGCTGATGAAAGAAGGACCCCTTTAAACATTTCCCTTAGGGGCCCAAATTGACTTGATGCTGGTCTCAAAATCATAGTTCTTGTAACAGAAGCTGAAATCACGTTGCACTGATTAGGCCCTCTGTGTTACTAAACAGTGAGGGGAAAAAGGGGATGAGAAAGGGTTCTTCCAGTTGTTCCTCTGGGTTTTTCCATCATCAGTAACTCAGGTTTAGGAATCTCAGGTTTTATTCCTAACAAAGCATTCCAGCAGTTTTTGTCGTCAGAAAGTGAAGAGCTCAATGGATACTGAAATGAGCTGAATGAGCTGAATAAGATACTCATTTCCTGAGGGGAAGAAAGATGTTCACATCTGCCTCCAAGTGGGGTATCAAAGCGTGAAGCCACACCTCTTTGAGAGAAGTAGTAGGTAGGGAGTGAAGCTTGCCCCCTGATGAAAGTACTAAGGTACCTGACTTCAGGAGTCCTCTAACAATATTGCAACGGGATATGATTTTTATTTCATGGTGTTGAGATGGAATGCCAGTTTTTTTTTTGGTTCAGGCTAACAGAATTCAAGGTGTTTACGTGGAGAGAATTTTTACGTGTTACAAATTAGAGAAAAGAGCACCAGTGGTTTTTGTAAATAATACTGAAGGATGAAGGTTTCAGAGATGGTTCTTTATATGTTACGTTAAGGTACACACAAAGAAGCAATCAAAAGAAGAGGGATACCCGTATGTCCACCTGTGATTGCCTCTACTTCTGTCATCTCAGAAGCGCCATTGACAAAATATTCTCTTTTACCACACGTCTCCATTTTGGTGGTAGAATTCCTTTCTGTGATTTTATTCCAATTCAGCTGCCATCTCTAGATTAGAACGACACTATAGGAGCACACGGATTTTGTGAGTTTCCGTGTCTGGGGAGAGAAAAAGATAGTAGGCCGAAGAAGTGTGGGGTCAGTATCACCTTTTTTTATTCCATGGTGATATTTCAAACAGTAAGAGGGAAAAAAATTTTAATGTGCTGTTTCTGCTGAGTGGAGACGGGAGAGAGTTCGTGCTTTGTTGAGAAGCAGAGTATTCTTACAGACATCAGACCCTGCACCTATAGCAAGGTGATATCTCAAAACAGGGCCATAAATTAGTCTCATAAAGGTATTGGTCTATCATCTTTCGCAGAGTTCTCTTCTTTCCTAATAAAGGCAGATAATAATCAAATAACTAGCCTTTTGTTTTTCCTAGGGGAGGAAACTAAACAACAGACCTATGGCCAATAACAGGGTCAGTACTTTGTGACCCTATGGGTTGTCAAAAAAATATCTACCTTTTAATAAACTAGGAGAGCACCCAAATATTATCAGAAAGCTTTTTCATACATGTATATCTTAAGTGGAACACTTCATTCCCCAATGCTCAGGACAAGCAAGGCATTTAGTATAATTTCCAGAAGGCGTTTACTGTTCTTCACTTGTCCATGTTTCCCAGGTCGGAGGCAATAAGGCTACTCTATGAATGTTAAGTCAGGAAACCAAGGAGAACACAAGAACCAAGTATACCATTCAAGACTTATGTAAATTCAGTGATACTTTACCTGACATCAACAGTCATGGGCATCAAAGGTTCCTACTCTCTACAAGTTGCCATGACTGTTCCCAGCTGATGATGGAAGGAGGTAGAGGCGTCCATGCCTCCCTGCGGGGCACGATCATTCAGCTGTGCTACTTGCCTGGTGGAGCTTCATTGTCCAGTTGTCCCAGCACCTGGAGCCTGGGGTGTAAAAGCCAGACTTTTCCCAAGATGGGCATAGCGAGTGACAGAAAGGCAAGTCTAGGGGCCCCTGGGGGGCTCAGTCGGTTAAGCATCTGACTCTTGATTTCAGCTCAGGTCATGATCTCCCAGTTCATGAGTTCGAGCCCTGCATCAGGCTCTGCACTGACAGCACGAAGCCTGGTTGGAATTATGTCTCTCTCCCTCTCTCCCTGCCCCTCCTGCTTGTGCGCTCTCTCTCTCTCTCTCTCTCTCTCTCTCTCTCAAAATAAATTAAAAAAACTAAACTGAAATAAAATAAAATAAGGCAAGTCTAAAATACAAGGCCAGGCCAGGGACTCTGTGTGTGCTGGTCTAGAGGCCGCATAAACATGGTTATACATTGAATACTTTTCAGTGTGTTAACGATCCTTCTGGAACCCTATCATAGGGAGAGCTCACTCTGCCTCTCAGCCTTGGGGTGGAGGGATCACATGAGATTGCGGACCGCCTTAGCCCTCTGGTCCCCGTCCCCACTTTCGAAGGGACAGCTTTATCCTTATGCCCATTAGACAGGAGCTACTGCTGCCTAAAGCTGACAGCAGTGCTCCGGCTCCATCTTGGCTGTATCCCTTGTGCCAGGAGCCTTGGGGAATAGACAGGGATTTGGCAAGATTCCTGGCAAATAGATGGCGCCCCAGTGAGCATTGTGTATGGCATTTCTCAGTGTTGCCAGACGCATCCATTGCGGCTTTCTCACTCTTCCTCTGGAGAGAGGGGCCATTGCAGGACAGGTTTTTAAATGAAGAACAAGCAAAGGTGAAAGAAACCTAAGCCCCACATCTCTCCATGTCCAGAACTTAAAAATGCAAGAGAGTGTTCACTTTTCTAAAACTTTTGCTTCTTGGGTGAGAAATAAATTCAAATCTTGTGTCTAATTCCCCTGATTTTTCAGACTTAGCTAAGGCAGAAAACCGACGCATTACATTATCGACTGGTATCATTAGCCTGAGGTTAGGGACCCACCGTTCTCTCTGAAGCAGGCCCGCCTTCTTCTCTCTGCCAGTATATTATCCCTCTATCATTTTTGCTCTCTCTCTATTGCCTTTGATATGGTAATGATCTTGCACAAGAAAAGCCATTTTTTTTATATGAGTGCTTAAGGAATTAAAGGTGAGTGAGAGGTGGAAGGTGTTAAGAAGGATGGCAGTTTGTCATTAAAAAATAAATAAGTATACCCCTTGGAATAAAAAAGAAAGAACGAAAAAGGGAGCCGAAGTGGGGGGGGACAGGCAGGTGTCTCTCCGCAAAGGCAGGAGATGGTGTTACTAACAGGCTGGCTTAAAGCCCTCTTAACAATGTACGGTTGCTCTCCCTAGCTCATCATTGATTTCCCTCTGCCCTCCACAGACCTGGCTGCAGTTAAGCCTTGTGTCCTCCACGTGATGCTGAGCCGAATCAGATTTTCCTTTTAGTTGTTCGATCAAATTTTCCTTCCTAGAGCTTAGAAGGCACACTTGGGACCATATAGTAATTGCCTCCCCACACTGAACTGCTGATACCTTTATTGGATTGGGATAGGGTTTCAGAGGACTGTGTTTAACATGCAGTGAGCCGCAGCAATGCAAACAGCTCCAGTGTTTAAACAAGCATCCATTAGGCCAGGAAACAAGGCGGTGCCAGCCCATTTGGTGCTCTGTAGTGCTGGCAGCTTGAGGTGAGCGGGGCAGCCAGGGCGCTGGAGTGGGAGAGGGCAGGTGCGAAGGGAAGGGAAGCGGAGGAATCGTGGTGTCAGAGAAGGAGCTGGTTCTCTTTAGATTTGCAGAAGAGGGAGTGCAGGGGGGGGAGGGGGAGAGAAATGTTGTGGCTAGGGACATGTGCAAAGCTCATTAATATCTCATTATGTTAGAATTGCGATCTCCCTGCAGATCGGCGGCGTTAACATTTGCAGTGCCAGAGGAAGGGCTTTGGGAAAGCAGCAGCCCCCCTCCTTTTTTTTTTTTTTTTGCAAGCCCCAGCAAGCTCCAGACGCTTGTTTTGCACTGAGGGAGTGGCGGTGTTGAATTTGTGAGAGAAGGCTGTGAGAAAACCCCAAAGGAGCAGTAGTGAGCAGCGCTCAGAGTGAAGTGAGACTGAAAACTGTAGTTTGTAAATAACGAAGTGACCAGCTTGCCAGCTTGCCAGCAAGCAGTGGTGGGGGAAGACAGCTGACCAGAAGCCAGGGAAGGAAAACTGTGAGTCTGAAGTTTGAGCCATCCCGGAGCCTGGATGTGAGGGTCCGTGTGAGACGTGATCCAGAGTCAGACCCAGGCCTCCGGGAGAGCGGGACACATGTCTGCTGAGGGCAGCATGGAGACGAGAGAGGGGACAAATGAGGTGTTGTAAGAATAGGGCAAGGGGATTCCACCGGGGAGATTTGGGAGGACTGACTTTTACCTGTTCCCACCTGCCGGAAGTGAGGTGAATGGAGCAAAAGGAAGGCTATCAAGCAGATAGAAAGAAGGTCATGTTCAGAGACCTCCCTCTCTTCACACCAAACCTGGTTGGACCCAAACTCATCCAGGCTTTACCCCAGGGATTGAGTTCTCCTATGCCACAGCTCTGTAGGAGCCTGGTCCCCCGTGCCTTGCTCACCCCAGGCAGCAATCCCAGGGACCCCACCACTGAGACTGTGGCCTCGTGGGAGGAAAAGTTGGAGCCATGTTCTGTAAAAATTACAGCTTCTCTGCAGACACTTAATCCTGCTCTGTTAAAGGATCAGATGTTTCTCTCTGCCCTGAACAAATATGCATCCTCCATCCATTAATGAAAGGTGGGCGGTGACCACTTTAGCAAATAGTTACATAACAGGATGTACCAGAACACCAACAGTGTGTGGATTTTGTATTATGCAGGCACCTTAAAGTAATTCGTGTCAAAGTTCTATGAGAATATCTCATTTCCCTCTTTTTGCTTTCAGGAGTTTATATTTCTACCTTAGAATTCCTTTGCTGTGAATGTCAAGTTCTGTTTCTAGCGTAAGTGGACACAGATGCACACACACAGATCCACAGAGATGTCACCCATGTGGACACTCACCCAGCATCCTGGGAGCAAGGAGTGAATGAAGGAGCATGCGTACTTGATTAATATCATATACAGTGACAAGGGCAGTTTGCAAGTATGGTTTGCGAAGACTTTTATGGTCACACTGCATTCTGACTTAGCACAATACTCCATAAAAATATGGATTATTCACTAATTTATAGAAAGGCAAAAAAATAAAAAGTTAATGTCATCATTAATCTGATTGTGTTCCTTTTCAAAAAAACAAACAAACAAAAAATGAAACTCGAGCCATATTGGCCATTAGTTTGTTATGTACAACAGTGCTTGTAATGAACATTTAAAAATAAATGTATTTGATAATCGCAACCACGTTTATTTAGGTTAGAAAAATAGTTATGGCATACAAACACTGCTGAGAAACAAATTTAACAAGGCTTTTTACAGTGTGGCCTCTATAGTAAAAATAGTAAAATTCAGGCTTCTGTGTATTAAAATCTATTATTCTTTCGACTATGCAGCTTTGACAAATCAAGCACGAGTCATAAGAACAAAGCTAGGAGACAGTTCAATTGCTATAATTTCATAGCCGAATATAAGAAAAATATACCTTATGTTGTTTATATGACTTTGCCAAGCTTGATCCCATTAACAAGACAAAGAATGAAGAATCAGTTGTTATGAGTGGTGGATTAGACTTCTAGAGCTTAACTTTTGTGTAACCACAGCAGGTTCTTGTTGTGGGATGTTCCACGGGATCCCTCCTGCTTCCCCACGAGCTGTCCCTCCATCCTTTGCAGTGGCAGGAGCAGGGCCCACACTGACTTGTACTTTTCAGGCTCTCATTTCCCGACATCTGAGCTCTTCCACCTTAAACCCCTTTGCTTTCCTTTCTAGGAAAGAGAGAATGGAAGTTAAGTTTCATCCAAACTTTCTACATAACAAAAGTATGACATCCAAATTGCCCATTTGAGGAGAGGAGAGTGATACAGCAGAATTACAGTTCAAAGTAAAATGGGATTTAACTTTCAGTTACAAAGAAAAAGTGAATTCCTTGCTCCTTTCAGGCTTTTGCTATGCATCAAACTTTAAAGCGAAATATCAGAAAATCAAGGATGAGATGGGACTTAGATCTTTCATTCCCTCTTCCATCCCCCTTCTTCAATGAAGACCATATCTAAATCATCCCAGATGGCTGTTCTATTTTTAAAGAGCTCCAGAAAAGGAGATTCTGCCACCTTCTCGGTAACCCATTCCAGCATCTCTTGTTCCTCACTGCCAGAATATTTTTTTCTGAAAGCCTTCAGAAAGGGGTGGGTGGGGGTGGGGGGAGAAGGGGTGGGGGGAGACACACACTATCCCAGATTTCAGGAGCTGTGCTATCCCTCTCTAGGATTTTACCCCACAGTGTGTGTAAGGACATTCTAAAGCATGGGTAATACCTTTTTCTCTTCAGTGAGAAAGATTGTTTTCTCTGATCTTTGGCTTTAAATTACATTTGTGAGCTACTTGGGAGTGAATCCAAAATTCTCTTGAGGACCTGCTGTGTACACAGCCCTATCCTAGGTAAGAGGATGAGGCAACCCGCAAACACAGTCATGCTCACTACAGGCTAAGAAGACCACCCAAGCCCCGAGCTGCCATCTGTACTGGACAGACTTGTTCATGCAACCGCTCCTTCATTCATTCTTTCATCCCAGAAATACCTCCCGACCACCCCCCATCATCTATTCCCCATGCTAGACTCTGGACGCAGAAGGTTAGCGAACAGCACAGACTAGGTCCATACCTTCAATGGGCCTATACTCAAAGCAGGGAAGAAGCCAACACCAGGTCAAAAATAATACATTGTAAGAAGTGGCATGAAGAAAATGGAACAGAGTGATGTGACAGTATAAGTGGGGAGGTACAGCTAATTGAGACGGGGTGGGGGGGAGGGCTAGGGACAGCCTTCTGAGGAGATAGCGGAGCTGAATCATGGGGGATGACAGGGCACTGGGAGGAGAGGCCAAGAGGCTACAGCTGCAGGGGAGGGGAGGAGCAGAGGAGGCTGGTGTGTTGAAGTGTGGCGGGAGGGGGGCATGAAATGAGCTTGGAAACACCAGGCCGTCCCGCGCCCTGTAAGCCAGTTACGGGTTTAAGAAAAAGATATACCCTGATTAATTGACTACTGATCAGTTAATTAATAATCAATAATTACTGATTATTAGTTGACTAAATGATTACTTTAGGTGCTCGTGGAGAATAGACTGGAGAGGGGTGAGATAGGAAACAAGATTTAACAGGAGGATAAGGGGCACCTGACTGGCTCAGCTGGAGGAGCAGGCCACTCTTGATCTTGAGGTCGTGAGTTCGAGCCCCGCGTTCGGTGAAGACATTACTTAAAAATAAACGAACAAACAAACCAACAAACAAATACATAAACAGGGGGATAGCCCACGGAGAGGTGGCGGTGCAGAGAATTCTGGTGAGGTAAGTGGGAATTCGCAAAAGGAGACAGATGGGAGGAGTACGTGCTAGAAACGCAGACACAGCATTTCATACAGAGGGACACCCCATTTGAAGAAAACAAATACATAAAAATCAAAACTGAAAAAAAAAAAGAGTGGTTATTCCCCTGATCAAGTGATTTGCCGCAAGTGTCTATTATATGAAGCAAGGGAACATGTGTTTGGGTCTTTGACTATAAATTTTAATAAGAGATGTAAAATCTTAATAGACAGATCATGGAATTAGAAGGAACTGTAGAGGTCATTTTCTTCTACCTTCCACCCAGTAAAGAATCCCCTTTACAAATTCCTGACAAATGAACATGCAGCCTTGGTATGAAACCTCCAGGGACAGGAAGCTCATTAGCCTCGCAAGGTAGCCCTTTCTATTTTGAATCTCTCATCGTTTTTAAAAGTTCCTCCATATATAGAGGCTGAATTCTGTCTCCCCCTAACTTCCAACCCTCCATCTTGGTTCTGTATTCTGGAGCTCATAGATTAAATCTAGTCCTTCTCTCATACAGTGGTTGCCCACTATTTAAGGAGGAGCTAAGGCATTCCTACTGCCTGACTCTCGCTTTCTCCAACAAGGTATCCTCTGCCCCTTTACCTTCTTCCCACGTGACAGGCTTGAATATTTTTCTCCAGCAAGATATCCTCCGCCCCGGTAGTGCGCTCTCGCTTTCCTACTGCCTGTTGAAAATAAGGACTCCAGAGTTGAGCCCTGCCTTCCAGGTGCCATCAGGGTAGTGCATGCATATGTCTTCCTGAATCTGGAGAACGTATATTCATTAACGCAAACTAGAATTGCAAGAGCACGTGGCTTTGACCTTCAAGGAAATCAAAGCTGCATGTAAGACAGGTTCCACCCAATCTTATTTGTTACTGCTACGTACAAGAGAGTGGTTCTTAGATTTTTGGAGGATCATGGACCACTCTGAGAATGTGATTAAAGCTTTAGGCGCCCTCTTCTGAAAAAAGACGCATAACCACAAAATTCTGCACACAACTTTTGGGGGCTCTCAGCGATCCTAAAAAACATTTTTATTCAATTCCCAAGTTTAAAACGTCAGCAGTATCCATATTGTGGAAGCCTGGTTCTGTCATCTAAAATTGTATGTTTGCGTTGTTTCTATCTTGAATGACAATATCACATAAGGGGATGGAGAAACACCCACTTGAAAATCCCTACAGGTGACTGTGAAATTACTGATTGGCCAGGGAAGTTGCAAAGGCTTTCAGTGATGCTGTTGCACATATTATAAGTCCATAAAAGTCCTCAGTCCTTATAAGCGTCTTCTGAACTAGGCAATATTAGCCCAGTCCTATGAGGAAAGTGAAAGTAAAATGAAAGTTATTAATAAAGAAAAACAAATTGTGAGAAACAAAGACTTAGGAAGACCCAGGTGAAGGCAATGGTAGCATATGATGAGTTTGTAGAGCTCTAGCCATCAACGAAGGTTGGTAGCCCTCTGTACTTTTAAGAGCCAAGGCCATGTTTACCTAGAGCATAACATTTCAGATGCTTATGTGCAAGTTAGGTTTCGTTTTCTGGGAAGCATGTGCTTATGTTGGTGCCATTGGAGTGATGTCCTTGGAAAGTGGTCATCAATGCAATGAGTCACTACCACCATCAGCTAACAACATTCTTTTCAGTATCAGGCTAGGGTTAGGTGAGCGGCTAATATATGTATTTATACCCGAGCAGCTCAGTGGCAGAACTGCTATGAGGATGTCTGAATGAACTGTGGTCCTTCTAGGAAGTTCACTTTCAGATAGTACTCCATTATGTGTCAGCCACCGCTGAGAGGAGGGAGCAGTTCTGAAGATACCTTCCCTCTTCCTATCTCACTTCAGAGACACGCTCACTTCAGAATAGTTTGGAAATGAGAAACACATTCCTATTACAAGTGGGGAGGCATGTAACGGAAAAGTGCAGGCTTTGGAATTCAAATCCTGGCTTCTTCACACTAGCTATGTGAGCTTGGGCAATTTATTTAAATCTCCCTGAGCCCCGTATAAATGATGTTTATTACCTTGCAGGGTTGATACGAGAATTAAGAGAAAGATCTTGGATTTTCCTGGACTGTAATGGATATACAACGAATGGTTGCTGTTTGCTGATAACTTCAAGGAGAGCCTAAATTGTTAGGGCTGGTCTGGGTAACAGTAACTGATTTGCTTCAGCATTACTATCAGACTTACCGCAGTTTAGACCTGGATCCCAGAGCAATTCTACAGGAATTCGTGTCCCATTCATCACCACCCCCTCATCACCACCAAAATTTTGCTTCAGATGAGGAGGAGGTCCAAGTGTGTCTATCCTCCACATGAGGTACCTTGTCACAGGGGGGTTCAGATGACCACCCGTCAATGCTGCTTGGTCCCCAGCTTCACACGGGTACTGGATGTTATGGGACCTTGAGTGTGCACGCGCGCGCGCGCACACACACACACACACACACACACACACACACACAATCTCTGAGATGAAGCCATAAGGGAATTTAGCAGTTAGCAGTCCTTGGTGGTAGTTTATATGGACATTTCTGAGAGAATCCTTTGTTCAAGAGTGGTAAAAGCAGAACCAAACACTGGGTTGGGCTAGTACGGTTTATACAAATTCTATGACAATCTATCTGCAAGTTAAGTTTTAAAACAGAGATGGGGCCAGCTAACCTCATCATTCTGTGAGTCATTGGATATAGAGTAGACTTGGTCATCTCCCTTTGCTAATAAGGAAACTGGCTTAATTAACTGAAGGAAATTAACTTGGATAATTTTTCAGTGTGAATCTGTTTCCAAAGAGGGGCTGAATGTTTCCCTTCCTGTCAGCTGACACTCATGCAGCAGTTAATTCCAGAAGCTGTGTTAGCATGCTGTTTTTGCCAACTGACAAACGTAGTATTTTCCTGATCAAACTCTCAAGCCTTTCCCCTTGCTCTCCAACATCTGAGGACAGAGTAATGAGCTATCCAGAATGATTTTGCAACTTGGGAGTCTTTGTAATATGAGAGTCAAATACCTATTCTCAGTAAATATAAGCCTCCCAATTGACTTAAGATAATTGAATGATTTTTAGATTTATTGTGTATATACGTTTCTCCTCAGCCACTGATTCTAAGCAGGCACAAAATCACCTCAGAAAACCTGAGTTTTGATATTTGAGTTGGTTCATCTGAGTTAAACCCAAAATATGTAGAAATTGGATTATCAGTTCTAGATATGGATCCCTTTGTCTGTGAAGCTCCAAGTGTCCAGTAAAGCTGAAGGTGATGTCTTTCCTCATACGGTTCTGTGGACCAATTCTGAAAACGACAGGGAGAGAAGGGTGCTTTTGACTCTATTCCAGTGTGTCTCATTTTCCTTTTTAACGGATTTTTAGACTACAAATAATTTTCTTTCCCAGTTAGTTTGGAATTTCTATAATTCCCTTCCAGATGTTTGTTGTGGTTCATTTTGGTGGTTTGCTAAGGTATTTTGCTATATTCTTTTCTTCCCCTGCCCTTAGTTTGAAGGAGGTCTAAGCTCACAGTGTAGCTATATTTCTGGAGAGAACTGCCACCCTTACAGGATTTACTGTGGTCATTTTCTTTTTTTTTCTCCCCACAATATGGTTCTTTGTGAATTAAAATCAAGGCTCCTAGGGCTGGAGGTAGGAGTAGGACATGGGAAGCCTAGCCACATTATAATGAATAATAATAATAGCTGTCTCCCTCCGTTGTGAGCTCTCCCAGGCAGACTGTGTCTTACTCATTTCTGCATGCCCAGCTTCTCACGTAGGGCCCAGTGCATAAATGATGCTCAGTGAGTGTGTGTTGAATGAATGAACTATGAATGAGCTAATTTTTTCAAATACCCTTATAATTTATAAAGATATACCACATAGCAACATGGGGTGATTGTTTTCAAGACCTCAACCATTCCTCCCTCATTTCATTATGATTGTGAAATTGCTTTGGAATTTTGGAACAATGATACTTTTACTGTATGCCTTTCATGAAAAGCCAAAGTCTAATTTTTTTTTTTTTTTTTTAATTTGAGGAGCTGTGGAAGGGAGGGAGGGGAGGAGTCTATTAACGTGGTAGGTTTCTTGGAAAGAAATTCTAAAATGTACTTATCTCTGGATTTATTTTATTTGTTTATTTATTTTTTTTACATCCATAGGTTACAGCTCTTTTCCTCCACTTTCACCAGAATGTAGGTGAATTTTAACAAAAACAAGAGCCATGTTTTGAAGAGAGAAGAGTAAGTAGGCAGCAAGGGAAAGACTGTTTTTACGACGTGTGTTTTGACTTGGCAAATGCTCAAGGTTATTCCGCTTACCCAGATAATCCACACTGCTTCCATGTCCGCGATAGCTGAGCTCTCCTTCCACCATACAGGGTAAAGATTTCCGTCTTTACCCTGTACCGCAGCCAGTGGCAGTGCTGTCCCCTCCCGGCCCCCTGGCCCCCATAACCGTGGCACGGCCACCTCTCGGGGAGACTCTCCCAGGAGTTCATAAGCAGGCCACTTTTTCTTAAATGGCTTCATCTGTTGGCACCCATCACCTCCATGCTGACTTTTCCCATAACACTCAAGTGTAAAAGCAAGAAAATAATTGTATTCCTGTTCTCTCCAAACCATTAGCAGGTAAGATAAAGGTCAAAGTCAGCAAAAGCAGACAAACTTCGAAATTAAAAAAATTGGAAAAGGCTTTCATTTTTCTTACAGGTAAAGCAAGAGCCACACTCAGGCTTATAACCCAGAAAAAAAAAAAATTCAGAGGCCCAAATGCAGGTGAAATAAAATCGAGAAGAACTTCCAAGTAATGACAGTGCTTCTGCCCCAAGATACTGAGATTTCTTTCCCATCTTGGTTCTCAGAAGCATACAATTTAGTGTGCTTATATGCATGCCCCATTCGTTCCTGTGAAAGACAAACAGAAAGAAAATCTTTAGGAAGCACTATGATTCAAAATCTATATTACATTGACTTACCACCTATATTATCACAGTGTGTCAGAAAGCATATTGCTCAGAGGTGGGGTGCACAGTAATTTGGAAATACTCATTTTGGGCTTGGCATGGGATGACCTTGGCCTATTGCAGATTCATGCTCTGCAGCTGTATGAGTTCCTAGGGCTGTCATAACAAAGTACTACCAACTAGGTGGCTTAAAACACCAGAAATTTATTGTCGCACAGTCCTGGAGGCTGGGAGTCTGAAATCAAGGTGTCAGCGGAGCCCGTGCTGTCTCAGACTCTGCGTGGAATCCTTCATTGCCTCTTCCTAGCTTCACATGGTTTGCCAGCATTCTTTAGCATTCCTTGGCTTATAGCTGTGTAACTCCAATTTCTGCCTCTGCCATCACATGGTATCCTCACTGCGTGTCTCTGTGTCTTCATGTCGCTCATGTTGAATTAGGAGCTCACTCTACTCCATTATGACCTCATCTTAACTAATTACATCTGTGGTGACTGTGTTTCCAAATAAAGTCACTTTCTGAGGTATTGGATTTAGGACTTCCACTTTCAATCCCATAACACACTCATACACTATATGTATATACTTCTGCTTCAGAGCCCTCAGAAAGTTTCCCTGATCTTCTTTTATAATGGTCCAAGTTTACAAAACCTCCGTTTGCTTCCTCCCCAAGCCCTGGGTTTTTCCTCCTCAGCAGTGTTCTTTCTTGGACGTGAGGTCCTTGCATCAAGGTAAGTGAGAAAATTGAAACTTTAAGAGTTAAGCCCTAAAGGTTACACACACACACACACACACACACACACACACACACAGAGTTCCATTTCAACATACCTGTTCCCCACATTTCTCCCTTTTTTTTAATGTTTATTTTATTCTGAGAGAGAAAGAGAGAAAAGCGAGAGAGAGCATGAATGGGGGAGGGGCAGAGAGAGAGCAGGACAGAGGATCTGAGGCAGACTCTGTTCTGATAGCAAAGAGCCCAATGTGGGGCTCAAGTTTACAAACTGTTTGATCATGACCTAAGCCAAAGTCAGACACTTAACCAACTGAGCCACCTAAGTGCCCCCCCCCCACCATTTGTCTTTAAATCATTCTTTTGATGGCTCAAATGTTCCATTCTTCATTGTCTCAAAAAGAAATACCTCGCTGGGAATGTAAAATGGCATAGCCACCAGGGGAAACAGTATGGTGGTTCCTAAAAAAAATTAAAATTAGGACTACCATATGACCCAGCAATTCCACATCTGGACATACACCTAAAGGAATTGAAAGCAGGCCTTGAGACATTTGTAAACCATGTTCATAGCACCATGTCTATTCATGAGAGACAAAATGTCCATAGATGGAGATGCATGGCATATGCATAAAATGGAATGTTATTCAGCCTTAAAAAGAAAGGAAATTCTGATACATGCTACAACATGGATAAGCCTTGCGGATATTATACTAAATGAAATATTCCAGTCACAAAAAGACAAATACTGTTTGATTCCACTTACATGAGTTATCTAGAGGAGTTAAATTCATAGAGGCAGAAAGTGGAATGCTCTTTGCTAGGACCTGAAGGAAGGAGGGAATAGGGAGTTATTGTTTAATGGGCATAGAGTTTCCATTTTGCAAGATGAAAAGGGTTTTGGAGATGGGTAGCAGAGACGGTTGCACAACATTGTGGCTGTACTTAATAACTCTATAAACTATACCCTTTATGGTCAAGGTGGTGAACTTTATGTTATGAATATTTTACCACAATTAGACCTTTCCATCACATTTTTTCATCTGTCCCTGTTTTCTTAGTGTCAGCCTCTCCTGCTCTCTGATTTCTCTTCATGTCCAAACACACTTCAGACTTCCTTTTCCTTCATTCACCCCCTAAAATACCAGCCACAATGCCTTTTTCCCTCTCGCTTTTCCAAACAAGGTATCTGACAAGAAGAGTCACACTCAGCATCTCCATTCTTCACCATTTGCTTTTCTTACTGACCAAAAACCCAGTATTCACTTACAGCACAGTTCTAGAATTTGCTGTACAATGGGATAGCTGCTCATTGCGTGTAGCTATTTTAAATGTAATTAAAATAAATTAAATTTAAAAGTCGGTTCCTCAGTAGCACTAGCCACATTTCAGGTACTCAACAGCCACACGAAGCTGGATGCTAATGTTTCAGATAGTGTAGACACAGAACGTTTCCATCATCTCAGTAAGTCCTGTTGGACAGCCAGCACTGTTCTTGAACAGGATTCTCAAACTCATGAGAATCGCTTTGAGAGCTTGTTAAAACACGGAGTTCAGGCTCCACACTCAGCATTTCTGATTCAGGAAGTCTAGGGAACTGGCCAAGAATTTGCATTTCAGGGGTGCCTGGGTGGCTCAGTGGGTTAAGTGTCCGACCTGCGCTCAGGTTATGGTCTTGTGGTTTGTGGGTTCCAGCCCCACACTGGGCTCTGGTACTGACAGCTCAGAGCCTGGATCTGCTTCTGATTCTCTGTTTCCCTCTCTCTCTGCCACTCCCCCACTCGCACTCGCACTCTGTCTCTCTCTCTCTCTCTCTCTCTCTCTCAAAAATAAATAAATAAATAAATATTTTTTAAAAGAAAAAAATTTGCATTTCAGCAGGTTCCCAGATGATCTCGATGCTGCTGGCTATCCTAGCAGAACCCTCTCTTGCTTCCCAGTGAATTACTGTGACACCAATCCAATGGTCTCTTAGTCCTCATTTCAAACTGCAACTGACAGTCCAAATCTGACCACAAATTCTTTTTTTTTGTCCTACTTTCCTGATGATGTTTTATTTTGATCTCTCACTAGTACCATTGGTCTCTTTGCTGACTTCTCTCATCCGGTTAATAGGGCCCATCACCAGCTTTGTGCTCACTTCGGAGGGAAGGTTTGCACCTGTGTTGTTTAGGCCACCTCATATGTATGGTTCGATGGCTGTCAAATAAACATCGCTTTATTTCTAAGGCCATATCTTCAGGTTTGTGGGATACCTGTATTTGAATATACCCCTACTCCTGAACACTATGATTTTAGAAACAAAGCGGCTGTATCTCTACCCTCTCTGGCCAATGAGCTGATGCTTCCCAGATGTCTGATAATTGTTGCCATGCATTTCTTTAAGTGATGTTAAGATGCTTGCATGAAAAGCTCCATAGAAATGTCAAGTATTATGTGTACCTGTTCATTAAATATTCATGCACTTAGAGAAGTCACCACTACAGTATGCTGAGTAATTTCCTTAATGCCTTTCCTCCTGGTGACCAACTGTTTTATAGACTTAATCTGTTTAATCCTTTCCATGAGGTATAGTAAGGGTCACACACGAATATGCCGATTTTCAAATCAGGAACTGAGGTGCAGAAAAGTTTAAAAGAATGACCAGAGTCACAAAGCTTGTTACACATCTGCCAAGGAACTTCAGTTCCTATTCATGACTCCCTTGCTAAGCCCCAACTCCCTTGCAAAGCCCCCAACTCCCATGCAAAGCTCCCACTATTAGAGAACACTAAGCTTCTGGATTTAAACATAAAAAGAAATTGCTAAATGTGATTCAGTGCATACTTCGCATAATGCATTTCTGTGACACTTCATAGTAATGAGATAATTACCATGGGTACAGTATTAGAGTATACATATTCTGATAAGTTACAGCTGTAAGAAATCAGTAATGGCCATTAATCATTCCATGTTCATTCTTTACAAATCGCAGACTAGAAGTTAAACTGCAGAGTCCCGAAAAACCTAAGACAAATTTTATAGTCGTCATTTCTGCCTTTTAGATGAAGAGTTTATGAATACAATCATTTCTCCCTAACTTAAACTAATTTGGGCAAACAGCTGCCTAAATTGAGAAAAATCTGAATTGAAGTGTAGTGGTAAATACATATTGCATGTATATATTTAAAAGTAACAACTGCAATTCAAACTAGACCATCAAACTGTTTGTAAATAAACATCCTTGGGGAACTACTTTAATTAATATATGAGAAAAGTTCCTAATACATGTATCAATTGTTTATTTAAATTTGAGTCTCTTGAGTGCTTGAGTCCCATTTCTACCTTAGGTTAGAAATAGTAGGTTAAGCATTCCGACTATCCCCCTTATAATCTTTATTATACCTATTTTTTTTTTACATAGTAAGCTCTCTTTTTTTGTACACAAGAATACATACCGAGTTGGTCCTTAGCCAAGTTACAGCTAAAGGCAAAATTATCAGGAATTGAATTAATCAGGTTTTACTACACAATGCGTAGAAACAGCAACAGACACAAACTTTTTCATTTCAAATTTAGGAATTAGTTACATATTTTATTTTTTATTTATTTTTAATTTTTTAACGTTTATTTATTTTTGAGAGAAAGAGAGAGAGAGACAGAGTATGAGTGGGGAAGGGGCAGAGAGAGAGGGGAGACACAGAATCCAAAGCAGGCTCCAGGCTCTGAGCTGTCAGCACAGAACCTGATGCGGGGCTTGAACCCACGAACCGCAAGATCATGACCTGCGCCAAAGTCAGAGACTTAACTGACTGAGCCACCCAGACGCCCCAGGAATTAGTTACATATTTTAGAAAAGAACCAAATGTTAGTTGGTTCATCTTCCATGTATATCCCAATTAACTCGAGAGTAAAATTCCTGGCTGCTAAATTTATAAGGAATTGTAGAGACTATTTTGCCCAGGCAAAAATGGAGGTAGAAATAATCAACTGACTTCCACAGAACACACAGCTTGGTTGTGAGAGTAGTGATCTTAGGACCCAAGGCCCCTGACTCTAAGTGTTAAGATTAGGCCCATGCCCATCCACCCCTTATAGGTGAAATACGTGACGGTGAACACGCAGAAAAGGCAGACAGCTCCTACCTATAGCCTGGTCCAGTATCTAATTACCCAAATTGGCACATTCAGGCTCGTCATGTAATTTAAGGCCATTTATCCAGAATCATTCATAGTAGAGACAGAGAAGAGCCATACACAGTTCTATAAGTTAACCAAACTGCGGTCACCAGAATAAGAACATCGCTGCTGTCTGTGTTTGACAAGTGTTATACATAATGGGAGCTTTTTCCAGTAGACACTTAGGAGCAAAGTGAAAATGTGCAACAGGCTGTGAATTTCTTTGAAAGCAGGGTTCTTATGGATCTTTTCACATTCTCTGTACCCCGCTCAGTACCTGATACCAAGCCGGTCATCAAATAATGAAAAATCCTTTTAAATGAAGCATGTAATTTACACGCTTTTGTTTTGTTTGAAGATAATTGTGATTAGGATTTAAGGTTTTTTGTTTTGTTTTGTTTTTTGGGTTTTTTTTTTTTTTTTTTCTTTTGCAAATTTACTAAAGCTAAGAAACCGTTGCAGAAGAATTTAATGAATTCCTGCTCTCTGACTTAAAATGAGGCTCCCAGTTACTTAGTAACTACCTGCCAAGTTCAGCTGCCCATCTGAGTTAACAGTGCCTCCCAGAGTGATGTTTAAAAGCGAGTCACTGATTTGAATCCAGAGTCCAAATAGAGACTCTATGAGAGCTGGAACAAGCTTTGGAGATTGGGCAGGCCAGCCCTCTCATTTTATAATTGAGGAAGCAGAGGTCCAGAGAGGTTAAGAAACTGCTGCCCGATCACATAATTAAGTTTGTTTAGTTGCTGCGCTTTAGTGAGATCTGGAAAGCGCCACATGCATATTTTTGCTTTTCAAGTTCCTGACATTTTCTGTTGTGTACACTCAGGGTATTTTTAAATACTGATAAGCATGTGAATGCAGACCTCATTTAGTTAAATCCGGCAGTGTGGGCCGTCTTCAGTGAAATCTATTACATTGCCTTGCTTGATGCCTTTATGTTCAGCTCTTTTTGATTTGTGATGTTCAGTTGGACAAAAGGTAACAACATATTCATTGCAGTAAAAATCTTCCCCCTTTTTTTTATAGTCACGTAACTTCAAGTATATCCCTAAAGTCATCATTTGTTGTTACAAAAAATTTTACTTCAGAACTGAGACCAAGGTGAAAAAAACTCTGTCCCAGGGGAGTTTTAGAGAGCTGTAACCATGCAAAAGTAGGCACTTACAGAAAATATTATGCAAACCTAACTGTAGCATTATAATGGAAACTGCATAAATAATATCCGGATGGCTAGGTAAGAAAGATAAAACCATTGAAATACATACTTCTGACTCTACGCTGTTACAGTACATTGACAATGCACCACAATTTGAACAGGAAGTTGACAAACTCTGAACCTGTTACAGGCAAAGTAATTTATTGCGTGGGGCTCGGGGCTGGAGCAGGGAATCCTGACTATCATTCCTTGTTCTTCCTCTGAAGAACATTCCCTCTTACACTGTGGCCCCAGTCTCTCTGTGCCTCAACATTCCTTCTCTGCAACTCTGAGGTCGGGTTGGGATTATCCCTGTGAAGTAACATTTACTAAGCCTCGGGGAATGGTCACTATTCAGAGCCTCCCAAATACTGGCACACTTCCGCCTGCATTGAGGTTTCGCTTAGCACCATCTCTGACTATACTCGTCTGGCCGGTAGTTAAGGGATAAATGTGAAGTATACTTTGAATTTGGGATCGGTCCCAAATTCAAAATTTGGGAACGGTCGTATTCACTAATGTGCCCTAGTGCCTGATATATAACCCAGCACATAGTAGGGGCTGAATCAAAGCATGAACAAATTTGTGCCAGATAGAATCGTTATTGAGTGCCCAATGTAGGTAAGACATGGAGAGGACAGAGATATGTTTAAACCAGATTACTAGTTGTATTAGTTTGTTAAGGCTGCCATAGCAAAGTAGCATACACACTGGGTGGCTGCAACAACAGAAATATGTTTGCTCATAGGTCTGGAAACTGAAAGTCCAAGATCAAGCTGGTTGTCAGGAGGATTGGTTTTTTTCTACCTTGGTTTATAGATGGCTGTCTTTTGTGTGTGTGTCTTCACTTTAACTTTAACTTTAAAGACCCTATCTCTAGATACGGTTAAATTCTGAGGTGTTCTGGGGTTAGAGCTCCAACATGTATCAGTTTGGGGAGGGCATAATTTAGCCTATAACATTAGTCATGAGCACTGGCTTTATAGATGTTTGCCATTTGGGGTATCCGTGGGGTTAAATGTAGACTACTACCTTGCTGACTCCTTTGGAAAATTATTTGCCATAGAGGTTTGATAATAAGTGTACATTTTCATCAAGAAAGGGGCATTTTAGAGTTGATTGTTGTTTCAGGGGCTGGAGTGGGCGATTGAAAATCTTGGGAAATCCACACCCCCAAGAATAGAGTAAAACCCCAGAGGACTAAGGTAATGAAAACACTTCAGAATCTGAGGGTGACCACCAGCATTGCCATCCTCCCTGGAAGTTCCCATCCTGAAATGGCTGGTACTTGGTTAGCCCCCGGAAGTTTGGTGGTCACATGTCCAGTTCCTACCCAGGAGATGAAAACGTAGGGACCAAAGGCTTTCCTCGGATCTTCAGTACTCATTGACTTTCAGGACTGGGAGGACTCTGTTGGAGCACGATCAAGCCTTGTCTTTGGGCTTCAGATTGGACAGAGAGGATTTACACTTCTGCCCCTTAAAGGGATAAGAAAAGGTCGACTCAGGCTCAGCCTTGGTCACTCCCTGTACATAATTGAAAATGCTGCCCACAGAAGTCAGAGTGAGGTTGCAGGGAAGAGGCTGTATGAGTGACTCTGACTGTTGCTATAACAACAGTACCTTGGTCTAATTTCTTTTGAAAAATGAATTTCAGCTGGTGGGATGAAACCAAGCAGCTTCTCCCCACAGATGAACGCTCTGCCCACAGCCTCCAGAGCTCTGTTGTCTATGGATTGAGTGCACGGGGTTGTGCATGCTGCTGCCTGGTTGAAAATGCTCAGAGCCAGTTAAATCACACCTGTGTTCACCCAAACGCGAGAATGTGCCTGTGTGCATGTGGACGTCTTCACCCACGGGCCATTCATCCTGGAAAGAAAAATTCTCTAGGTCTGCCTTGCTTCCCCGTTTGTGAACAAAGTTACTCTAAAGACATGTAAATAACGGCAATCACCTTGCTGGTGAATGAAGGCGAGTTCCCGTAGCTTTCAGTTGTGGAGTAAAAAAACCTGCGATGGAACGGAGGTCTGGGAGTCAGACACTGTCTAGAAATAAGAATAATGTCCGGTTTGCTCACTCACTGAGATGCGGTGTGTGCAGGCGGGAGGAATTGAGAATTCTCTAACAGGAGGTAGCTCTCAGCTTTGCTTTTGCTTTCTTTTCTTACAAAAAAGAACAAATGTCTGACCTCTTTGAGGGAAACAAGAGGCTTTTCATAGACAGGAGAACTTACTGCAATACTTTTGTTTTCCAAAGGGAGATAATCCAAAAGCAGTGTCAGGTCTGGGTGCTGTTGGCTGTTTGTGTCCCCTAAACTGGTGCAGGACATAAGTGCCACTGAGGAAAATGGTCTCCTGGAAGGGGCTAAAAACTAAAATGAGAGATTCTCATTGAAAAGAAGGGACATTTTGAGTAAACAGTGAAATAAAAATATTCTTGATTTTTTACCCAAGGGAAAGAAAAGTACTCAGCCTCCCTGAAGTATTCCTCCCAGAGAATAAACAAATGGAAATCTCATGCTTAGTTCTAACTTGCCTATTCTTTGGTCTGTGTTGTTGGTGTAAGTCTCCAGCTGTGAATGATGCAGATAAGATCTGATCTTTTCATTTGCCCTCTTCCTCCCTATGGTTTTTTTCTTCTTCCTCGACAGCCTCCTTCACACTCCTTTCTTTATGGCTCTAAATAAAATCCCATTAGGAATTTCAGATTGTAATCTGAGGTCATGCATATAGGCATGTTTGAATACATAACATATGCATGACTTCTAGTAAGAGATATCAGAGATATTCCTAAGAAAATTGTTTCTTGTCCTTAAAAATAAATGTAATGTAATGCGCACGTGTGTGTTTATGTATATGAAAAGACAGAGCAATTCAGGGTTCAGATTGCGGAATTCTGATGGCAGCTACAGAGCTCAGAGGAGCTTTTCCAATGGCCAGCTTCCAAGTAAAGGAAGCTGCCACCGGGATGCACACATTCACTCCCTCTGGAAGTTTTCAGGGCTGCCGCATTCATCACTTCTCAAACACATGCTCCATTTGCAAGAGTAACATCTTCCTCGTAGAGGAGCACAATGCTTCTCTGTGAATCAGGCAGATCTGACTGGAAGCCGTGAACACATCGTCCTTAGACCGTCATGACACAGGTGCCTAAAACACTTCCCCAGAATTTCTAAGCAAGGTTTGCTCATGTTTAATCAGGACAGGAGTCATCAGACGCAGAAGAGCAGAGTAGGTGAGAATAAGTGGAACTAAGAAGGGCTCTGCTGTGTGCCCTGCAACAAATTACTATCCGCTCTGAGTCCATTCCTCTTCTATCATGGAGTTGTGAGGATTAATCAAGATAATATATGTAAAGCACTTAGCTTGATGCCTGGTACAGGGTAAGCTCTCAGCCAACTAGAATATTAAATGACAAGGATATCTTGAAACATTTAGTAAGCAGTGAATCAAATTCTTGGGTACAAACTTAGAAGTTTAGAGCCTTCTAGTGAAAACTATGGGAGGAGATTTGAAAATCAGGTAACCTTGACATTTGCAGAGATAACAGTCCCGGATTTTAACCAGTAGTTAATAATTGTTGAAGTACCAATTGGAACTACATGTATGAAGCTTGTGAAAAATATCCTAACTTCAGATATAAAAAATAAAAAGTACACAGGGTTCGTGTGACTTGTGATGAAAAATAATTTATTCGTTCAATTGAGACAAAGCCAGGAGCCTATATGAACATTTATGTATTTGGAAGAACGGAGATTTGAGATCTTGGGATTTAGCGTTTCTAAATGTCAAGGGCCCTGACTGCCACCGCTGCTGATGTTTTATGATCCCTTCCCAATATGTTGTTGTGTATTCAGTTCGTGCTTGTTACACGTGTAAGAAAAACTAAAGGATAAAAGCATTCATAAAAATTCAGCCACACACACGCAAATTTTAAATGCTTTTTTTTTTATTTTTTAAATATTTTTAAACATTTTGTTTATTTTTGAGAGACAGAGCGAGACAGAGCTTGAGCCGGGGAGGGGCAAAGAGAGAGGGGAGGCATAGAATCGGATGCAGGCTCCAGGCTCCAAGCTGCCAGCACAGAACCTGATGTGGGGCTCGAACCCCTGGACCATGAGATCATGACCTGAGCTGAAGTCAGACGCTCAACCGACTGAGCCATCCAGGTGCCCCCAAATTTTAAATGCTTTTAAAGAGTACCTTACTCTGGCACCTTGCAGCTGGAACTGGGTGAGCATCCATGTTTCAAACCCTGAAAAGAGGCACGATCACTCTCGTATACACCTAACTCTACTTGGAAATAGGGTTTTAAGTCTGACTCATAGCAGAAAGGAGAAAGATCATGGTCATTTCTAAAAATAACCTCAAAGTCCCCCGGAATGTTCTCAATGGCCCTTGAGCGGGGGCGCTGAGCAGTGCCCCAGCATTCCCTTGGGCCTCTGTGGCTGAGGTTACAGATGCCCACCAGGAGGGTGAGACCCCTTTTAAGATGATCCTTTTCTTCCTGGAGCATTTCAGAATGGAGATTTCTAACTGCTCGTGGCTGACATTCCGTCCAGAGACCCAACCTTTCCCAATGATCAGGCTCAGAGAAGCTGCACCCTGGGATGGTCACAAGTATAGGTTTTAAACTCTTGGCTTTCAGGAAAATAGCATGTGTGTATATGTGTGTATTTTTACTTCATATGGTTTTTATTATGTAGTAAAGTTGTTTTCTCTCTAAAATAATGTTAGGAGTGTATAAGGCTGACAAGGGAAGAGTTCAGGAGTTGTGATAAGATTGTTCTTTTTCATTTTGTGTTGCTCTGCCCTTCACATAGATCTCCTTTTTTTTTTAAGTTTAAAAAAAAAATTTTTTTTAATGTATATTTTTTTGAGAGAGGGAGAGGGAGACAGAGCATGAGCGGGGGAGAGGCAGAGAGAGGGAGACACAGGAGCTCCAGGCTCTGAGCTGTAAGCACAGAGCCTGATGTGGAGCTCAGACTCAGAAGCTGCAAGATCGTAACCTGACCTGAAGTCAGACGCTTAACTGACTGAGCCACCCAGGCACCCCCACATAGATCGCCTTTTAAAAAAGTACTCAAAACTTTTTTGACAAAACTTTTGTCAATACATGTCTGACATGCGTTTACTTTGGGTGTGGTCTTTGTTCTTAGGACTGAGTCCACCCCTCAGCACTTGGCACATGGGTATACAGTGCGCCCTAGGTTCATTTGAATGAAAGTGAAGCTGGGGCGCCTGGGTGGCTCCGTCCATTGGGCGTCTGACTTTGGCTCAGGTCATGATCTCGAGGTCCGTGAGTTCGAGCCCCACGTCAGGCTCTGTGCTGACAGCTCAGAGCCTGGAGCTTGTTTCAGATTCTGTGTCTCCCTCTCTCTCTCTGACCTTCCCCCATTCATGCTCTGTCTCTCTCTGTCTCAAAAATGAATAAACGTTAAAAAAAAAATTTGAATGAAAGTGAAGGTAAGTATATAAATATGGAGGGAGAAAATGGTCTAGGATATTACTTTGCTCAGAGAAACCTACAATGTAAAAACTAAACCTTTTCAGGGGCGCCTGGGTGGCTCAGTTGGTTAAGCATCCGACTTCGGCTCAGGTCATGATCTCGCGGTCCGTGAGTTCGAGCCCCGCGTCGGGCTCTGTGCTGACAGCTCGGAGCCTGGATCCTGTTTCAGGTTCTGTGTCTCCCTCTCTCTGACCCTCCCCCATTCATGCTCTGTCTCTCTCTCAAAAATAAACAAAGGTTAAAAAAAAAAATTAAAAAAAAAAAAAAAACAAAAAAAAAAACAAACTAAACCTTTTCATGAAAAGTCTTATAGAAGTCCAGCAGGCTTCTACAGAATTTGAGGTCCTCTGAGGTTTGAAATAAAACAGTCTAGAGCATTGTTTCTTAGTCCTGTTTGTGAGCTGTCCCGAATTATCATGAATTAACTCAGGAGCATTTTATATGGACATTGGGTTTCTGTGTGTATGTGTATTTTTTAAAAAAATCAAACCAACAATTTCAGAATGTCAGAACTCCAACAGAATTCTTATTCTAGATCAGAATTTCTAAAAACTAGGGGTCCTGGGCCAACTACCTCAGAGGAATTGAGGTCTTTATTAAATTTCTTTAGGGACACCTGGGTGGCTCAGTCAGTTAAGCGTCCAACTCTTGACTGTGGCTCAGGTCATGATCTCAGTGCCATGAGCTGGAGTCCCGACTCAGGCTCTGCACTGACAGTGGGGAGCCTGCTCGGGATTCTCTCCCTGCACCTCCCCCACTCGTGTGCGTGCACTTGCTCTCTCTCTCTCTCTCTCTCTCTCTCTCTCAAAATAAATAAATAAACTTTAAAAAATTTTTCTGTAGATACCTGTGCCTCCAACCTGTGTCCCGCTCTGGATCCCACCTTGAGCTACTAAATCAGAAACTGTGCAAATGGGACCAAGAAATCTGCATTTGTAACAGCTCTCCAGGTCACTTTAGAGTTGGATAATGAATGGCCTAGAAAATTGAACCTCTAAATAAACCTCAAAAGATCCTTTCTAAGGGTGCTTAAATCTGGTAGACAGTTCTGGAAGTGTTTTTTGCACACTATCCACATTCTAACAAAATATCTAACACGTGAATACTCTGCGTCCCTTTACAAATACATTAAATAAGCACGTCAAATTTATCCATGTGTTCACAAGCTTATGATCTGCTGGTAGAATGAGAAGAGAATAACCCTATGAAAATTGATACAGTGAATCATCTTCTGGTTTGATCAGAGCAGATCAGAATGGCCAAAATGTTCTCTTTGAGCCTTTAAATTAGTTATAACATCTGCAAACTGAAATTCCATTTTGTCTTCAAGTCCTGGGAAATGGTTATATCTCTGACATGGTGAAGAAAGTTCACTCACACTTTTGGTTGGTGAGTGCAAAACCCCTTAAAGTCTTGGTATGGAAATTTAAAATTCAACCATGAAAATATCCAGCATTTTGAGTTCACACACTTGTCAAAACATCTGACCTTGGTAATGGCACATGAAATCTCTGGGTTTCAGTTTCAGCTTTCCTTTACACAATTCTCCTCATATGCTCTCTGGTTGTTCTGATTCCCTGAACCCATAGGGTCCTCAAAAATATTAAGCAGGGGACAGTCCACAAGCCATTTCCAGCATCTCAAAATAACCAAAATAAATTGTACATTTACTTAATTGTCATGAAAACTCTAGGCAGACCACTATTTTCAAGTGCATAATTCGGGGAACAATTACATAAATTTGGTGTAGTTATTTGAGAGATTGCTCTAGCATTCATTTATACAGCCTCACGAAGAAAAAGGAAGGCAGTTACAGTACAATGTGTTTAAGAATGCCACAAGATGGGGCGCCTGGGTGGCGCAGTCGGTTAAGCGTCCGACTTCAGCCAGGTCATGATCTCGCGGTCCGTGAGTTCGAGCCCCGCGTCAGGCTCTGGGCTGATGGCTCAGAGCCTGGAGCCTGTTTCCGATTCTGTGTCTCCCTCTCTCTCTGACCCTCCCCCGTTCATGCTCTGTCTCTCTCTGTCCCAAAAATAAAATAAAATTAAATTAAATAAAATTAAAAAAAAAAAAAAAAAAGAATGCCACAAGAGCACGTGGACGGTCCCCGGGATCAGGACTTGTGGAAGGGACTGTCAAGAGCGACTGTGTAGAAGGTAATGTGTAAACTGATTGTGAAGGAAAAATAGAACTGGTCAGGTGAAGAAGTTGGATAAGAGTATATATAACGTATGCAAGGGCTCAGAGAGACAGAGAATGAACACTGTATGTCCTGAGAACTGCAAATAATTATGTCTAGCCAAAGACTTAGAGCAGATTGGTGTTGGGGGACAGGTGGAAAGGAAGAAGGTTAGAGGTGATAGCTAAGACAGGAGAAGTAAGTAAGCAGAGATGAGGATTGAGTTGTGGAGGGCCTCTGTGCTGGATTTAGATGATGCTGAAGACAGTGGACAGCTCCAGAAAAGCTGTGCAGGTGAAGAATGGGCATGATCAGTTCCACACGTTATAAAGAAATTCACAGCCATAGTGTACAGAATGGGTTGGAGGGGAGCAAGCAAGCCTGGGGCAGAGAGAGTCATTCAGAAGCTGCTGCAGAAAACAGGAGAGAAGTGTTGATGATCTGAACTAATGCAGTGGCACTGGGGGTGGAAGATGAAAGTAAAATTCGAAGATGATAAGAACAGATAGTTCTTGAGGTATAATTGGGTGTGGGTGGTGGGGAAAGAGTGGAATCAAAGATGATTCCTGAAAACAGTGTGAGAGAGCATTATGACGATTAGCATCGGAGTCCAGTGCTGGTGATGAAGGCACAGCCAGACTCTGCCATCCAGGGTGTGGTGTGGGCTCTGCAGTCAGACCTGAGTCTGAATTTGAACCTGGGTTGAGCCACTTCCCCACCCCCAAACCCCAGCTCTGTAATTTTGTAATCTCACTTAATCTCTCTATGCCTGAAGTTCTTTCTCCATAAGACAGTTACAATAAAACCTACCTTTTAGAACCATTGTCTCCTACGAGACAAGGAATCTGATGGCTTACCCCAATGGCTTTCATCTTAAAGACCTCATTATTAATAGTAACCTCATCCTCTATAGTACCAGGCTCCGTCCATGATCCTGCCCAGTTTCATGCAAAATCAAGGACAAGGCAATATGAGTTTTTTTGAACTTACTAGCACTGCTAAAAGTCAAAAGGCAGAAAGAACCTCTTTTTGTGTGTGGATATTCTGGCCCAGGGGACCCCTAAGGGAGCCCCTCCATGTCAGCAGAGGCCTGGTAATCTTAGCTATGTTCCTCATCCCTGTTATGGGTGTCATCTACCCCCACCAAAACACTGACCTTTTCCCTGTAGACCCATAAGACCAGCACATGACCTGTCCCAAAGGTTTTATATGAGGATAAAATACGATTCTGTGTGGAAGTGCTTTATAACCCCAAAGGCAAAGCTATTCTTCTTACTATTGGTCCAGCTGTCATATCACCCCTCCCAAACCATTCTGTCTCTCTCTGCCTCTCAGTTTCTCTCTGTGTCTATCAGTTCCTCCCTCTCCCTACCCCCACCCCCACTTCTGTCTCTCTCTCTCTCATGTGCACACACACACACACACACACACAGTTTCACAGAAACACAAGCTATCAAGCCACACAGTAGATGGGAGACTCACGCTCAAGCCATTATGGAGGAGGAATTGTTTCCTTCAGAGTAATTGACACATGATAGCAGCCCATATTGTCATAGGCACTGGATGAACAGCGTGCTTCAGCCCCTGCCACCACAGCTTCCCTTAATGGGAGAAAACATTTATATGTAATAATAGTAATACAGGGACAAGGGAGCTGATGCTCAGTAAAGAGTTTCTGTGATTCTTCCACAAGGGCACAAATCATACTAAGAGGCTTCCAGGTTTGTACAGCAGAAGGACCAGGGAGTCCCTAAGATAAAGCCATTTGAGCTCAGACTCTTATCTGAGTCCTTGGGTGGCAGGGGCTCACAGGGATGCCTCCATATTCGGTGAACAGTCCTCCTGCTCATTGAGCAGAGTGCTTGTGAGTTCCTCAGCCTTCTCAAGCTCACAGGTTCTATCTCTTCCTGCCTACTTCCTTCTATCTTCCAAAAGGGGCGTAAGAGAATTAGACTCTCAGACCTCCTTTCCATACGGCAAAGGATGATGAAACAGACAATAGGGATACTAAGATTGCTCTAAACTGTTTTGGACACAACTAAACAAAACATGGAACTACAACATAGTATATTCAATGATGTCTTTCTTATATTTCCAAATGCTGATACATGAAATGTATGTCAAGATACTGGTTAAAGGGGCCAGCGGTAGAGAATATTAGGCCCTCAAGGAAATGGAAATACTCAGCAGTTCCATTCAGGTCACATGCTGAAAATGCATTTGATTTGAACCTCAACAATCTAGTGCTGTTCTACAATCTAGGACACGAATGCATTAGCACTTGGACTTGGGCTTGAATTGCAAATTTGATTTTTGTTGTTCATATTAAAAAAGCTACACCAGATGCTTAGAAAACATTAGGATTGGGGCGCCTGGGTGGCGCAGTCGGTTAAGCGTCCGACTTCAGCCAGGTCACGATCTCGCGGTCCGTGAGTTCGAGCCCCACGTCAGGCTCTGGGCTGATGGCTCAGAGCCTGGAGCCTGTTTCCGATTCTGTGTCTCCCTCTCTCTCTGACCCTCCCCCGTTCATGCTCTGTCTCTCTCTGTCCCAAAAATAAAATAAAAAAAAACAAACAAACAACAAAAAAAAAACATTAGGATTTTGCCAGCTAGGGAACAGAAATATTATCATTCTACCTATTTGTATTTTGAAGATCCAGAAAGCAGTCTATCTCCGTTGCAGTTTTGACTATGGTATGACTGAATTTTAAAGGTAATAATAGCTAAGACTTAGTTTGGTGCTTACTGGGTACCAGGCTTGAAGTTAAGTGTTTTCCATATTATTACATTTAAGTTCATTCTCACAGTACCTCTATGAGCTAAATATTATTAACCCGTTTTGCAGATATAGTAACCAAAACTTAGGAGAAATTAAATAAGTTTTCCAGGATTCATTCATTTAACAGATAATTATCGACTATCAACTATGAGCTACTGGGGTCCCAGTAGTGAACAATACAGAAAAATCCCTCCCGTCATATAACTCACTTTCTAATGGAAGGGATCATAGCTAACATTTATTAAGTACCAGACAACATTTATATGTATTAACTCTTAGGCGGAGGGAGGAAGTCTTGGGTTTGAACCCAGGCATTCTAACTACTGGGCCAAGGCTCCTGTTTTTGTATTACTGCCCTATACTTCCCTACCCAGGTAGGCCCCCTCAGCTGGGAAGAGGTGAAACTTGGGGTTCCCAGACGGACCTACCTTTCAGCATGTTCTAAGCCACCACTGTTTTACAGAGGAACAAACAGACCATTTGTCTTTATTTCCCCATCCTGTCCCATCCATTTCATGACCTAGAACAGAATGATGGACATGAACTTTCTAAAATAAACTCAGTTTTGTTTGTACAAGTGCCTTTTTTTTTTTTTAACATCGCTTCAGGTGGTGCCGAGGGCCCCAAGTCTTCTCTTCTTTAGGCCCTAAAGCTGTGATATTTGAACTTGCTGCTGTGTGTTAGAGCTACATTCAAATATCTGCCATGCCTATGATCACAGCCACGATTTTCTGGTATGTTCAATAAATAACATAATTATCTAGCAGTTGCTACCTAATAGGATGGATTGAACCCGTGTTTTCTTTGAAGTCAAACTCCAGTGTGTCCCAGTTAGACCCTTGTTTTCAGCAATTCTGGGGCTTCTACCAAGTGAATGCAGACAGTGTTAGGTCTTGTGATTAAACACATAAGATTTGGGAACAGGGGTTAGACTGGATTTTTATTCAAGGACCTTTTCTGTTTACTTTTGAAATGGAATTCTCTACTTATGAGAGAATAGCAATAAAGTGGCACTGCTTAGAATCCCCCACATCATCTGCAGATTGGTTTTATTATACATAGGGTTCCTCCAGAGCCTTGGCAGTTCCACGTGTGAGTGAAGAATGGGGTCAGAGGGAATTCTGCTCCTCTCTTCCTTGCTTCTATAATACACTGCGCCTTTGCCAAGAATAGGAGAGTGCCCAGGTGGAGGACCATTCTGCCTCCCCCCTCCTCATGCCGTCCTGCCTTCAACTCTGCAGAGTTACTGAAACCCCTTGTAACCTGACTTAGTCTTCCTTTGGTCTTTCAGCAGGCACTTCCCAGGAGCTACTCTTTGCCAAACTCTTTCACCAGAGCCCCACACATTGGCCCTTTGTGACAGAAAGGACGGGGGCAGACAGATGAATTAGGTTTATAGTTAGTAAACCCATAGGGTTAGCAAGAGTTTTCTAAATTGGACTTCTCAAATAAGTCCACCTAAGTGAACACAACACTCTGCAGGGTAAGAGTTCCCATTACTCTTGTAGAGTCTCCAAGTCTGGCCTTCCTTATGGTCAATAAGGCTGCCTCCTGCTCTGACTAAAATTCAACTCTTCCAGCTTCTGTGAGTTAGACAATAGAATTAATTATTCAATTTGTCATTACTTATTAACTGCCGCTATGAACCTGAACACTAGGTACAGCCCCATGAATACACAGTAAACAAGTCAGTCATAGTCCCTGCCTTCTTGGAGCTCACTAAACAGACATTTAAGCAGCTGCCCCAAAGTATGGGAGAAACTGTAATGGGGAAGTGGAGATTGCTTGGAAAAACTTATTCCAGGATATCCAACCCAGTATCGGGGGGTCAAAGAAGGTACCTAAAGTAGTTAGCGTGCAGAAGGGATGTAAGATTTCCTAGAGGAAGTAAAATCTAAGATATAACCTGAAAGATAGGTAGCTGTTAACCTGGGGGTGCGGAGACAGAGGGAGAAGAATATGTTTCGGGGGGGGGGGGGGAAACAACATGTACAATGCCCTGGAGGCCGAAGGAAGCTTGACACATTTAAGAACCTGAAAGAGTTTCAGGGGAGTTGATAGAAAATGTTTGGCAGGGGACAGGGAGGTGATGCCAAACAGAGAAGCAAGAAGATGAGCCTGGAATGATGAGCAAAAACCAGGTGAAGTAGGCTCAGTCTGGATTTTAATCTAAAGGCAATGGAAATCATTTCAGGGTTATAAACAGGAAGGACAGTATGTATCTTGAAAGAGGTAGCAGTTTAGAGAATAGATTGTTGGAGAGCAAAGCAATGGACAAAAGAACAGATGAAGGAGTGAATGGATGGATGAATGGAGGCAAGGCAAAGAGACCAATCAGGAGACTATTACAACGATCTAGTGAGAGAAAATGGTATTCTGGCCTAGGATAGTGGCAGTGAGGTTGGAGATGAGGGGGCATGTTAGAGGGATATTGTAGATGGAGAATCCATAGGACTTGGTGATTGGTGATGTGAGATGTTTTGAGAAGAATGCTCAGGTTCACAGTTTGGGTAGCTGAGGAGACATTGAGTGGGGAAGTGGGTAGATACTGAGACAGTTAACATGGGTGGGGATCGTGTTTGATAATCAGCTTAATGTTGAGACATGTGGTGTTTTAGATGCTTGTGAAGCATCCAGGAAGAAGATGTGGAGTTCAGCAGAGAAGCCTGGACTGGGTACATTGTTATGGGGTCACCAGCCTAGAGAAGATAGTCAAAGCTGTTGTAATGGATGTAATCATGCAGGCCTGTAGAGTGGGCAGGAACAAAACGCGTAAGACCAAATGACACTGAGAAAGAGCAAATGGAGAGAAAGAAGGAAATCCAGGAAAATGTGCTATCATGGAAAGCAACAGAAGCATGCTTTTAGAGACGTGTGGGCTGCTAGATCCCAAAGTGTTGGGAGGTCAAGTAAATAAGAACTGAAAGGAAGTTACGGGTTATGTTAACCATTAATCTTCATCTCTGTGCTACTCAATAAATGTGTTAAATTCCATGTTCTTAGAGTATTTTTAGTGTTTTTTTAAAAATATTGTTGATTTAATTCCTTGATGTCTTCAGTTAAGATGTGAGAAAAAGTTAAGATGGGTTTTAACATCTTCCTTAAGTATAACACATTTGGGTCCAAGTCTCACATTTAACATCACTTTGGGAAATAATAATAGATGATTCTCTGCTGTAAGAGAAGTACTGCCTTTAACTGTCTCTTTTTCTTTTGTTCCCCACCCTCCAATCTTTAGTTTGTTTTCTGTCTTTCAGCCTCATGGGCTCTTCTTTTGGATAAAACCTTTTCCCACAGAATTTGAAGCCTGGCTACTTTTGAACTTAGACATAGAACATCTTTCTTGTGTGTTCTAACGCATTTAAAAGTTAGTTCACAGCTACATCCCCTCGCTCAAAGAGTAAATGATGACTTGGAGGTTTACTTGCCCTCTTTCCTGTGTCTTTTCCAGCTCCAAGAGACCGTGAAAAGGAAGTTGGAAGGAGCTCGATCACCACTTAATGGAGACCAACAGAATGGTGCTTGTGATGGGAATTTTTCTCCAACCAGCAAGAGAATACGAAAGGACATTCCCACAGGGATGGAAACCATCAACATGCCGCTGCCTTCAGCTTCTCCTCTTCACCAACTTGACCTGAAGCCTTCTTTGCCCTTGCAGAATAGCGGAAGTCACACGCCCGGGCTTCTAGAAGATCTAAGTAAGAATGGTAGACTCCCAGAGATCAAACTTCCTGTTAATGGTTGCAGTGACCTGGAGGATAGCTTCACCATCCTGCAGAGCAAGGACCTCAAGCAAGAGCCTCTAGATGACCCTACTTGCATAGACACATCAGAAACGTCTCTTTCCAATCAGAACAAGCTGTTCTCAGACATTAACCTGAATGACCAGGAGTGGCAAGAATTAATAGATGAGTTGGCCAACACGGTTCCCGAAGATGACATACAGGACCTGTTCAACGAAGACTTTGAAGAGAAGAAGGAGCCAGAATTCTCGCAGCCGGCGACCGAGACCCCTCTCTCCCAGGAGAGCGTGAGTGTGAAGAGCGACCCCTCTCACTCTCCTTTTGCACACGTCTCCATGGGCTCTCCCCAGGCGAGGCCTTCTTCTTCGGGTCCTCCCTTTTCTACGGTCTCCACGGCCACTAGTTTACCTTCTGCTGCCAGCACTCCCGCAGCTCCAAACCCCGCGAGCTCACCAGCAAACTGTGCTGTCCAGTCCCCTCAAACTCCAAACCAAGCCCACACTCCGGGCCAAGCTCCACCTCGGCCTGGAAATGGTTATCTCCTTAATCCGGCAGGAGTGACAGTGGCTGGTTCAGGGTCAGGCCCCATGGCGGTGCCCAGCTCCGACATGTCTCCAGCGGAACAGCTCAAGCAGATGGCTGCACAGCAGCAACAAAGGGCCAAACTCATGCAGCAGAAGCAGCAGCAGCAGCAACAGCAGCAGCAACAGCAACAGCAGCAGCAACAACAACAGCAACACCAACAGCAGCAGCAGCAGCAGCAACAGCAGCAACATTCAAACCAGACTTCGAGTTGGTCTCCTCTGGGGCCTCCGTCCAGCCCCTACGGGTCAGCTTTCTCTGCAGAAAAACCAAATAGCCCAATGATGTACCCCCAAGCCTTTAACAACCAAAACCCCATAGTGCCTCCCATGGCAAACAACCTGCAGAAGACGACAATGAATAACTACCTCCCTCAGAACCACATGAATATGATCAATCAGCAGCCAAATAACTTGGGTACAAACTCCTTGAACAAACAGCACAACATTCTCACGTACGGCAACACTAAGCCCCTGACCCATTTTAACGCAGACTTGAGTCAGAGGATGACCCCGCCGATGGCCAACCCCAACAAAAACCCCTTGATGCCCTACATCCAGCAGCAGCAGCCTCCGCCCCCGCCCCCGCCACAGCAGCCACCCCCGCCGCCGCCACCGCCGCAGCTCCAGGCTCCCCGCGCGCACCTGAGTGAGGAGCAGAAGCGCATGCTCCTCCTGAAACAGAAAGGAGTGATGAGCCAGCCCATGGCTTACGCCGCGCTTCCGTCCCACGGTCAGGTAAGTGCGAGAGCGAGGCGCGCTTGGAGCGGTGCTGGTGGTGCGTTTCCCACTGCCCACGGGCGATGCTCTCCACGCGGCCGTGGGGGCACGCTGTAATTACCTGCAGAATCCTTCCTGTACCACCTCCTGTGGTTGCCGGGTTTGGGGTGTTTTTGTTGTTGCTGTTGTTGTTTCTTTTCTCCTAAGAGATGGGAAAGGTTGGTACGGGAGACTTTTCCTGTGTTTGGATGTCTAGGAGTCAAACTTCTTTCATTTCCTGCCGGCAGAGAAGAAACCGGAAATCAGGTGAAGTTCTCACTGAGAGAGAGAGAGGCAGGCCATAGAGGTCGCAGGGCAAAACATGCTGATTCTTCTGTGGCATCTCTCCCGGGCCATATAGTCCTAGACTCTGGTTGGTGGCAAGGCCAGAGCACTTAGGGATCTCTGCATCAGCTTTATAAGGCCCTAAACCATCTTCACCTATCTTACTGAATGGCGAATAATGGAAATGTGGACTCTTGACGTTTCAAGGTGGGAGAGCTTTCTGTATTTTCAAAGGGAAGTGGAGGATAGATTTTTGTAGGACCATTCAGCGTTTAAACATTTGTTGCTGAACTAGCACAGTTAGAAGCTGTTTCAGCCTCGTGACCTGGGAGTGCAATAAAACCTCTCCGGTTCAGCTCTAATTCAGGAAAATTTGATGGTGAATATATATCTTAGTGCCCGATCAAAATAAATTTTCCTCTTTTTCCCACTGTCTTTCTTTATGACATTCTGGTTTAGGGGTGTAGGGCTCTCAATGGTCTGTGGTAAAAATGAGTGGCAGTCAGTTGGGGAGTGTGAGTCCTCATTGACAAGCATTCACTCCCGTCATCCTGACCAGTGTAGCAAGCAGCCAGAGTTCCTTTTTTTTTTTTTTTTTTTAAACATTTATTTATTCTTGAGAGACAGAGCGTGAGCAGGGGAGGGGCAGAGAGAGAAGGAGACACAGAATCCGAAGCAGCCTCCAGGCTCTGAGCAAGCAGTCAACACAGAGCCTGATGCGGGGCTCGAACCCACAAACTGAGAGATCATGACCTGAGCCGAAGTCGGACACGCCACCAGTTGAGCCACCCAGGTGCCTCATGTAGCCAAAGCTCCTTAAACAAACCTTATCTTCCTTGAAGGAATAAGGGATTGGAGAAATGCACTGATCTACTGACTTTCCTCCAACATGGGTGAATTCACTGGAGCCATCATTTCACTACCAATTGCTATTTTGTGCCTTAGTCCTCTTAGGTTGGTGACATTTGCCTCGTAGTTGAGGATTTTGCACAAGAGTCTTTGCTTTAAGGGCTCTCCTCTGCAAACAGGTTCTAACTTGTGCTTGGATGTGTGTCCACAATTGGAAACATTCTAGCACTGGGAAGTACGGCAGGCAGATCTCGAGTCACTAGGGGCTGTTGGCATCTTGCATGTCCCAGTATGGCCGCCCCACCCCACACCCACCTTCCCTGAGCTCGGTGGAGGCTGCACAGGAGGAGCCCGTGCTGGCCTGCAGAGACAGGCCTGAGCTCTGTGGCTCGATTCTTGTCCTTCACAGCCTTCCAACCCCAAAACCTCACAGTGGTTTCTTGTCTGCACATGCCGGCCAGCTCCAAAGAAATTCTGTCTGGCGGGATAGAAATATGGTTTGGTTTCCACCAACTGTAATCAGCAGCTGGTAGAAAAACACCATTGAAATGGGAGCTTTTATGTTTTATCTTGGTCTCATTAAAAAAAAAAAATGCCGTTGGAAAATGCAACATTTTATACACTTCAATATTAGGTTCTGTAGGAGGTAAAAATGTAGGGAACGTACAGGGATGTTTGTTGTAGCCCGGACACGTCAGACATTTATGAGATCACAGGCTGTCAGAATGGTCTGTTGTTAATCTTAATACAAATTGTGCTGCTACACTTGCTGTTTTTACGGGAGCCACAGAAAGGTATTTCCTCCGAGCCAGACCTAGGATGATTAATTCCACCTCACAGGCTCTGCAGACACGTGGGTGCCGTGTGAACCCATCCTCACTTCCCACCCTCATTAAATGTCTTGAAATTTGCTAACTTGGGACGAAGTTCTTGTCTTTGCTGGAACACAAATTTTAAAGGTACTTATTTCAGGTCCTTATGCTTGCCTAACTGTGAGTAACTGAAGCCTTGAGCCACAGAGGTCATGCTTTGAAAGGACTCAGTCAAGTGTAGAAACAAAAGTGATGGTTTTCTGGATTAAATCTGTGGGCTCCTCCTCTTTTCCTTCCATCTCATGAGGTACTTTCAGGGTAGACAGAATCCGCCTGTTTGAGGCCTCATTAGAATAATCACTTCTTAACCTCAAAAAGAACCATCAAGCAAAAAGCACACTTTTTAATGAAATATTAACTCACCACTGTTTGAAACAAGCTTCAAAATACATATATAAACATGTGAATATCTTTCTGCAAACATACCATTTATTTCATGCTTTTACCTGATTGTGGAGCAGTATTTACATAGCTCTCAGAATAGTTAATTACACTATATGCAAGTACATTGCACAAATATGAGCTCAAATTACAGGCATGATATAAAATATAATTATACATAGGTGTAGTTCAAATTTGTTTTCTGCTGTTGCTAGTGAAAATTCACTTTACTGTTTGTTGGCCACAAGGACCACAATCAACACTTAGTTTTAATGAGTGACTGGAATATCAAAGCCAATAATACTAAAACATTTATTTTAAGGTAATTATCTTATAGAGATGTTTACTTACTTGGGATATTTACAGAAAATGCCATTTCTTTCAGAAATGAATAGAAATTCACTCACCTGGATATTTTTTTAAAAGAGGGAACCAAAAACTAGGAACAAAAAGGCTTCTTTAAAAATTCCAAATATGTTTTATTTAGTTTCTGCTACTCAGAATTCATATATTACCCCTTACAATTAGAAAATTAAACAAAGATTTATGTACAAAGATTATGCTCATGATGTTAACTTATGATAGTGAAAAATGGGGACCAAAATAAATGTTGTGGAAAAATAAATAACGTACATGAAAATCAGGATATTGAGTGATTAATCACATGGAAATGCTCATAAGATGAGTGAAATAATCAGATCATACGATAGCTTGTATGTTATAGTCCAGATTGTGTTTTTCAATATGTATAGAGAAATATTGAATAGCTGAAATATTAGGAGTGGTATTTGGGGTTGGTAAAATTATAAGTAATTATTATCTTCCTCTTTATACTTAACTGAGTTTTCTAAATTTTCTACCATACGTGTATGTTAATTCTGTCATCAGGAAAAATATTTTTTTTTAAACTTTTTTTTTTTTAACGTTTATTTATTTTTGAGACAGAGAGAGACAGAGCATGAACGGGGGAGGGGCAGAGAGAGAGGGAGACACAGAATCTGAAACAGGCTCCAGGCTCTGAGCTGTCAGCACAGAGCCTGACTCGGGGCTCGAACTCACGGACCGTGAGATCATGACCTGAGCCGAAGTCGGACGCTTAACCAACTGAGCCACCCAGGCGCCCCTCAGGAAAAATACTTTTTAAGCAAAGGAGATCCCCTATTTTAAAAAAGGTTTATGCTTCACTAATTCTTTTTTTTTTTTAATGATTATTTATTTTTGACAGAGAGAGAGAGAGAGAGACAGAGACAGAGCATGAGCGGGGGAGGGGCAGAGAGAGAGGGAGACACAGAATCCGAAGCAGGCTCCAGGCTCCAGGCTCCGAGCTGTCAGCACAGAGCCTGACAAGGGGCTTGAACTCACAGACCACGAGCTCATGACCTGAGCTGAAGTCGGATGCTCAACCAACTGAGGCGCCCCTTCACTAATTCTTTTTTAAAAATCCTTATTTATCCACTTTGCCAGTTGGATTGAAGTGATACCATTATTTTCTATTCATTTACATATATTCGTTGTGAATCCCCACTTCTAGAGATGGCTCTAAAACCCGCTCCCCACACTCACTCTCTTTTCCTTTTTCTTTCTGCATCCTCTTTTTACTTTTTTTCTTAATTCCCGTAAAATTTCAACTAAAACAGTGACATTGAAAGTATCAATAAAATTTCCACCATTACAGGCTTTAGAATCTTCTCTGGGTTATGTTCTTCCGTTATTTCTTTGATCATTTCTCCTTTTCCTTTTTTTTTTTTTTTTTTTTTTTACTTTCTGGAATTTGTGTTCATCATATATTGGACCTTCTGGATTGCTCTCTAATTTTTAAAGCATGTGTTTCTGGGTTGAAATAACCAGAACTTACTTTGTTCATGTCTATCTATTATCTTTTCCTATTCTCATTTCTCAAAGGCAAGATCTTTCTTTCTTTCTCTCACTCTCACTCTTTCTCTCTCTCCCTCCCTCTGTCTCTGCCTCTCTCTCTTTCTCTGTGCGTCTGTCTCTCTGTTTTCGCTGTTTCTCATGGTACCTAACACTGTGTCTTCAACATAACGATGTTTAATAAATCATTAAACATGGCAATTATCAAAGTTCAAGCCCAAACTGTGTTTGCTTGATTATCAGCTCCAGTGGAGAGAGCATTAGTAAAAATAACACAGAGCTGCTTTTGAGATCAAATAGAAGAACTGGAAAGACAGGTCTAAAAAGAATCCTATGATAGGAGGTGGTTATCTTGAACCAACAGAACAACAATGAGTTTGCTGGGACAGCAAACTCAGTCTCTGCGTCTGACAAACACAAACAAAAAACAGTGGAGCGGCTTTGAAAGAAGTAAACCAGAAGCAAGAGACTGCCTCCTGGTCAAGGAAGGTTCCAGGGATACCCAAAGGCCAAAACTAATTCCTCCATGGAACTGTGGAAAGTGATTCATTTCCAAAATGTGATGTTAATTTTTAGTAGTTACTATCCTAAGACTAGATAAATCATAGACTACTGTGCTACTTTGTTCTTTACACGGCCTTTGCCGTGTGTGGCTGTGGATGTCACAGTGAGAATATGTGTGCTCAGATTTTGTAGAATGTTTTTCCCTTTCAATTTGATTTTGCCAAAATTTGCTGGGTACCATGTGAGATATATTATTATGAGCTTTTTAGCCATAAAATCTACATAAAAAGCACAGACCTCTAGTATTCACAGCCATCTTGGAAATCTCTTTGGAAATGCATTTTCCTTATCTTTAAAAACCTGGAGCCCCTTTGTTTAGTTTCCTCAAAATACGTTGTTTATTTTATCCAAATAATACATGACACAGTTTCGAAAGTCAAGTAGTATTACAAGGCTTCTGGGGAGAAGCAGGAGTGCACTGCTTCATCCCCTCCATTCTTAAGCTGTTTTCAATCTTATTCATCTCCATCAACTGCTGTTTCTCAATTTTTCAATTAGTTGGCTCTATAGAAGATGAGGATTTAACCTGCTTATACTACCTCCTTACAAACAAACATAAACCCCCTCGCCACACACAGAGTCTTTTTTTCTTTTCCCCAAACTCTCAATATAACTAGTTACAGCACAAATTACGATTTTAAAGTATTCCGTATTTACATGAGTTATTTTTGCATTGCACATTACAGTTTCATTATGTAGCATATTACGATTCTATTTCCTTTCTTGTACAACTTTTTGTTTTCCCTGGAGTTAATAATGACCTCTTTTTTTTTTTTTTTTTGGTGTTTTCCTTACAGCTACCTTCAATCCATCCTCAAACTTGTCTGACTCTGTAAAACTTGAGGTATGATAAAATATCAAACAATCTATTTTTCTTATATTTTCTTTCCTATTTTTTCTCTCTCCCTTCTCTCTTCTCTTTCTCTTCCTCGATTGCTCTTTCTTTCCTTCAGTGCCTCTCCTGAAGGTTTATACCCTCTTGCTCCAGGCTTCTTCTCTCTACAGTTTTCTTGGTCTGTTACTTAACTGAAGTACTGTCACTGCCCCTCACCATTATTCCTGGAATGTTTCACCCCTCTCTGAGTCCCGTTACCTCTTTTCTTGATCCCTCTATGTCTTTCTTGGCTTAGTCTTTCAAATTGCTGGAGCACATCCTCAGAACTTCTTAAGAAAGGGCACTCAAGAGATTGTTTTCATGAAAACTATTTTTGAAAATAACTTTATCCTCACATTTTATGAACAGCTTGCCAGTTGTAGCATTATACTTTAGAAACATTTCGGTCAGAATTTCAGAGACATTTCTTCAAGATCCTGTGGCTTTCATACTGTTGAAAATCTAGTGAAATTTGGATCCCCCATTCTATGTATGTAATGCTTTTTTTCCCCCCACTCTGAGAGCTTTCCAGATCTTCTCTGTATTCCTGAAATTTCATAACGATATTGCTTAACGTAGCCATTTTTCATTCACTGTGTCTGGTACTATGAACTTTTTCTTAAGAAATCTGGAAAAAATGTTCTTAGGATGTGTTCTTGTATTATTTCTTTGATTATTTCTGCCTTCCTTTTTCTCCGTTTTTAACTTCCTGGAACTTTTCCTCATCATGTATTGGACCTCCTGGATTCTTCTCTAATTTTCGTATCTTTTCAATTTTCCGTATCTTTGACCTTTTGTTCTATGTTTTATATGGTTTCCTTAACCTTATCCTCCAACTCTAAAATTAAACATTCTATTTTATTTATCACATTTCAAAGTTCCATAAGTTCTTTCTTGTTCTCTCATTTACCCTTTTTGATTTGAGGATATTACCATTTAAATTAAATTACATTTTCTCTTAATCTCTGCTTTGTCTCGGTTTCTCCCAAGCACCCTTTACCCATATGTTCATTTGATTTTTCTTTCTTTCATGTTAGAAGCTTTTCTCAAATGTCTAATTATTTTAAGAATGAGGCACAATATAGCTAATTAGTTGCTCTGTGTGCTCAGACAGGGCTTGTCATATGTGGGACTTTGCTATAGATGGATCGGGCTAGGACCCAGCCATTTCACTGGGTCAGTGTCTGTAGATTTTTACCCACTATGGCCAGTTAGAAAAGATTCCTTCAATCTCACTACCGAAATTTGTAAATCTGGAGGCTGGCTTTTTAGAACTGAGCAGGGGAAGGGAGTTGGTAGGTGGAGGTGATGGTGAGGGGCATCTCACTAAATATTATGTAGATTTTCAATCAACTCCCTGTCTTTGTATGGCTCCTCAGTTCACCCTCAGCTAGGGCTGGGATCCAGGATTCCAAAGACTTGTGGCTTAATCTTTCTCTCAGTAGTGTACCTTCCTACTTTCAGTGTGGGGGAGTATATCTGGTCGACCTCTTAATTATACAGGACTTAAACCAATTTTACTTTTGTGTGAGTCCCACCTCCCACCCTGGTATTTAGAGGTCCTTCTAATTTCTGAGAATTTATAGCATTCTTTGGCTTGAATCATCTTGCTTTATTTTTGGCTTCCCCTACGCGCAGGCTTAGATTTAGCCTTCTCTAAGCTGCTAATTGTTTACCACTCAGCCATCTGATTTTCATCTTCCAAAATTTTGTTGATACCCCTCAATTGCTGTTGCTATCTCCCATCCTCTTTGTTCTTGAATGTTTAATCATTTTTATCCCTTTATTTTCGTTGTAATGAGGCATTGGAGGAAGCCAAGATAAATGTGAGTGTTCAGCCTACCAGAGGCTCCCTCAGTGGCTTTCAGCATTTTTCTATCTGAATATCGAATACTGTCTAATATGAAAATTTATGTTTTACAGCAAATTTCACATTATTGCTTCTAACATTTGGGGCTTTAATAGAGCTGGTTTCATAAAACCTAAAGTGCTCCCTTACCATAAAATTTACATATGTCAAATACATGCCTTCAAAAGGACAGCAGTGTCAACATGATCATTGTGCTTCTTTAGAATAAGATCTCGTGATTATAACCATTGAATAGTTTTTAGAATCTTGAAAATATTGACTTACTTCAAGGACTATAAAAACAATTTAGGTTCCATGACCCTGACAAAGCCAATAGTATCCGGCAACTCAGATGCAAGGTAAAATATTGACAGAACACTCATCACTGACTGAATCCACGGCCTCCCGGCTGAGGGGAAACCAGTGGGCAGAAGTGCTACAAAAATCCAGAAAATAAATGAAGTGTTCGTATTGATGGGTGTAATAAGTAATTTCCATAAACACATTGGCATATTTTGAAAATCCTGATTGATATTCTGTCAGTCTTAGAAATATGAGGCGAAGAGTAAATAGCAGAAAAGAAAAAGTTTTAGGAATTTGTTATGTAATAGTTTTGTGCAAGAATTAGTGCCTTATGAGAATACCCCTTAAAGGCTTCATGAGACAAGAATATTCTTGCTTAACGAGAGCGCTTACACCCCAACAGTCAGTGGTTCCAAAGCTTTTGTGGACCTGAGAATCACCTGGGGAAATTGTTCAAGATGCTGGTAATCAGATTCGATTGCCAAAGACTCAGAGTCAGTAGGTCTGGGATGGGGCCTGGGAGTGTGCATTTTAATAAGAAACCCACCACCACTACCACTTTTCTAATAAGAAACCCACCACCACTACCCTTTTCTAATGGAGAAATTGTACATGAGATAACTCAATCTGCAATTAAAACAACTTGTTTATTTCACACTCAATATTTATATATGGCAGTTATTGCCTTGGAACTATAAATTTTGTAGGGTCGAAGCCTGTATCATTTCAAGTAAGATGGGAAAATTAGGTTACTTTACACTTAATGGATTTCTTTTTCTTAGGATAGAGTGAGATTTTAAGAGATCAAATCTTGTGGATTCTAGCTATGTTTTGTAAATCATAGAATTACTCCTGTTGATTTTCTTAATAGGACAAAGCAGTCCATCCTGCACTGTTTGCCACCCACCCATTCCCACCTGGGTGAAGGATGGAATTTCCCTCATCTGTCCAAGAGAGTGTTGGCTGTCCATTCCTCTGTTTCAGGACCAACTGAGGGTGTGGCCTTGTGTGAGCTGACCTGCTTCCCTCAGGATCTGTAGGAAGAGAGACTGTCATGGAATAGAAGTTCACACATTAGAGGAAGCACAAGGCTTACTTAAGTCTTCTTTGGTGGGGACATCCTCCTTGGGCAAGACTGCTTGCAGACACATCAGGAGAGCCACGACTCTTCTGTTCCATATTCTGACACTGTTATATCAAGGATGGAATTCAGGCACACTTCCCAGGTGTTCCTGAGCTTTGAGGTGGTGCTGGAGGCCTGTTTTCATTCTGTTTTCTGAGTTTGAGATTCCCTTCCTTTCAAGGTCATTCGCTGTACAAGAGCCCCCACTGCCCAGTGCCTCCCAATGGATATCCAGGCATTCACACATAAGAGAGGAGGTCCAGCTTTGTTTTTTCCCTGGCAAGAGTCTGTTGGGCTAAGGGTCTGTCGCAAGTGTGGAAAATTGTGAAATTGACCAAGCATACTCTCCTGTGTATATTCACTTCTAAAATGCTAAATCTTGTGGACTAAAAAGAGATACCAGAATAACATCATCTATAGTGTCCCACAATGTGCACTCTGGTCAGGGAGGTAAGGAGACACACAGGTTAAGTCAATACAAGGCAGCAGGTGGGTAAGTGCCACCTTACTAAATTCTCTATTAGGGATTATGGGCAGAGGGAAGGCGAGGGTCAGTACAGTCTACTGGAGTAGAAAAGAGCAGCTTCCAAGGGGAGATAAGCTTTGAGTGGACCAAGAATGACCAGGAGTTAGATCAGATGGTGAGTGAGTGGAAAGGCATTCTGCTTCAAGCAAAGGGTTGTTCCTTATGTGAGCAATGCAGACTATAGCCAGGCTGGAGAGAGAGGTTTATGTTGGGGAATAGTGAGGTAAAATGTATGGGACTTCCTACCATTTCAAGTTGGAGATAGTAAGAATCTCTATCTGGATGTGTCCTTTACAATTTATGGGAAAACAGGCACCACAGCATTTAAAGGAAAGAAGCAACAGAACTTGGTGATTGAATATATGATAAGATGAAAGGGAAATGAATCAAATATTTATGATCATGAGATTAAATATTAGGGTAGTATAATAGTTTCTGAAGGATGACGATTAAGTCATATATAAATCTAAATATCAAATCTTAGTAATTATTTACCTTATTCTTCTGATATGTATTTCTCATTTGCTGAGATACTTGTTCCACACTTCACAAAAGGTGTGAAGCAAGCTCATGGCAGTTTTTTAAAAGTTTGTGTTAAATTGAGCCTCAAATAGCTACTCCTGTGTTTTATAGTTGGACTTTTTGTTTTTGCAAGCTTTTAGTTTTCAATAAATCCATATTACTATGAAAATGTTTGTTTTCTTTATTTAGAGTAGTAACAGACTATCATATGTTCCTTTTGCTTAATATTTCTATATTAAGGATTTATTTGGTCACATCATATCTATTAAAGGGAGCACTCTCTAAAGAGAGTCACTATGCAAGTATATTAGAGGAACAGAATTCCTCTAATAAGTTTTAAAACATATTATGTCATCCTTCATTAACTATTTATAGCAACTCTCGGCTTTTCTGGAGGTTATAAAACTCTTTGGAAAAAAATTTTCCTATTTTCCTATTCAGAGATACTGTATTATATCTTGGTTCCTGAGCAGGTTTCTCTGGAATTAATCTTTTTTATGGCACCAAATGGCTTGCATCTGACCCAATGCATAAAGAATCAAAATACCTTTCATGTTAGTTAGATTTCCAATACACTGTCATGATTAGTTAATATGATTCATGAGATTATGCAGGTTACCTATACATTTTTATTTATTGAACAGTAAATATTGACCCCGGATGGTATCTAAACTGATAACTCCCATTTATTAATATTATGATTTCCTAGAAGAGGTTTATAAACATACTTGCATCCTCTAATTGCTTTTGCATCTGAGATGTTCGAAAGTTTATTTGAGTTTCTTTTCTGCACTGGGCTCTAGCCAGTTCATACAAAGGACATTAATGGGCTTATTAAGGCAAGAATTACTTTCAGTGCCCAGCTGAAGCTGGGAAAGCTGGTGCAAGCAAAATGGTGTAGAAAGTGGTCCATGTCAGGCCATCTCAAGTTTTACTGGTGTCTTGTTGAGAATTAGGAAAAAGTCACCCTTTGTGAGCAGGCAGACTGCAGCCACAGCCCCATGGCACCCCAGGTGTGATGGCAACCTCCCTCGTACCCTCCCATGCACACAGTTTGTTATCTGCAGACTGCACACTCATAGGTAAGGGCTCTGGGTGCACCTGCTCATTCCCTAAAAGTTGCTAGATGCAGAGCAGAGAGTCAGCCCCTCAGGTCAGTGTGCTAAGACTCTGAGTAACATGTGCCACCGGCGCTGTGATGTGTCTGTGCTGTGGCTGGTCAGGGCCTGGAGTGTTACTCTGTCGGGCAGAAGGGTGACCGAAGGCTGTGGAAGGCTGTTCGCGTCTGCGGTAGAACAGCCTTCATGACAGAGAGTGCGGGTTTCAGTTATCACCTACTAGTAAGATTTTCGTTAATGTGGCAGACCGGCCTGGAAAAAAAACCTGGAAGATCGTTTGGCCTTTGCGCCCCTCTCTGAGCGGTGACAGGTGTAGGTGTTCCAACTCTAAAGCAGCACCGTCCAACAGAAGTACAATGCAAACCACAAATGCAAGCCATGGAATTTAACAATTTCACATTACAAAAGGCAAAAAGAACCAGGTGAAATTAATTTTAATATATTTTTGCTTAACCTAATATATTAAAATGCTACTATGTCCATGTATAATCAGTATAAAAATTATGAATGAGATATGTTACATTCTTGTTTTTCATACCAAGTCTTTGGAATCGGATGTGTCCTTTACAGTTGCAGCACGGCTCAATTTGGAGCAGTCATATTTCAAGGGCTCAATAGCCCCGTGTGGCTAGTGGCCACTATGTTGGAGAGGGCAGGTCTCTAACAACAACAAAATCTGTATTCAGAAGGGCAATCCTCAGGACCAGAGCTAAAGCAACATGAAAATATCTTTGCTATTTCAAAGCCTCCGACTTTTTACATCATCTTTTAAAAGCTATATAACCCTAAACTGTACAGAATAGATTAGTGCTTGCCCTTGTCCACTGCTGGCCAGGGAGGTCTCTTCCCAGTGGCAACGAACCCTCTCCTCTGGACGACCCGCACACAGCAGGTTTTGTGCCATCATCCTTAGAATTCACCTGATCTGTGTGGCCTACTGGCTTCAGATGCTTCAAGCCATCTGCATGTCATGTGGCTGCTGATCGCAAGAAGTAACGTATCCTGTCGTCAACATAGAACATTTGTGAGCAGCGCTGGCGCCATATAAACATCCTGTGGCGGGGTCGGGAGCACCTGACCCCCTATTAACATGTCAATGAGAGTGGCTGGTGCGCTGGGCTTGTTTTCGAGGGTTTTGATGAGCTTCATTAATTATGTAGAGAAAAAAAAAAAAAGGTGTGCAGCTGGAGAAGAACCCACTTAGCTCCACGTGAACACGAATAATTGGACAGTTGGCAGAGTGTTAAATTGGTAGTCTAGTGAGAGCAACTCGTGAAGAAACCCAATTCCCCAAAACAGCACAAAGCAGGCACAGCTCTTTGCTTTGCAGGACTCTGTCCCACCGCTCCTACCTTCTCCGGACTTGAGAAACATCCGGGTATGAGTGTGAGACCAGTTAGGGAACCACCCTGATGGGGAGGTGCAGAAGCGGACTCTGAATCCGGGGCAGATATTCACGTTCTGACTTAACCGCTTCACTACCTGCAGAATCTTGGGCAACCTACACACCTTCTCTGAGCTTTGGGTTTCCCATCAAGAAAATGGGGATGGTAATAGGGTCATTATGACAATTCTGCATCTTAAATTATATAAAGCATTTAGAACAGTATCAGACCCACTCATAGTGTGTATTATTTGTGTGTGGGGGGGGGGGTAAGTTAATTTAAAACATTAGTTGTATCATATGCTATCAGTACCTTTTTAATTTCTAGGAGAATATAACTGCTTCAGTTTTCCTCTAAGCCACCCTTTGTTCATTCATTCATTCATTCATTCATTCATCCATCCATCCATTTATGCATTCAACAGACATATAATATGCGTAACATGTCTAGGCATTGTGCCAACAAGGATGGAAAAATTCTGGGAGAAACACGGTATCATATATATGAAAATTATAGAGACAGGCGCTGCAAAGTAGTAAAAGTGTCTTAATATTCTCTCGGAAAAGCCAACCATTAGCAAGTTTTCAATGCTGCTAAAAAGAGTTTTCTTTCATCCTGGCTATGACAAGATTGTTCCTCCTACCGTTACCTCTGATTAAAATAAAAATTACTTATTTGTCATATTTTAATATACAATATGAAAATGCCAACCCTTTTTTCTTCATTGTGTTAAATGAAATTAAACAAGAAAACACCTTGAAGGAAAATCTAGCCACTTCCCCCTGGTCCTTACCTTCTTCCAGTTCTCCAGGCCCTTCAAGGCCTTATAGTGTCCAAGTTGTTTCTGGAACCTCATTATATGAGAAAAATCATTTGTCTTTGTCAAAATCAGAAGCTAAAAAGAAAGGCAGGATTTAACTTAACTGAACACTTATAACATCTAAACTTTTCATGTATTAGGAGCAGGTAAACAAGTGTTCCCCAAATAATGAAAACTATTATTACTTTAAACTTTTTTTTCTCTCTTGGGAGTATTCAGCTTAAAGCAGGAAGTTTAGTAAACTTTTAAAACAACTCCAATATTTGTTCTTTCAATCCGTGAGCATAGAATGTCTTTCCATTTCTTTGTGTCATTCTTTCATCAGGGTTTTATGGTTTTCAGAGTACAGATCTTTTACCTCTTTGGTTAGGTTTTTTCCTAGGTATCTTATGGATTTTGGTGCAGTTGTAAATGGGATCGATTCCTTGATTTCTCTTTCTGCTGCTTCATTATCGGTGTATAGAAATGCAACATATTTTTGTACATTGATTTTGTATTCCTTGACTTTTCTGAATTCCTGTATCAGTTCTAGCATTTTTTTAAAGTATTTATTTATTTTTGAGAGAGAGAGAGAGAGAGAGAGAGAGAGAACAGGTGGGGGAGGAAGAGAGAGGGGTGGGGACAGAGACTTCCAGTACTACATTAAATAACAGTGGAGAGAGTGGACATCCTGTCTTGTTCCTGACCATAGAGGAAAAGGTCTCATTTTTTCCCCATTGAGCATGATATTGGCTGTGGGTTTTTCATATATGGCCTTTATTATATTGAGGTATGTTCCCTGTAACCCTGTTTTTGTTGAAGGTCTTTACCATGAATGGATGTTATACGATATCAGATGCTTTTTCTGCATCTATTAAAAGGATCACATTGCGATGAGAACCAGATGTTGTATGTAAATGTTGAATTACTACATTCCACACCTGAAACCAACATTAGACTGTATGTTAACTAACTGGAATTTAAATAACAACTTTAAAACAAACCACTTAACTCCAAAATCAATAAGAGTTCTACTGGAAAATTTACTGCATTAGTTATCTATCACCATGTAACAAATTACACCCCAGACTTAGCAGCTTAAAACAGCATTTATTTTCCCACACAGGTCTGAGGAAATCCAGGGGCAGTGTAGGTGGATGGTTCTGGCTCAAGGTCTCTCATGAGGCTGCATCAAGTTGTCAGCTGGGACTGCAGTCATCTGAAGGCTGGACTGGGGCTGGAGGGTCTGCTTCCCAGGCGGCTCCCTCACCTAGCTGCTGACTGGAGGCTTCCGTTCTTCACCATGTGGGTCTCTCCCACAGAGCCACTTGAGTGTTTTCATGACATGGCAGCTGGCTTCCCCAGAGTGAGTGATTTAAGAGAGTGCAAGGAAGGAGCCACAATGCCTTTTATGACATGGTACTGAAGCCACACGCGTTCACTTCTTCATTATTCTGTTCATTTGAAGCAAATCATTAAGTCCACTCACACTCCAGGGGAGGGGAATTCGTTCTGCCCTCTGAAGGGAGTGTCAAGAATTTGTGGACCTATCTGTGAACCATAAGTACTATGAAGGGCTTTTGACATTTCATGAGGTACTTACATGCGGTCTTGGCACAGAGAAGCTTAGAATGGGAACAACCTAGTGGCAAAGATGAGCAGACCCACATGGGGGGATATGTGGATCAGGGGGGGTGTGCCCAATTCAGAGAGAAGGTGGTTGGTCGGGGGGGGCAGGCGGGAGGAAGTCATAGACTCCAAACACCTCCAGAAATTTGTTTCTTCTTACTTTGCAGCCCCTGAGCAGATATCAAAGCTATGCCTCATGGTAGACAATTAATGTAGATTTCTGTGGTCATGTGTGAAGAAGCTTTCGCTTTCATTTAGGGTAGGAAATAAAATTTTAGAGGACCTAGCATCTGAGCTGTTGTCTTGTTCATACCAAACCCAACCTTGTTAGTTATATGAGTTTTCACTTCAGCTTTAAGAATTCTTTCCCGGGACGCCTGGGTGGCTCAGTCAGTTAAGCATCTGACTTTGGCTCAGGTCATGATCTCGCGGTCTGTGAGTTCAAGCCCCACGTCGGGCTCTGTGCTGACAGCTCAGAGCCTGGTGCCTGCTTCGGATTCTGTGTCTCCCTCTCTCTCTGCCTGCCCACCCCCACCCCCAGCTCACACTGTGTGTGTCTCTCTCTCAAAACTAAAACAAACATTAAAATTTTTTTTAAAAAAAGAATTCTTTCCCTTACCTTTTCACATTAAAGCGCTTACTATTTCTCTACCATTGTTTCTTCCCTTGTTCTCCAGACTGTCTCTCCTGCTAAATGTTTCTCCCTGAAATCGTTTCATGCTTGGTGCTGTGATTCACTTCTGCAGCCCCCAAAGTTCTTGCAGCACGTCCTCCAATTCCTCTGTTCTCTATCATACACCCTGGGTGCTGCCATGAGTCACGTTATAACTTCCGATTATTGAATGTTTCAGGGGCTGAGGCCCTCAGTGCCCATGCTGCCCACTTAGTCGTCCCTCTCCACATTTGTATTATTCACAGCAAGATGCATGCACGCAAATCCTGTCAGTCCTTCAGGCTTTTCTTTCCATTTCCCCTTCAAATGTGAATCACCTAGCAACACTTATTGAGGACCAATTGCACACAAGCTGTATTCCCATTACTGTGAGCATCAGAAAGGATGTAAAAGGCATGGTCCCTGCCCTTAAGAAGTTTATCCTCTAGTAAAAGCTGGGTTTAAAATACTTTTTAAATAATAACAGCGTGCAGATTCCTACTCATTTTCGATAGAGTGATAGAGTGGTCGCATCCAAGGGTTATTCTTTGGTACACCTTTTATTTGAGAAAACTGGCTGTCATTTGGATTAAGTAGGTGCGTGAGCCTTGACGAGAAATCCTGCTCCAAGAAAATCATGTTGGGATAATGACTTCCTCGTATCGTACACGCATTTCATCCACTGTGGTGAAAATTCAAATGTGTTTTTGAAATCAAAATAAATAAATAAAGCATTCGTTAATAATGTAAAAAAGACACACCTTATTAATATAGTAAATAATTAGCTACAACTGGTAACTAAAGCATAGGCAGAAGGATAATTTATTAATGTTCTAGTTTTTCTTCTTTTTTAAAAGACATCGGCCCTGTGCTTTGATTTACTTTACTTTTAATGGACTGTTGTTCAGAAGGGGGAGCGAGGGGATTGCGGGCTGTGAAGAGTTGATAAGGAATAAGAAGTGCAAGCTGGGGAGCAGCAAAAGACGAGGCCTTGGGAGGAGAGCTGAAGGCGGTGAGGAAGCCCCTCGGAGCTCATTATTAAGATCTAACCTGTGATACAAGAAGCAATGGGTAGTCATTGTAGGTTTCTGAAAAGAGGAGAGTACTATCTTGATCAAAGTGATTGGCAGGTGAGAGGCTCGGAAACAGCACACCTGGAACAAAATAATTAGGACCTGACTGATGTGACCAGGGAAGTAGAGCCAAAGGAAAAGTGAGCGAAGGGTAGAAGTGACCATGGACATGACTCGGGACACGTATGGAAAAGGGGAGTCAAATTTTGCTTCCAAACCTCTAACTTAAAAAACTGAGTATAGCTGTCGGTTCTCGGTAAAGGGAGAGTTGACCAAAGGGGATAGTTTTAACACTGCTCTGCTTAACTGTCAGTCAGGCGTTCAATTAAGAATGTCTTTCAGTGGAGAAATAAAGGACTAAAGCGGTGGGTTTCTGGTTAATCCATGTCCAGATGGTGCTTGAAAACATGAGTTGATGAACCACTTCTTGAGGAAAGTTGTACATGAGAAAAAACATATAGTGTCTAGCACTAGGTCTGGAGATTGCTAGAATTAATGACGGGAAAATGAACCACTTCTTGAGGGAAGTTGTACGTGAGAAAAAATATATAGTGTCTAGCACTAAGTCTGGAGATTGTTAGAATTAATGACTGGCGAAAATGACATGTAAAAAATACTTGTGTGTTATGTGTGTGTATTGTGTGAGTATATACGCACGTGTTTATTTGTATATATACATACATTTATGTATTCAAAAAATACCTGAAAACCCATCCATCATCACGTTAACCCTAGTTAGTTCTGACTGCCAGAATTGTAAATATTTCTTTCCTTTCCCCTTCTTTCTTTTTTGCTTCTCTGCATTTCCTAATTTTTCCAGTTGAACATGTATCCCTTATGTAAGTTTCCTCATAGGAGAAACCATTTTAAATTCTTGGCGAAATGAGAGGGATAGGAATAGACATTTCAGGGTCAGAATAAGAGTGAACCTAGATGTAACACCGTCTCAAGATGAGGAAGCTGAGACCACTATAGTTACGTGATTTATTACTAGGCTTTCAAAATAAGAGTATGCATTTTCTAAAGCTGGGACTTAAAAATATAAATGCCAAGGAAAAGAGTGGAGTTGCTCTTATCTTCTAAAACTTGGATCGATCCAAAGCAGTGGTTCATTATTAGGGGTGATTTGGTCCCACCATTGCCCAGCAGACATTTTAAACATCCTGCAAGGCACAGGACAGCCCCCATAACAAAGAATTATCCAGTTCCAAATGTCAGTAATGCTGAGATTGTGAAACTCTGATCCAAAGGAAGGTACATGTTGTGGCTACCATCCATGGAATGCTTTGCGTGCCAAAATCTGGGCTAGGCACTTGACATGAACCATTTCATCTTCAAATGATCTTGAAACTCAGGCATATAAAGTTTAAGTAGCCTGTTCAAGGTCACAGAGTAAGTACTGGAACTAGGAACTGAAGCAAAGTCTATTTGAATCCAAACCTAAGCTCTTAAACTTCATACGATTTTGCCTCGATATTGAGACTCGCAGAGTGAAATGGGAACCAGAAAGCCATCTGAAGATCACATCTGACGTTCTGGTCTGCATTTTCTACCCTTGCCAAGGCAGTGGCTTCAGAATCACTTTTATTCTCCTAGAATATAATAACTGGGCAAAACAAATTCCAATACTTTTCTATCTCTTCCCCTTCTCCCCTTCTTCCACCCCCATCTTCCAGATACATGTTTATTTTTTTATGAGTATTACGTGCTTTTTGTTGGAATTGGGGGTAGGGGTTGGTATTTGGTTGGCTGTGCAAATGGGAGCCAATATCTTTCTGGTCTGCAGGCATTTTGGTCGTGGAGAAACAATTCAGAAATATCTGAGATTGTCATACTTTATAGCGTCTTTTTTGGCTCACTGGTAAAAATGCAGGCGTACATTTTTTACATCGTTCTTATTCAGCTTCCTGGGCCTCCTCACCTTTGTCTCTGGATAAAGAGTTCTTGTCTCCAGGGTTCTAAAGTCACCTCAGCCTCCTTGTCATTTTCACTGAAGGACAGTGCATATTAAAAGCAAAAATTTTATTGCCTTTAGAAAGCTGACTTCCTTGGGTCCTTGAAAACATAGATCAACAATTCGGTGGATCTAATTGGCTTGCTTGTCAGCTGAGGGGAAAAAGAGGGTTCTCCACTATGGTATACACTCATATGTCTCTGTTCTCCTGCCAGCACTCACCCTTCATTTTCTGATTGAAAATTAGGATTTTTAAAGAATTTTGTCTTACATATACTAAATCACTATGGAAGCAAGAACTGGAAAGTACCAATCAGGCCCCCTCCAACCTGTCTTCCCCTTGCCATGCTTTCCACACCAACATAGGATTGAAATAATTAGTTCTGACATTACCATGTGCAGAAGGAGCACAGCACATTGCAGAGTGCCCACCCATTTCTGTGGATCACACGGGATTATTTTAAGTAATAAAATGTCAACGGTAATAAATACGATTAGGAAGGAAATTTGGATAAACCCGTACATAGAAAAAGACCGATTTTAGATTTCTTTTCCTGTGAGCTCTTATTGTCAGAATTTTCTTTTTAATGCCAGTGTTGTCACTCATGGAAAAGGAGAGTTTATTTGTATCCTTTATCCTGTTTTGATTTTTGGAGAGACGTTTTACAAATTAATTATTCCATCTCTTTAGACGTGACGTTACAAAAACAAAATACGACCTTTTTTTTAGTGAATACAATGTCTTAAGCATTGTTCTACACGCTCTATATACATGAACTCATTTCATCTTCACAAAGTTCGTCATAAAGGTATTTTTATTTCCATTTGTGTGTGAGAAGGCAGAAGCTTAGAGAAGTCAAATGGTTTTTCTCTAAGGGCATATGGCTAGTAAATGGGAGAATGGAGGTGGGAACTCAGATCTCTTTGAATTCAGGGCGCAGGCTTTGCTTAACTTCTGCGTAAATCTGCCTTCCAGGTTATATATTAAAGCTGGATTTCAACATTATTTTCTTTCAAAGAGTTAACAGCACTTTCACATGTGAGTACTATCATAGTATCAAGCTGAGTAGCTAAATGGAATGGATTCGTAATATCAGATGAATGTCGAATGATTTCTTGGCCAGCCTTCCATATGTATCCAATATCAACAGAACTGTCTCTGAGTTCCTGCTAAATTTGTAGGTAGTACTCCTTGAGGATTGAAGAGGGAGGATTATAGCAGCACACTGAGTGTGTGGTTGCCATTTTCCTAAATAGCTCTAACTGCAATCATGTATTAGACACATTCTCCAGAATTTTGGTTAAAAGTATGTTACACACACACACACACACACACACACACACACACACACACAGATGTTTTCCCATTTCCCACAGTGCCTAACACACTCCAGGTTCAAATACTTAAAAGATTGCACTCCTCTCGAGAAAATGTAAAGAAAAGGAATTGAATTCCAAAGGAAAAATTATGGTATATTGAAACTAGGAGCCAGTCCACGGATTTTTGTGTGAGTCACGGGGAAGCCAGACCATCCAGCCAGGGCTGTGAAAGGCACTGAGAAGCAGTGGGTGGAAGAAATGGATGGACTTCGATTTGAATACTGGCCACTTCACTTACCAACTGGGGAGTCTTTTGTAAGTTACCGTTTATACTTGAATGTCATACATATTTCTTTTTTTTTATTTTTATTTTTTTAGTGTTTATTTCTTTTTGAGACAGAGAGAGACAGAGCATGAATGGGGGAGGGTCAGAGAGAGAAGGAGACACAGAATCCAAAGCAGGCTCGAGGCTCTGAGCTGTCAGCACAGAGCCCGACGCGGGGCTCGAACTCGCAAACTGAGAGATCATGACCTGAGCTGAAGTTGGACGCTTAACCAACTGAGCCACCCAGGTGCCCTGAATGTCATACATATTTCTTAACTTCAGATTTACCAACAGTGAAATGGGGATAATAATATACTCAAAGTTAATTTATTTACTATTATCATTATCAGTGTTAATATTTTAGGTAGGGCATCAGAGAGAGACAGAAACAGTTTTCATGAAAAACTTCCCGATTTGGAATCAAACAGATCTTGGTTCAAATTTCACATTTGACGTTTAATATCTCTGTGCCTGAGGCAAGTCTCTCCAGTTTCTTCGTGTGCAGAATGAGACGATAATGCCTACCTTGCAGGGAAGATTAAATATGGTGAATGTCGAGGGTTTGGTACATAGCAGATGGTCAACAAATGTTAGCTCTGGTTATTATTTTCTGTTTACCAAAGCTGGCGAATTATTTTCCTAGAAGCTTAGACAAACTTCCTTAGTACCTTCTAGACCCAGGGGTTTTGACATTTTTTTTTCTTTTTTAAGTAGCAATCCCTTTGAGAATACAAGGAAAGTTGCACCAATGTCACCAGAAAAATGCACATCCCCAAAACAAAGTTGGGTCCAACTGCAGGGGATTCATAGACACTCCCCCCACCCTTCCCAGGATCAGATTTCCCAGTTCAGGCCCAAGAGGGTAAAAACTAGATGACAATCCAAACAGAATTTTGTTGACAAAACTCGCTTTATTCAGAACATTTCAAGAACACGTTTATTTCATTAAGAGAGGCAAGCCTCTTTTAACAAAAACATATTTATCAAATGTCCATTATGTGCCTAATAAGGTGGTGGGTGTTATGGGGAACAAAGGAAGCTTAACATGTGGTCCCTGCCCTCAGCGTCTTCTGTCTAATTGGAGAGGCAAGTGAACAAGGCAGCATTAGATGTATTAGCACTATATGCTGATATAATCAAGTACTAAATTGTGTATGCTTGCGTGGGTGGGCACACAAGCCTCACATATCATTCTCTGACCTTGAATTGTACACAAATCATTAGCGACAAACTGGAATTGCTGACTGCTCCCCCACCCCTCGTCTCTGCTTGGCGGACTTCCGTCGCAGCCTCTCCCTCTCTGTCTGCGACACACTTCAGAAGAGAGGAGTGAAATAATACAGTGGGGGAGAAAAATCAGTAAGGAGAAAAGAGGTCACCGCACACGGGCTCCATACTCGATAGGCTGTGACCCGGGAGCGCCCATGCTTCATGAAAACCTCTCCGTGGGACACACGACAGCTTCTCTTCCGTTTACAAATTAACCACTGGGCCTTCTGTCACTTCTGAATCTGAAGAGGGACAGGAATGGTGTGAAGAAGGTCCGGCTAGTGGGAAGGGGGGTTCAGCCACGCTGAAGTCTCAGATTTTGCTTGACATTCACACCAAAATGGCATGGGAATTTAGCACAAGAGAAGATCTGCAGGAAAATCACTGGGTGAGGGGAAACAGGCCTGCCCTTAACATTTATGGGCTCAAGGCAAGAGTACAAATGCAGGCCTACATACCATATGCTTCACATTTGTTATAGATCAAGCTAACTATTAAGTAAAATATATTCTGTCCTTTGACCTTGAAAAGAAAACCTTCATAGCAACTGGAAGGGCTGGGTTTGAATGTAGAATCGTTGTTTCTCAGGGTTTCTGAGGCTTGGGTTCCCTGGACCACCCCATTCTTCTTCTATCCCTGGCTCTGTGCTGTACCACAGGGCCTTCCCGTACTTAAAGGACACCCCCAGCCCACACCCACAAGGTCCATACACACACCCCTTGGGCATTCTTTGGGCCTAGAGTGCACACAGGTGAGTATTCACCTTCCCTAGGAGTGATCTGGAAGAGCAGACCCGAGGCCCTCTGGGTAGGGAACTTGGGGTTGCATGCATCTAGACACACAGTCTAAAAGGGGGACCTACAGACTGCTTGCCCTGGTAGGGAGGCATGTGGCCAGAGGAGCTGACTGAGCTATCTAAAGCTGGGATCCAGGGCGGGGCCCCTCAGTGCCTGTCTCTAAGGGCATAATAGAAAGGAAGACCACAGAAGGCTTAAGGAGGAGTTTAAGGCAAGGTCATGAAGACTGCTCAGTTCCTGGTGTTGGGGGCGGGGTGGGGGGGAGTTTGGAGGAGCCAAATAGGATGGAAATGAGACTGATGAAGAGAGAAGGCCAGACCTAGACCACCTCTTCAAAGATAGACTCTTAATTTATTATTGTGTTTAGTTAGAGAATGAAAAAACTGCTTTTATGAAAGCCAGAGGGCTCTATGATTCAGTGACAAGAGATATGAAAGGCAAAAGAATAATGGTTTTGGAGCTAAAAGCAGAGACTGGGAATGATTTCTCCCCAAGGTCACCTGGCTCCATCTTGCTTCTGCACCTTGTCCCATCTGCTTGCTGTATACTGGCTTCTTAGCCCATTCAAAAGGAAGCATTTTACCCCATAATTATTCCCCCCAGAAGATTGAAGGTTTATTTTCATTTTCCAAGGAGAAAAAAAAAATCACCTTTTAGAACGTTGCATATTGAAAAATAGCTTGTGTAAAATATTGAATATTGAGCTAAATAGATGATAGTTGCTATATTTGAAATTGTACTATTTGCAGAATTAAAGAGGAAAAGAGAGGGGCACCTGGGTGGCTGTCAGTTAAGCATCCGACTTTGGCTCAGGTCACAATCCCATGGTTCGTGAGTTCGAGCCCTGCATCTGGCTCTGTGCTGACGGCTTGGAGCCTGGAGCCTGGAGCCTGCTTTGGATTCTGTGTCTTCCTCTCTCTCTGCCCCCCGCCTCTCAAAAATAAATAAACATTAAAATTTTTTTTTTTAAAGAGGAAAAGATACTTTAAATTTTAAACAAATATACTCTGTAGAATTGGAGGAAAGTCTAATGGTATTTCAAGATTAGAATTTAAATCCATTTCACAACTTTGTTTTCTGTTTTATAAATACAATATTTGCATGATTTACAAGCTTTATAGAAAAAAAAATCCAGATACAACTTTGGATTACTATGCTCCTGAAAATCTTTTTATCCACACTTAGCTTTAATCCCTGGCCAGGTTAGTAGGCAGAGAATTTGAGATTCCTTGAGAGTCCTTTAACCCCACCTAGCACTGTCCCTTGGCTCCTGAACATGTTCCCGGAAATTGTAGGACAGAAGGAAGGCGATGTTGTGGGCTTCTGGCATTCAGGAATTTATCGTTCCAGATTTTTATTCAGTACAAGTAAAGCCAAAGAGTCGTGGTAAGAGTAATTCATAATTATACTGGAGTATGAATTTGAGGCTAGTACAGGAGGTGAGCAAATCATTTTGTGAATTAGCTGCACAGTGGCCCACAGTGGCCCACCAGCGGGAAGCTGGGAGAAGTGGGTGTGTGGGGACCCAACGGTAGGCTGCAGGGGGAGTCGGCCCTTTGGAATTCAAGACGTTGATTCAAAGTAAAGATCCACCTTGACCAAGGTTTAAATTTCAGGCTAAATTTAAAATTCTATACTGAAGTTTAAGTTTAACTTGACTAAACTTCTGTGGGTTCAGTTTCCTGGGATCCATTCCTGGAACGTCCCTACTTGTTTTCCCTGAGATCCATGGCACGGAAGATTCTTCCTTGGGAACTTCCTGGAACACAGCCACAAGAAACTCCTCCTCTCCCAAATGCCTTTCAGGGAATCCATGAGACTGTCTGCAGACAGGTTAACCTGAAGTGAGTCTGTTCCAGCTGGTATGAAACGACTCGATCCTGCCCTCCCAGATGCTTATGCTCAGCGTCTTCTGGAAACGGAACCCTGACTCCCATGGGTCAGGGCCTCTGCTCTACATGTAGCCTGAGAATTAGAGAATCTGGCAACTCAGGCTATGGGTTTTGAAACATCTTTGTTGATAGATGAAAATGCTTCTGATAACACACTTTACACCTTAAGCGCAAATTAACTGCCTCCTCCTGAGGCTCGTGGGAGGCAGCGAGCGACGGCCGAGTGACGGCCATGAGGATACGCTGGCCGACCTTGAACTCAAGGCCGGCTGCTGCTCTCTGGACTCCCATCACTGCTTTCCTCTGGAGGACATGTCGCCACGGCCACTCCCAGCCAACGACTGACTAACGCAGACCCATCCTGGGTGACCCAGGACCCCTCTGACAGCTGACTTGGACTCGGGGACTCCCCAGCAGCCACGCCACACCTCCCCCAGACTGTGAGGCTGAGACCTTCCACCTGACCTTCCCTGTCTCGCCTTCACTTGGGATCAGACTTGCACTGTCTTCTGATGGCTCTGTCTCCATTTTCTCTCGTTCATTTTCCTAAAAAATAATAATAATAATAATAATCTTTGCACATTTAATACTTGGTGTCTGCATTTAAGAGGATAAGTAGTAAGCTGCCAGACTCAAGTTTCAGTGCTCTGCTAATTACAAGCAAAGTAATTAACCTCTCTATGTCTCAGCTTACTTATCTGTAAATTGGGAGTAGTTTTAATATATTTCTCTCAAAATTGTTGTGACTCTTAAATCGGACGATGCATGTAAATTAATTATCACTGTTCCTGATGCTTATTAAGTACTCCTGGTTTGTAATTATTTTTGAAGTTAACACTGCTTTCATTGTTCTTTATTCCAATGTACTTCAAGATATTTTTGTATAAAATGCGGTGGGACCTCTGATAACATCGGTGGCAGGGCAAAATCCGAGAGGTTTTTCGTGTGAGTGTGTGTCTGGGGACACGATTTGACCTACTATGTGAACACATCTGTGCCATGCTGAGATGGATGGATGGTGCTTCTAAGAACCTGGGATGCCCTTTGATAACTGTGGTATTATTCTGTCTAGAGAGCTGGTGCAGTAATAATGTATCAGGGCATCCTCCAACAGGGAAGATATACCACGAGCTTCTCCTTCTCTCTGGTTTCTAGACACCAGCCTTGTCATGGTCGACAGGTATTTCTCATCATGACCTGTTTCTGATCCGGTAATGATCAACTCGGGCTGAAATGTGGTGCATTTTCAAAACTTCTCTAGTGTCCAGTTAGATGCCCAGTCTCCACAAGCATGGTGTCCTGGGTTTGTTCGTCAGTGTTACCAACGTGTGGAGAACACAGAGGAGCACACACACCAGTAGAGAGGCCGGGATAAAGACAGAACAGCCAGTAGTCAAGAAACTGTTTACATACTCCAGGCAGTGCATATGCCAATCCCTTGTGTCCTCCTCCGGGCTTCGTATTTCAGTGATCTTTACTGAGCACCAGATAGCTGTGTGGGATGCAAAGAAGCATGTGACGAGCATTCAGGGAACTTACAATGAATTCATTTTTAAGTAAAGTCTCATAATTTGACTAAATGGAATCATTGCTACCGGCATGGCAAAAGAAGAAGGAAAAAAAAAAAAAAGAAAGGAGCCCAGAGTCATCAGGCAGCCCAGCCACAGTTCTGTCCTGGTCAAAATTTTATGAATGACCTGGATAAAGTTATAAAGGGCCCGTTTGCTGGGTCTGGGAGGAATAAGAACACAGTACACTGGAAAAAGGAATGGAGATCTGGTCTCCACAATTTGGAACATGGGGCAGAATCTATCAAAATACAGTCTATAGGGAGTCTGTGTAGGCCTTGCCAGTTACTGTGTGACTTTAAACAAGCCACCTAACTGCTCTGTGTCGTTGGGCCCCGAGGTATAAAATAGGAATAATGTCAGCCCCACACATAGGCTTGTTCTCAGTGCTTCGGTCATTACACGTAAAGTGCTCACTGTACCTGTCACATTGTAGACCCTTGGTAAATGCAGCAAATACTCCTTTCGTGCCGCAGTTCTGTGACAGGAGTAAATGATAACCCAGAAAAGGTGAGGACGGTCCATTGTGACTGGTGCTTGCTACATACATTGTGTGGCCTATGTCCAGTGAATGCCCCACTTGCAGAGGTAGAGAAACTGGACCGGGTTCAGAGGAAGGTAGCCACGAGAGTGCGAAAGCTTCACATCACATGATGAAAAGTTAAAAGCACTGAGTGTATTTAGCCTGAAGTGGAGAAGACTTGGGTAGTACATAATAGCATTTTCTGATATTTGAAAGGTTCTCATATTGTAGGTGGTTTAGATTTATTCTCTACCCAGGGGCCAACCATGGATATTTCAGAAAGACAAATTTTGGCTCGATCTAAGGAAAAATTCACTAATATTCAGAGCTGCTCAAGGATGGTGGTAACCACTTTAGGAGGAAATGAGGTCCTTGTCACTAGAGGTGATGTCATAGGCCAAATGGCCACTTGATAAAGTGATGGATGGACTCGGTGACCTTTAATGTCCAGTCTCCGAAATTCTGTGATTCCTTGGATAAACAGGGCTCTTCTACTCAAGACAATAAGCAAGAAAACTTCTTATCAATATGTTGATTTATTATACACCAAAGAAGAAGACCTAAGGTGATCGGATCAGAACCTGGTAATGACAAGTTTCCTCTCAGGTTCTCTAGGGGGTGGGGTGGGGGACCCTCACAGTGTTCTAGAGCAAGTGCTGTTTCGCCACCTGTCCTCCTGGCTTTGGTGGGTGTATGTGACCCCACCAGCTCAAAAAAAAGACCTGCTTGGCTGGATGCATAGAGCCAAATAAAGAGGGGCTGAACAGACATTGTTTATCTTTCTTAATCTCCTTTAAACCTCTCCCTGCCTCAGCCAGCAGTAAACCCCGTGCAGAGGTTAAACCTACTCCCCACTCCTCTTTCTTTTTGGTGTTTAATGTCACTGATATTTGTGTTTCCTGTTTGCTTTGGGTTCTGTTTGTTGTTTAAAATTACAAAACTTCATTATGCTTATGCTAATTAATTATCATCATTCATGTTGTGTGTTCGTGACTTTTCCTTATTTGGATTTTCCTTCATTTTTTCACTACTAGAATTTAAAATTGGGGACCACATAGACACTCCTGTACAGTTTTGCCTCCCTTTGTGTATTTATATTTATTGTTGCCTTAAGCATCTGTTAATATTACAAAATAGCACACAGATATGGTTTATTAGTTGCGGTCTCCTAAGAGTTACAAATCATATTCTTCAATAATAGCAAAGATTATAATTGTTGATTTACTTTCTTTTGGTGGGTGGGATGGGGACCCCACAACTCTCCAGCACTCTCCACAGAATCACAAAGTTTAGAGGTGAAAGACCGCTGCTTTTCTTAAAGGTACAAGGTTTTCACGGCTTCCACGTAGCTTTAGCTCTGACTCCAGGGCTTTGCAGCCTCACAGAACTTGGACAAGAGGCTTTACTCCAGCCTTTCACGGCGAGCGTATATCATACCAAGATGAAGGCTTTCGTTCACATTTTGGCTCTGAGAACTACCTGCTCGTTCTGCCTCCCCGGCATCTTCATATCCGGAGAGCTGTGTAGGCTGGAAGGGTGAATTAGGCTCAGTCGCTGCTCATGTCCACTCAGATTCCCTAAACTGCAAGTCCTTGTGATTGCTGGAGGTCCTTCTGACTCTCCTGTGCCCGATGTCAGTTTGATTTCATAAGTGATAAGAACTATATTCATCTTCTTGCTTAAGAATATCCTTTGACTACAGGGCACCTGGGTGGCTCAGTAGCTTAAGCATCTGACTTTGGCTCAGGTCATGATCTCGCTGTTCATGAGTTTGAGTCCCACATCGGGCTCTGTGCTGACAACTCAGAGCCTGGAGCCCGCTTCCGATTCTGTCTCTCTCTCTCTCTCTCTCTCTCTCTCTCTCTCTGTCCCTCCCCTGCTCATGCTCTGTCTCTGTCTCTCTCTCTCTCAAAATTAAATAAACATTTAAAAAACCAAAATTTTTTTACTACATTAGAAGACCCCCAGTTCACACTACACACTTTCCAAATGGTACCTACTTCGTATATATTTTTTGCTCCATTCATTCCTTACATACTGAATACTTCCCAAGTGCCTCACAGTGTGCTGGATGGGTAAGAACAGGAGAGGTAAAAACAAGAGACTTTGCCATTGCCCTCCAGGAGCTTGTAGTCCAGATAGACACTGTTATGCAGCGTGGAATGAGCTGGGATATCGTAAACACAGGTGCGCCTAGAGTCCCGAAGAAAGATAACACGGTCCAATGGGAACGAGTCAGTATAAGGTCGATGCTCTGGAAAAAAGTGAGGCCTAAACAGTCTTAAAGGGGGAGTGGGAGTTTTCCAGAGCCAACATTTGGAACAGAACAATTTTTATAAGGATTTTTTTAAATGTTTATTTTTGAGAGAGAGAAAGAGAGAGTGAGTGGGGGAGGGGCAGAGAGAGAGGGAGACCCAGAATCCAAAGCAGGCTCCAGGCTCTGAGCTGTCAGCACAGAGCCTGAGGCGGGGCTCGAACTCACAGGCTGTGAGATCATGACCTGAGCCAAAGTCAGACGCCCAACCAGCTGAGCCACCCAGGGGCCCCATGAGGATTTTTTTTTTTTATAAGGAAGCATATAATGGTTTCCTCATAATGAGTAGATTTTGTTTTTCTGTAAACTCATAACATTTTTTGCTGCCATGTGGAAATTAAAACTTATAAAGGAGGGCTTTGTAATACAATCTCCACAGACCTGAACTAGTCTTAAGCTCTCCAAATGAAAGCAAACCTTTGATGCTCGTGATAAAGATGAGCTAGTATATACAAAAGCACTTCATAAAGTAGAGGGAGCCATGCAAATGTAAGGCTTGGGAATATTTTCACTCCTTATAAATTCTGTGGTGATTTTAAACCTGAAGAACTGAAATCCTGTGGAAATATGAAGCAAAGAACACTATGCAATGCATGTAGAGAGGCCACTAAGGTGATAAATTTAGAATGTGTTTTTTAAAAACGGGGAAAAACAGAGGTGGGGGGGCCCTTTTGAAAATTGCCTTAACTGTAAAACATCTCTGAAGCCATTTTACTTGAACAAACTTCTTTTCTCTAATGTATACATTGATAAACTTTTTATTCTGATGCTGGTTCATCTCTCTGCATGAAACGCGGTTTATCTTGCAGCAGCTTCAATCCCTCAGACCTCCAAAAGTGTCAGGCCCTGAGATTTATTAGCCACTAGCATGTAGCACGGATGAAGCTCATATTCAAATAGAGTGAGGACAGGATTGCTTGCCATTTGACAGCTGCTCCAGCTACACCCCATTCATCCTCTGGTGGGTTGTGTGGAAAGCTTAGACGTCTACACATATCCAACTCTAGTGGTAAGGGACAGAGCCCAAGACACAGAGCCACTCACCCCTTGGACCAAGTCCCCTTACTTAGAATTGGAAGCAGATAGTGACTCAACAAGCTGGGTTTCCCTTTTTCCTGGGTGAGAGAGCACATAAATGACTTGGGAAATAGAGGGAGGTGGTGAGGGGGAGTTGAGAATGGTCACAATGAGCTATTAGAGTCTAAGGCTCCGATTCCACAGCCTGGCTGAGGCCATCAACAGAGCGGAACATTCCTCCAGGGGAATTTATCTGACAGCTGCCATGCTGCTGGAGAGAGCCCTAGGTGACCAAAGTACCCAACACCATGTTCCACGGCAACGGGCAGGCCTTACTCCCTCAACAGTATTTAGCTTTGATAAGTAATCTTAAGCCTGGAGTAAGGTCACCTTAAGGACAGCAATCTCCTGGATTAGACACCATGGTTTTGCTCTCTGCTATTGCCACTAGACCCAAGCCAGCATTGAGTGGGTCATCTGCATTGAGGGATTATCCATGAAAATATTCCCCACCATCAATGTAGAACACTGAGCAATGGTTTTATGTATTGTTCTGACATTAAACGTCATTGATTCTGTAAACCTAGAAGGACCCTCAAAGTTCATCCAGCCCATTCAACAGATGGCCATTCCAGGGACCCACTGGGCATCAGAATTAGCACAGGGTGTGGAGGAAAATGTATTGCAATAGTGGCAAAAAAGGTTAGCTATGTCGTCCGTATTTTGCCATCAACCTGAGCCTTGTGGATTTGAGTGAGCCGCTATCCCTCTCTGGCCCTTGGTTTTCACACTGGGAACTGAAGAAGCTGAATTAGTAGCATAAACAAGTGACATTCCTTGAGCACTTACTATACCAGCCACTGAGATGAAAGCTTTGTAGACATCAGACTTAATTCTCAAACGGCCTATGAGATTATTTCCCTCTGTTTCCAGGTGAAGAAACTGTAACATGGAAAGGATAAAGCACTCAACCTAGGTCTCCTAGACAGAGCTGGTATTCAAACCCCATCTAGCTCCCTTAACTTTTTGAGGTTTCTTCCTTAACATCCTCTGACTTTCTGACTGGGTGCCTCAAGACCTTGGCAAAGGAATCATCAATGAGTCGTTATATCAGGTTCACTGCTTGCCTCAGCACAGAAGTGATTGGAGATCATTTGCCTCCTGAAGAGCCTTTTGTGTGTTAGCACCCAGCCCCTGAAAACCTGCCCCCTGGGGACCTCCAGGGCCGGCTCCACAATCCTCAAAGCATCCTTCCAACTTGGCTCCCTGGTGACATCCAGCAAATACACCTGCAGCTCCCCCCCCCCCCGACCCCCCAGCCCACTCCACTTCACTTTGTTTACTTGAGAATAGCAGAACTGTTCTGTAGCCAGAATAGTAGAACATCTTCAGCAAGGTTCGTTAGTTTGGTTTTGCCATCCTCAAAGGGAGCGCATACTGTTATAATGAAGAAAGAAGCAACTTCTTTGATAATACCACTTGCAAGTGATGAAACTTGAAGTAGACGGGAAACCTGTCCTTGGTCTGTATGTATAAATCGCCGTGGAAATGAGAAGGCGTGCGTTCCCGGGAACGCACAGGTGCCAGGTCTGACTGTACTTCTGTAATGGAGTTGCTTCTGATTCTGGTCACTGAGTTGTCTTAGTCTTTCTGTGTCGTCAGTTCTTCATCTATAACACAAGAGGACAGTAGTAACATGTACTGTGCACTCCCATTTACAGATCATTTTCACATACATTATTTCTTTTAATACTCACCTGAGAGGAAAAGTATTTGATACGTAAGTAAACTGAGGCCTATAGAAGGCACAAGACTTGGCCGAGAGTGCCCAACTAATAAAAGGCAGAGCCAAGAGACGAACCTAATGTACTCTTTCCATTTCACAATAGCTGAGTCTGCAAAGAGGGCATAGACTTACGCCTTAACCAGAATACTTCTTAGGCACTTTGGCAAATGTGAAATTCCTGGAATGGATTACTAACAATCCAGAAATAGGAAAAGTACCATACAACTAAAGATACACAATCCTCTGAATCTTCATGAGCACTGGGAATAAAATTAAGCCATCGATGATAGGTTTCACACGTCTTTGGACCTGTGGTGCTTCCTTTTACGTTTTACTCTGTGACCATGGCGTGAGCATAATTTGATTTGCAGAGAGGTTATAAAAGCTATGAAACTCACCCCTAAAATTGTTATGCCTTGCAAAAAAAAAAAAGTCTTCTTTTTGTGGTGGTGGTGGGACACCTGGGTGGCTCAGTGGGCCAAGTGTATGATTTGGGCTGAGAACATGATCTCACAGTTCATGAGTTTGAGCCCCTGTTGGGTTCTCTGCTGTCGATACAGAGCCTGCTTCAGATCCTCTGTGGCCCTCTCTCTCTGCCCTTCCCCCACTCTTGCATGCCCGCACATGCTTGCTCTCTCTCCCTCTCTCCCCCTCTATCTCTCTCTCTCTCCCCCCCCAAAAAAATAAACATTCAAAAAATAATATTGTCATGGTGATATGCTGATTAAATGATTTTTAGCAAAATAGAAGAAGTGTTCCAAAATATGTGTTCAATAACTCCAAAATGTGTACTTTCCTTGAGCCTGATTTCTGCAGGTGGCGAATCCATGCGTCTGTATTATTCTTTATGATCAAGATAGTCTGTGACATAGCTGGTAGAAATGGGGTGAATATTGCCATGTTGCCAGTCTGACAGATTTCAATTAACAAGCCTCGAGGTAATCAGGATCTTAGAACCTCTTTCTTTGTCTGAAGGAGGCTGAGTACAGACTTAGAAAGGCATCTTTTGCTTCCCTGTTTGCTCTCAGTGACCCCTCGTCTCTTCACTCAGGAAGTCTCTAAGGTCAGTTTCATGCATAGTATCGCCCTTCACACCCTCCCTGAATGATCAGCTCATCCCAAGTGGCCATTGTTTTAATGCGAGAACATTTATCTACAAGCTGAAATGGTCACACTCTGCAAACATAACTGTGCTTTCCTATTTCATTTGTAATATAGAGAGGAGTCCTGAAGCCATGCACACAAAATCCACTTTCTGCATAAGGATCTGAGCCAATGTGTTTCCCCAGCCTATTTCACTTCTTTATGTTAGTCCCATATTGCCAGGTATGAACATGGACGCTCTTCTTGGAAAATGGAAATAATGAACTATTTATATGTTGGTTGTCAGTATTTGAGAAGAGGAAAAGCCTGAAGACATTCTATATTCTAAAATAATTTGGTTGCTCTTTCTTGCTCTTTTTCTTCCTTTTCTCCTATATTGCCCTCTAAGCTTCCAGCATTTACAACCTTGGTCATTGGCAATATAAATTGGATTTTCAGAGTGAAAGGAAGCTAGCCTTCCTCTGAGGTGTCTCAAAAAGCCCTGGAGAAGAAGAAAGTAGTCCAGGTGGCATATTAAGTCTGTGATGCCAAACCTGCTAGCCGAGAGCCGGCATAGGTCATAGATAAACAGCACCCCCAGAAGAAATTGGGTTGTCATAATTGTGATGCTTTCTATCTGAGCAGAGGTTGGACTTCAGCTCCTGGTTCTAATCAGTTCTAGGAACTCCAGTGGAGAGTCTGCAGGATTATACCACAATTGCTACCCTCAGAAAGAAGGCACCTGAAGGGACAATATTTGAAAGGAAAACATAATTAGAGGAAGTTCTAGAACCCAAATTGCCAAAGGAGTAAAAGTTTGAAATGCAACGAAATTTCATCTCCAACTGCCACAATTTCCCACTTTTCTGGAAAGAGGCTCTTGAAGTATGGGTAATTTTCTAGGGTTGGCCATATTCTACATTTTGGTAGAGTGCACTCTGTTTTCTTTCTTTCATCTTGCATCTCGTCCTCTCTATTTTAGCATGGGTATGTATGTACAGCAAAGGCTTTATTCTCTCAACAATCTTTCTGGAAGCAAACAAAATATATGAGGTTGAAGTTTGTCCCAATGTTAAATGTTGACAACACAATCCAGCTTATCTTGTTGGCTCATGGAAAACCTCAGACAATTCCATGTAATTTATCATCCAAACCAGGACTCTTTTTTTTAATGTTTTATTTCTTTTTGAGAGAGAGACAGACAGAGAGAGAGAGAGAGAGAGAGAGAGAGAGAGAGCATGAGCAGGGAAGGGACAGACAGAGAGAACAGAGGATACGAAGCAGGCTCCAGACTCTGTGCTGACAGCAGTGAGCCCAGTGTGGGGCTCAAACTCACAAACTGCAAGATCATGACCTGAGCCAAAGTTGGACCCTTAACCAACTGAGCTACCCGGATGCCCCTAAACCAGGACTCTTGAGGGTAAAAGGGGACAATAACAAAACGGATCACTAGGACAACCACCATAAGCCAGAAATGTCGTGGGCACATCAGGAGGTATGGTCATTTTAATTATGCACAGTGAGATTAACTGGATGAACAGAGGAACAGAGTGCTAAGACAATAATAATGACGTGAAACTATTTTTTAGGATTTTCTTTTGCCATTGTTTAAATGTTTACTTCCTTTTTCACAGAACCATATTGAAGCTTACATTTAATAAACTATGACTGGTTCAAATTTTTCTTGTCTTAATACAAGCTATAGGACAACTAGCTACAAATGCACAGTATCTAGAAGAAGAAAAAAAACAAAAAGAAAAACAAAGCAGAACAAAAAAAACACTGAATCTAAATAAAATTGGGTTTTAGGCAAGTGAGAATTTTAACCAAACTAAAAAGATGGTCTACAATGCCAATAGTTCTGTTCATCTGTAAATCTCGCCTAAGTCATGAAACACATGGTTTTATATATAGTGTAAAAGTCCATATCTAATTTTGCTTCCAGTAAGCATTCTAAGCCATATTTTCTTGTAAGATACTTTTCTGCATAACCTCTCTAAATTCCAAATATTATTTTAAATGTTAACAATTCTAGAAAAATGGCCTTTCAGAATTATATGTAAAATTTCAAGGAAAGGAACTGAACCACGGGTGAGCTGTAAAGGGAAACTTTGACAAGATCGAGCAAACATGACACATGAAAAGCTGAGCGGTTAAGTTATGGTGGATCTCATTTGAGTTAACCAGTCTGTGCTTGTGGATTTTACTGCTACCAGGCGCATTATTGTTACGATGCACATGATTTTCAGACTCAAAATTTAAAACTCTTCTTTCTTATGAGTCTCCTTTTGCCTTCATCATTTCCCATCCTGGCTGCTTCTCCTTCTTCTGAGCAAACTCGTGACCTAACCTCTTAACTGGGAAGAGCCAAACCCGGTTGTACAGTTTAACCCGTTTATCAGCCATGAGGTCAGACCTTGTCTTATTTTTTCCCCCACGTTTCTTGCAAACGAAGAATCTGGGCCTTCCTTTCAATGTATTTGCTCTAATCCTCTTCTACAGGAAGTTTCTAGGGACCAATCAGAGCCAAGCAGTTAATACAGTTTTTCTTTTAACCACTTATTCACAGGTCTGGAGAACTAATAGAATCCTATTACAGAATGACCTATGTGTGTTCACACACATGGAGCTGTTTAAGTAGATGTGGTTCTGCTCTCAATGACACCTGTGCTTGTTCATTATTTCTTTTCCTTTCCTGTGATCAGGATAGTCATAAATACTACTAAATGTGTATGCATTTGAAAAAAGAGGATATGAATGTACAATGCAAGAAACTGTAATTTAATAATGTTTAAATATGTATGTCAGGAAGGACATTTCCAGAAAAGAGCAGTAAATATGGAACAGAAAAGAGGAGAGAAACAAGAAAGAAATAGAGGCTCAACCTAGTAGATCAAAACGGAGGTGGGGGGGGGGGCATTTTTCAGTTCAGCTAATTTCTCTCGGTGGTTTATAATCTCAGCCACAAATAATGGTCAAAGAATACATTTGGTGTAATTTCATTGCATAGAGCATGTATGTCCGTTTTCTGATCACTATTTCCTCTCTATTGAATTTCCTCTAAAAATTGACTTGCCTTTTCTCTAGCCTTAAAGGAAAAATAGATCTTACTTCCCACTTATTTTATAGCTAAAACTTAGACAAAACTTAACTTTCTTCTCCTCTTTTGTGTTTATTTTTATAAGCTATAAGTGCATATTTCTCAATGAAGCATTTTTTTCATTGGTCAAAATTGTGTAATAGTTATTTTGCTTAGCATGGGATTTTTAGGTTAACTGTTATTACAAAAACCAATTTATGTTTATTGTAGAAAATGTTATTGAAAACACAGAGAAGCAAAAATAAGAAAATTTAAATCACTGAAAATCACAACACCCCAAAATAACCACTATGAAAACCACTGGTGTGTTCAGTGTTTTTTTGTTTTGTTTTGTTTTTTTGTTTTGGTTTGTTTTGGTTTGGTTTTGGGTTTTTTTATGTTTCTATGTTTTTTTAATGATTAAAGGGCTATTTTGAGGGAAGGATCCTGCCCATCTCAGCATTGTATATTTGTAGACACATATATCTCCTGCATTAATACTGCTCAATCTATATGATAGAATAATTTTTTTAATGACTGGAATATTTAACCAGAAAATATCTGACATATGCAGCTTCTGCTCAGCTTTCACGGTGCCCTGGTGAGAAGCAGCCGTCGATGCTGTCATTTCTGTGCACACACACAGACATCCATCCATCATGAATATTTAAAATTCAATCATTAGGTGCAGCAGCAGCAACGGGCAGCATATTTGTTGCAACTGATCAGCCACTAATGGTTTAAAAACTTAGAAATTGGGGGCTGCTTTTGTCAATTGAAGAGGATTATTCCGAGCCACTGAAGCTCCTTGTCAGAATGAAAAAGTGTATTAAAAGAGATGGGATTGCATACCCCAGGGTCGCTTACAATATATAATTTACTAAGCACACATGCTTAAGAGAAAAACAAATCAAACGGATGAGATTGGAGAGCCCTAAAATAGCCTCTTGCCCAGATCAAACCTGCCACCCAATAAACAAACAAACAAAATATCCCCGTTCTGTTTCCTCCTGAGTCCCCCGCAAACAGAGATTTCTGCTTATGGGGGTGCTGTGCTTTGTGACCTAGGCCTGGCCCTCTGGTCATTCATTCCTCCGGCTTAACTTTCCTTTTCAAGCCAGTCTTTCACAACAATAGAAGCAGCATATATTCTGTTGTCCCAATAATCAGGGGAAGTCTGTTTTCTTTCCTTGCCAGGAGTGTGGTGATGAGCAACTAGGCATGGCTGGGAAGTAGGTTTGAAGATTCTGTTTTCAGTGCCCAGAGTAAACAGTTCAGCAGCACCGTCAGCTGCCTAGAGCCAGCCACAGCACCTCGTTCCTTAATCATCCCAACTCTCTAAATCATATTTAAAAGGCTTTGCACAGAGGCCCAGGAAAGGTGTCCCAGCTTACCTAACGCTTGCCCGTAACCTGAGCTGTCAGGAGTCCTTGAGAGAAAATGACAGTATCAGATATGCATGGAAACACATTTAAAACAAGCATTATATTACCCCTTATGATTATTGCAGGAACCGCTTTTAAAAAAATTTTATGATTTGCTCAACAGATTGGATCAGTGAGCCATCTTGCTCTCTCCTCTCTGCCCTCAGCACCCATGACTTTCCACACTTAACCTGGACCAGTAGTGATCTACGTTAACCCAGAAGAAAGAACGCTATATGTATTTTTTAATATTCTAATTTTACACAGCCTGAATAATGGAGGGAGGCAGGAGGAAAGGAGGAAAAGAAGAATGCAGAGAGGTTTAAGTAGTGAAATTTATACCCATTTGCAAGTCAGTTAGAGCTCAGTTCCATTACTCAGTCTCTGGCCTGCCTAGACTCCGGAAATCCTAAGTGTGAACTGTGAAAATCTTATTGAATGGTGTGAGAAAAAGCAGATCCATCTAGTCTTTTTATACAGTTTTGGGTCCCTCCTGCCTCCACTCCCAAATCCCCACCGCCTCTCTGCTCTCAAAGAGCTCTGACATGGCTCAGTGGCTGCAAGGGGAAAACCACACAGTTTTCTTACAGAATATCAAAATGAATCACCTTGATTTTCTAAATTACAGGATATCCTGATAAAACCACCCAGTAGGTATTTTTAAGTATAGAGGAGAGGCAGGAATGTTTAAATGGAGCTATGTTTTAAGGACTGCAACCGTAGAGAACGGCTCTATCTGCCACCAAAAGTCAGAAATTAATGACTATTTTAAAATACAGACAAAAATGCTTAGTTTGGTGACAGAATCTGGCTGGCAAAATAAAAATAAGGTTCAGTGCTCCCTTATTATAATCTATCGTCTGGTCTACACGGCTCCTGGGAACCGGCAGGAAGGGAAATTAAGGCATAAGGTGACCTATGGAGTATTGCATAAAGTCAGCTACAAAGTTGGGGCGAAAAAGCATTCCAGCTCCTTATTATTTTTTTTCTTTGTCACTGTCAAGCTGTCACAAATAACTATAAGAAAATCTGCTTGGGGCACTTCAGACTCTGTGAATTCTCTGTTTATATGGATGTTGGAATTTCTTCCCACTCCTAAAACTATATTCTAGACTAAAGGGTTAAAGATCAACATTACCCTGATAAACCTTACTCCGACTCAAGATTTACTTAACCAACTGTAATTTTACTACCGCACAGATTCAATCTGTTGAGCAAATAAAAATCATTTTGAAAATGACCTACCTATGTATTTATTCAGTTTGTATTTCAGAATTATAGTATCGGGCATAGGAGATGGTGATGCCAGTGAAACTATTATATACCACTTACCATAGATTTATAAATGGAACGACAAAATAGAAGAAATCACATCACATGTGAAAATAAGAAATCACATCACAAATGCTTTAGTTCAGTTAAGCATCTGTTTTAAATCCAAAGACATTGAGATGAGTAAAATTGCACTCAAAGCGGCTTCCTGCTTTGTCTTGGTCTTAAGTCAGTCTAAATCCAGATAGCACTTAGTGTGTGAGATCTTAGTACAGTCATGAAAAGAATAGAGGCATTAATGGAAACTTTCTGACATCTCAGTGTTCAGAAATGAACTTGTCATGCAGCAAAATATGACTTCCTTGCACTTACTTAGTTTTTCTAACTTTCATTCCTACCTGGGTACCTCTGCCAATTTGACCTGATTCAGACACCCTGACCTTGGATAAGGACACTCCTATTTGCATTCTTCTGTCTTTTTCCATTTCTGTGTTGGTGCACCTTCTATGTACTCTGTCTAGTGCAGCCGTACGTCTAAATACTTCCCTTTCTCTGTCATCTTCTCTGTTTCTCCCCTTCCATCTTCTTACTTCCAGATTGTCCTCTCTGTTAGACAGTGGCATTGCTGACTCCCCACGCATATAGTCTCTTCTTGAGATCTGTCCTCAGAATGCAATTCTGGGAGCCATGAGGCTTAGTAACCATTTGACTGGCCAGCCAACACCCATTATCTCCTCTTTAAAAAAAGAATGTCCCTGGGATGACTGGGTGGCTCAGTCAGTTAAGCATCCATCTCTTGATTTCGGGTCATGATCTCACAGTTCATGAGTTTGAGCCCCATGTCAGTCTCTACACTGACAGCCGAGAGCCTGCTTGGAATTCTCTCTCTCCCTCTCTCTTTGTCACTTCCCCACTTGAAGTCTCTGTCTCTCTCAAAATAAATAAATAAACTTGAAAAAAAAAAAAAAAAAAGAAGTCCCCTCCAGGAGAAAAAGCATGTTCACAATGATATAAAGAAGGAAAAGAGGGTAAATGATGTGGGCCAGAATTGAACTAAACCAGTGACAGACTTTTGCCCAGCCCTCTGGCTTTTGAGCAGTAGCTCTTGGCCCCTCAGCTCACCAAGACCCCAGTCTCTCTGCTGTGCAGCCTTACAGTCCAACTTCATGTCATGCCACTGTTGAAGGCCCGCACATCTGGGTTGTTTCCCCATTCTTCCTCTATCTCGCCCACACTGTCAATGCCAGCCCCTCAGCAGCAGGAGAAGAAGGGCAGTTGGCTGTGCTTATGGGGAGGGTACAGTCTAGGATGGAGAAAAAGAGATTGTACAAGGCACTGGGTAGACGATTAAGACTACATGCTGCTCTGACAGCCTAATTGTCCCAACTGATTCCGAACGTGTTGGCGGTGATTCTGAAGCCAATAGAAACACTATCAGATCTTAAGAGATTGAAAAGTTCACCAATAGTCTACTCTTTGAGAAGGAGTATGCCCAGCTTTGTATTGTCAATCCCCATATCATATCTGTGCCTAATGAACAAGATAAAGACACCAGAATGCCACCAACATCTAAATAGTGGCGTCTAATTGATTTTAATCTTAGTTCAACAGTGTGACCAGAAGGATGTTTCAATTACTACCACCATATGGGACACCCAGTGTCTGATTAGTAGGGATGCTCCTGTTCTTCATTCTTTCAAGAAACTACTTATTATTCTGGAAGTTGTTGTCTCCTTCAATGAAATTGTGCCCCAACGGGCTCAAATAGTGTGCATAGATACTTGAAGGTGCTTAACTTACAGCCAGAGTGCGGCAAAGGCTTTGGAACAAGCTGGTCCTATGTAAACAGATTCTACCAGTGGTGTAGCAGCTGCAGACTTCCACTGTAACCTCACCTCACATATTAGTTGTGAATTTGATAAATGCCATCCTGAAGAGCAATTGATTTATTAATTAGCTGATTCAGAATGTTCTTAGGACTCATTTGGGATATGGAGTCATTATAATTTAAAAATGTCAGTGCAGTGCAATAGAAGACGAAAATGGCACTTCCCAGGGGCCCTGTGGGCAAAGCTTTTTCCTTTGGTGGGTGGGGTGTTTCTCTGTGGCCATAACGCCGCCCACAGGAGGTCGCCTCATTGGGCGAGTGAGGTCTCCAGAAGTTCCTACCATGAAACAGCTGGAATCCAGAGCAGGATGGGATCAGACCAAGCAGGATAGTTTTGGCTGTTAAACTCAGGATAGTAGCTGTTTCATTAGAAAATGCAAACAAATTAAGGTACTTTACGACTAACTTCTAGAAAAACCCTAACTATATGTAATTACCTATACCTATGAATAGGTGGTCGATACATTTCTTTTGGAAGGTTTGATGAACTGAGAAGGTAAAAATATGGGCTACATTAAATTATCGCGAATATTAACTAACTGGGTTTTTGGTTTTGTTTTTTGCATTGTCCTTCAACACGGGTAATTAAGACCTGACGGTAAGTCGGCATTTTAGTTCATACTTTTTGAAACACTGTACCTCCCTGTACTGGAACTGGATAGTAAATCTAAATTACTGTCTGCTGTGGTTTGTAAACATGAGAACATTGACCCAGAAAGGAGGGATGTCTTAGTAGCATACTCACCTTTGGGGAAAAGACAGATGTATTCTTTCTGTTGTGTGTGGAGTTCTACAGTAAACCGAGGAGTTGGGTTGAGGGAAGTAGGGTAATTGCCAGAGCCCCATTACCAAATGGATGCACACAGAGCTTTGGGGAAGAACAGATGCCACTAGTTACAGCTCCAGTCCTACCTTTTCTTGTGAGGAAGAAGTTGAAGAAGGCGCCTACAACTAACAAAAGGAGGCGGGATGTTTATCGCAGTAAAGCTTCGCTGATGGCATAGGACCACAGACAGCCTCAGAGCTTCCTGAGAGCTCCAGCGGCTTGAGAAAAGTACTCCAGTAACTCCAAAAATCAGATCGCTGGGTTTCTTGCACAGGTTCAATGCTCAGAATGGCATTGACAGCTCAGAGTGGAATGAGCGAGGACTTTACAGTCAGATGAATCAAGGTGTGAATCCAGTGCTAGTGGCGTGATTTTGAGGCTCCTTAAGCCTCACTGTCCCCAGCCTCTGTGTGTGTGTGTGTGCCTGTGCGTGTGTGTGTGTGTGTGTGTGCATCTCCATGTATGCATGTCTAGAAATCCTACCTCCTAGGGTCGTGGAAATCATTAAACTAGATAATGTATGTGAAAATGACTGGTATGCATTAGATGCTCAGGAAATGCAATTTCTCTTCCTTTTTTCAGATATGTGATATGGTCACCTCTTCTCTATTTTGGTTTCCTTGTGTATAAAATGAGGGATAATAATGTCAACAAATATTTATCTGCTTACAACACTTCTATTAAAAAGCAAGTATTTTAGCATCAGTAAAACAACCCTCCCTTCTTTTCAACTCCCCTTCCCCGTTTGACATCTTTCAAACCTCTCTGCCCTCTTCAAATGAGAACTTCAGCTCAGTGTCCAGTCACGGGGCATGAGCAGAGCTGTGCTCCGTGTGGGCTGTGAATGCATTGCCACTACCATGGCTGGAAGCCTTCGTCCTCCCAGGGGACGCCTTGTCTGCAGGTACTGCCCCCAGCCTGCAATGAACTCAGGACCTTTTATTGATCTTGTGTGCAGCTGGCTCCACTGTGATACCAGGAAGAATGGAGGTTGCTGGCCCTGGACTTGGTCCTGGACAAATAAATGTGTTTGTCAAAGCCCTTTCCTGACATTGGTTGTCTCAAGCCCAGGTGGCATTGTGGAGGGTAATTAGTTCTCTCTATTGGCGGGAACATCAGGAAGGTCTGAACCGCTTACCAGTGGACACATGCAAAACGATTCTGTTAATGCAGCTGTTACTTGCCTTTTCATCATGCTAATGGGCAGCCTGTAAGAAATTTGACTTCCTATCACTGGCACCAAGCAACACCTATCAAACAAAGCATTGTTTCTTCTCACCGTTGATAAGTGTGACTTGTGGAGGCCAGCGATAGGATGCTCATTTTTATCTGCTAAGTGCACAGCGCTTGTAAAAAACCAGCAGTGGCCTTGTTACCACTTGACATGACACTAGGTTTAGCTGTTTACATTGACACACTGCTGCACCCTTTTAGAGCTGCAGCCGGGGGTCAGACTCATTAGACGATAGTGAGGCAGCATCTGGTGGGATTCTCTCTGCCCCTCTGTTGGAGGCAGCAAGGCAAGGAGCTTGCATCTTGGAATGGGTGACTTTTAGTTCTTTTCTTTGTTATGATTATTTGAGAACCCCTGTTTATTCTTTGACCATATGTGGAGAAGATGAGAGAGAAAGCAAGCTCTGGAAATAGCATTCACCCCAGCGATGAAGGAAAGGAATGCTGGGCCTGCTGTGTGTTGCTTTTCTCTTTGCTAACGCTTCTGCTCTTTGTTACCCAGGAGGGCTGCAGAGAGGCAGTGAAGTACACGCGTCTCTCTGGCTGCAGCAAACAAGGCTGAAAAGCCGAAGTAGAATGAGTGGAACTTCAGACTTAGTCCTTTGTTTCTTTCTTTGTCCTCCAGTTTTTAATGAGTATTGCCTTGACACATTTGGTGACTACATTGATCTCGTGTCTTTTGGTTCTGGTGTTGTTATCCCTTTGGACATTTAGGAAATGGAGGGTGATATTCCAGAATCCTCGGCTCATTTGCAATCACTGTGACCGGATGAATTGCTGATAACCTAGAACAGCTGGAGTGCTTGTCGAATCAAGAGCTGGAGCCAAGGCCTTCACTCTGGCCACGTAGGGCTCTCCACCCATGAATGCATGTGCAGAAGAATGCACATGACAGATGAGAAGCTGTGCAGCCCCATCAGGTGTTCTTGTAGAGCAGGCTGGCTGCAATGGGAAAACAGTGCAGTCATCATCCATTTTTATTGAGGTATCATTGACATATAAAGTTACGTTAATTTCAGGTGTACAATACTCGTATACATTATGAAATGATCACCACAATAAGTCTAGTTACCATCCATCACCATACACACTTACCAAAAAAATTTTTTTTTTCTCCTGATGAGGACTTTTAAGATCTACTTTTGGGGCACCTGGGTGGCTCAGTCGGTTAAGTGTCCAACTTCAGCTCAGGTCACGATCTCGTGGTCCGCGAGTTCAAGCCCCGCGTCGGGCTCTGGGCTGATGGCTTAGAGCCTGGAGCCTGCTTCCGATTCTGTGTCTCCCTCTCTCTCTGCCCCTCCCCCATTCATGCTGTGTCTCTCTCTGTCTCAAAAATAAATAAACATTAAAAAAAAAAAAAAAAAAAGATCTACTTTTAAGATCTCGTCCCGCTAAGACAAGCAACTTTCAAATATGCAATACAGTGTTATTAACTATAGTCACCATGCTGTATATTATATCCCCAAGAGTTATTTATTTTACACTCATTTGACAAAGCAACTACCACATCATTCTGCCCTTGCCCTTGGAGACTGGATCATTTCATTTGTCAAGAATATTCCTTGCCGGGCCTTCTCACCGCTGCTGTTAACATTGCACAGTGGGTTCTTCCGAGTGATTCTCATTAGGTCATGTCAGGAGATGTTTGGGCATTTTCCTAAAGCACATCATATGACATAGCAGTGCTATTGAATCACAAAGCTCTGAGAAGTTTCATCAAGATTTGTCAGGGCTTTTTCTCTACCCAAGCATTATGATACTCAGTTTGCAAGTCCCTTGTTGTCAGCCTGTCCTGGAGTTCACCAGCTCTGGGAAGGATCTCATTTCATGCACTGTGCTTACACCTGCGCCTTCTCTTCCTATATTCCCGGTATCTGGCCATCAAGACAGGATCTCGGGGGCCAGGAGCCTTGGAACCATTGAGTGGCTTAGCGTGGTATATGTGTCATCGTCATCTCCACCCAGGTCTCTTCCAGGTCCTGGGATGCTGCCAAGAACTTCCATGCACGGGAAGAGAGAGGCGTTCATGGTGGTATGAGTACTTGCACACAAGATGCCTGTCTGTCTTTGGGGCACGTTTGACACCTTTCCATCCACCTGAATTTACCCAGAGTAAACCACGGTGCTGGGTCAGAGGCAGGGGGGTTGGTGATTCTGGGTACTCATCTCCACTGCTGGCCCCCAGCGGCAGCCTCTGCCCACATCTCCTCCCCCCCGGCCCCTTCCCCACGGCTCCCCTTCAGAGCCACCGTCTCCTTGTCTCTTTGCAGGTCATTTATAATCAGCAGTCATGGCGTACAGGCCTCATTAGTGATATAGCCATTCCTTCAGTGCTTCAGAAATAATCATTTAGAAAAAAATGCACGGTTTCCTTCCCTTGAGAGCCCATGAGTGATGAATTTATTTCAGTTTGGCTGGCTTGGCTGTCTTGCTCAGCCTTATTTCCATATTTATTTCAACAAACAATGTAGGGTGGGAATGAGAAAACACATGCTGGGAGTACACACTCACTGCATATCTGCTCCCAAATGCAGTTCCTCTTGAGGGAGGTGTAGAAGGAATGCCAACAAAAGTACCCTCCATGTTAAAAAAGAAGAGCTCTGTTGGACTCAGGATGCTACGTAGCAGGAGAGGAGCTAGTTCTGATTGTTCGTATTTGAAAAATCGTGGGTAACATGCCAAAAGCAATCAATTCTTAGCCCCCATTCTGGTAAAGGTGTCTCAAGAGGGCTTCAGCCTTTGACCTCCTTGCTCTCGTAGGATCTGATTTCTGTGTTGGTGGACGGCAGTGAACTTTCTCTGCCAACTGAGAATCAGATGCTTCTGTCTGATTCTCTTCAAGCAGACCTCGATCCCTGTAAGGTGGCGGGGGCGGGGGGGAGGCATATGTGGGGATCATAGGCTGCTCCGACAAGGAACGATGCCAGCAGGTTCTTGATTGCGAATGGTGTCCTCAAGCCAGACTTGCAGATGCGCAAGCCACCTGGCTTCCAGAAATCTGCTCTCTGAAAAGACGTTTCAGCTTTATTGAGAATTTGGCTAAGACTTGGCACTCAGCTCACCTGATTTTTTAGAGTGAATGTTTTCAAGTGACTTCAGCCACAGATCAGAGGACCTCAGAAATTTATTTAGAGCTATGTCACTGGCACTGAATCAAGTGGCCAAGCCACATCAACGTCGTTAACCTCACCATTACAAGCCAAGGCAGCGAGGCACATCCGCATCTTGATTCAGGGATGCTTTGAAAGTGGCAATTAGTGTTTAATAATAATAATAATAATGGCTTTTCTGTTCTAGGCTGAAAAGGACTAGAATGTGCAAAACAGTATCTTGTCCTGAACAAAACACCATTTTTCTTATAGAAAATTTAGACAATACACCCGTTCTATAAGAAAAAAAATGGAAAAAGCAAAGGAGTAGAAGAACCAAAAATAATTTTTTTTTTATTCAGGGACCTGAAAAGCTACACTTCCAGAATTTCCTTTTCTCAGAAATGCATTTTACTAAGTTTAGGATTCTTTTTTTCTAGGAAAGGTATCTTGCTTTTCCCAGACTAGTCCAGTGGACCAAGCAGACGTGCTCAGAGGTGAAGAAAAAGAAATATTGAATATCTAATGGTACCGCCCTCCCCAAAATTAAGCTCAAAAAGATACTAGACAGGAGGGAAGGAGGGGCTCTAAGTGTAGGTAAATATCTGTAAGGTACAGAGATACTGCTGAAATGCAGCATTTCTTTAGAAACAGCCCAAAAAAGAAAGTTAAAAAATCTAGTGCCTCACTGAAAATTAATAGATTCACATACATGTTACTCTCGCTAGTAAGAGTAGGCAAAGGGAGGAAGACATGTTGGGGAGGTATGAACAGGGCAGGCTCCAGCACCTTCCATCACCCCAGTAGTGATGATCTAGGAAAATGTACCACAAACCCAGTCTTTGCCTAACCAGCCAATTCCCTTATTGGGAGTATGACCTAAAATGGACAGATCTCTTGGGCAGCTTATCCTCCATCATTTTGTCTAATGTAGACCGTACAACATGGTTTTTGTTCAACTGAAACAGTTTTTATTATCCTTACAATGGCATTAGTAGCATTATAAAATAATCGTAAGTGCAATGTAGGAGAAAGCTCTTCTCTTACCCTGTCTCAGAGCTGAACCGTGCTCTTGCGGGAAAAGAGATTACAGTAGGGGTGGGGTAGGGGTTATAGTAACTTTTCAGCAAATTAAAGATCTTTAAGTACCTCAGACCTTCTTGAAGAAATCGTTGAATCATAATAAAAACAATATTGTCTTGTAAGTGAGGGCAGAGATGTATTCCACCAAGAATAAAGTCAGTCCAAGCTCGCCAGCTTTCCTTGGCCTTCGGAGAAATGCACAGGTATCAGGCAGCCGAGAAGGGTCCCTCATCATCCTATCAAAGGAGGGCTTTGCTAAGCCCCAGGGGTTTGCTTGCTGGGGCTGTAGTACTCCATTTTTAATTGATAATTTGACCACCCCTGCACATGGCATTAAGACCGCAGAAGTTGATAATTGAATAAAGCTGATCATCACCATGGTTTTGAATTAGAAATAGTTCTCATAACGACCCTCTGAGAGTATTTCCTATCACCAACCTGACTCCTGCTTGGTTGTATGGGTCTGTGATTTTATTGTATTGATATGTTTCTCCCAGCGGCCCTTTCAGATTTTTTTTCCTTTTACTGGTAAGTTGGCAGATGGTAGGACTGTAAAGCAGACACGCTGATTGAGTGGCAAAACTATAGATGCTTGTCTGGTCTCTGTAACACCTTTCTGCTCCTATTTGTATTTATTGGTTTATTTATGTATCTGTTATTTGGGGACGTTTTCTAATGTAGTTTATCTGCAAAAATGGGGAGTCTGGGTGTCTTCTTCCAGGCGTGTCAGCCCTAGAGAGCCAACGGCATAATGATCCACCATCTCTCCTGGCTTCCCTGATGAGGTTCTGTGTCATCTGCCCTCTCTCGCAGAACCCCAATAGCATCCCCTGATATAGCCCTAGATCTCCTCATTCAGGGCTTCCTTACCTTCAAGGGTAAGCATAAAAACATGTTCCTGAGTATCAGCTCCCTAAATTATTAGATTATTCTCTTTTCCATTATACAGGTGGAATTTTTCTTATAATGTTGCATTTGGATTTGCTTCCTTTGAGCCACAATATGTTCTTTCTTCATGAAAATAATATTTGCCTCTTCTGTTGTTGCAAGAAGGAAATGAAGGGCCTCTTTGGAAAAGGTATATTAAACCTGGGTGAGAAGCAACAGGATGTAATAAAAAAAACTCCCAAATGAGATTTAGGAAGGTTGGGTTCAAGTCAAGGAGCTGACAGTGCCCAGTTACTCATTTTGTCTCAGTAACTATAGGTCATTGAGTAGAATAGGGCTGGTCTGCATTGGTAAAATGGGGAGGCCAAATTAGATCACTTCTAGTCCCCTTTCAGCCTTAAAACTATTTTCCTGGCGTGTGAACGTGTAGTGTTATCCTGGGTGTCTGTCTGTTGCCCCCCACTGTTGGGTGGTCCTACAAATGCAGTTAGAGGCTGTGTACAGCTTTCTGCTTCCTAGAAGCCCATAGGCTCGGACTCTGGAAGAAATATGGCAAAGACCAAAATAAAAGTCTTCGGACACCTCAAATAATAAATGAAAGCCAAACTCATGAATCTTTAGTCAGTCGGCAGCGTTCATTGAACACTTAGCTTTTGTAGCGTAATATCAGGCTCCCTGAGGCATAAGCTAAAACTCGTTCACCACCACACAAGACAGAAATGTAAACATGCATGCAACCAGGAGTACTTGAGGACTTGGCCGGCACCTGGGGTCTTCTCTGAGCTGGGATGGAAGGGTCGGCTCTGTCCCTGAGCCTCTGCTCTTAGCGAAAACATTTACTTTAGTTAAACTTCAGTTAGCTTTAGTTTAAATCCAAATTATTACATGCAAGAACATGCATCAGGAGAGGGGAGATCCTCTTACCTTATTCCCCTGTCCGTACAACTGGGATTTTTGCCAGAGCTGTCTGCTTCCTCACCCAACCGGAAACGCATTGGTAGAATGTGAGTAAAAGCCCAGGACTCCTGTAAGATTACTTTTTCCCTTGTGAACTGAACAGTATTAATTTCTTGGAGTAAAAATAAAATCAGGGTTAGTTCATGTTCCATACCCTGTCTCTAACTATACTTAATTCCCCGTCGGTCTCACCCAAAGAGGGGCAGTCAGTCTTCAATGATCTGTGTAGTCATTAACATTACTTTGACTCAAAATTAGTAAAATGCCCAGAGTGGGTATATGCAGTGCCTCACATTCAGGCAACCCTGCTTTATTCCACGGCTCCTCCACACTAGCCCAACCAATACTGGGCAAAAGTGTATGTCAGGGGTGAGGGCAGTTATTTTAGAGGTTTGCTGCTCTCCACGGAGCCAACAGCCTCAGCTTCACTTTGGAACTTGCTAGAAGGGTAGAAGCTCAAGCCCCACTCACAACCTACTGAATCAGAATCTGCATCTCACTACAGTCCCAGTGATGACTATGCACCTTCAAGCTTGAGAAGCACTGTTTTACAAACAGCACTGGCTGGTCACAGGATCCCCATGTCTCATAGAGGGGTGGCAGCTTGGGTGTCCACAAGAAGGAACTAGTAACAAGTAGAAGCCACAGGGTAACCTTCCCCCCACCCCCTAGAGAAATGCCAGATCCTTCAAGCCAACACTGTGATCCACAGAAGATAGTATTGTTACAAGAGGACGAAAGAGCAATCTTTACCCACCCTAGAAACCCGTAACATCACCAGTTGTTTAATATGGATTCTGATAGAAGTGTATAAATCCTCGGGCAGAAAGCTTTTGTGTAGGAATGAAGGTAAGTTTCCTATTAAAACCCATAGTGGATTGAAGTATGATTTCAAAATGGCAGTGTGCTGTATTTTCCATTCTGTTTCCCTTGTACCCGTCACCAGGTTGCAGAAGTGATTTTGGATATCTCTTAGGATAAAGTTTAATGTGTACTGAAAGTGGGACGCATCTTTATTCCGCACCACCCCCTCCAGCTTCTTTCCCTGATTTTTCTTCTTCAAAATCCTTGGTGTATATTTCTTCCCGCTGTTCGGGAAGCCCACCCCCACCCACAACCTATCAGAAACACTTCACTTTTACGCAGGGTGCCCCCTATGAGAATGGCTGCAGCTATTTACTTTCCTAAGAGCTTATAGGAGACCCCCGCCCCCACCCCATCAGCAGCCTCACCCTGGTTCTGACCAGCTGCCTCTTTTTATAAGGCCCTGGAGACTGAAGCAAATGGGCAAGTCGGTTTGTCCCCAAGCCACAACCCTGGGGTAATGATGATGGAGAACTGCAAGCAACCAGCCCTTGGCACTGCAGTTTTTGAATAGGAAGGAAACGCAACAGCTGCGGGAACAAATTCTTTCATCTTAAACTTAGGACCTCTGAACTCCTAGTCGAAACACTGTTTCTCATCATATTCCTGCCAGTGGGACCAGGACTGCTCCCCGGAAAGCGTTATTTCTTGGGTTTTCTCCTGTCTTTTCTCTTTCCCCTTGGCTGCTCCACTCCTCTGCTCTCCCACTCCCCGAATCGAACATGTACAGATTTTACGGTTCACTGGAGAATAAGTGGCTGTCATTTCACAGACGGGCCAGGATGTAATTAGCCACAATGCATTGGAGTAATGGAACAGATGTCTCTTTGTAAACTGAGTTTGCTGCCGAGCACTGCGTGTGTGTGACCTACGGACTGCTGCGGGCGGTTCCATGCTGCTCCCCGCCCCGCCCCCCTTTCTTTCTCATCTTCCTCTGGCCCTTCTCTGGGTTCGAGAGCCAGAGGCTGGGCTCACTTGAGTGCTTGTGTCTTGACTGTTTTTGCTCTTTCCCTCCGTGCTGCCTTGGCTCACTTCTGCTGCTGAGAAGCCACTGGTGACATGCGGAAGAGCAAGGAAACTGAACCTGCATGTATTGGCGTAGTCATTCACAGCAGAAAAGGTGATACCCCTCTTATGAGATAATTGGCAGTTTCAAGTTGCACTTATTACTGGATGATAATACACCAGCAAAATCATAAATTACTGTTACGTTCTCTGGCCTGTTGTTGTTTCTCTTAACTAGAAATAAAGGAGATGTGTCTCTCTCCTTCCAAGGTTATTATTAAGATTTTAGAGAAAGAGCCCATGCCGGACGCAGAAGAATGATACACACAAAATATCAGATGCTTAAACTTACTGCTAAGTAACCTTTAAGATCATTTATTTATACAGATTATGTGATCACATAGACCTCTGCTTTTCTACACGTTTTATTTTAATATGAAGGTCTTTCCTTTTAAAGAAAAATATTTTTTAAGTAATAACTTCTTTGTATCCTTATTTTCGAGGCTGGAGTTTTAGTAAGAAGATACCAGGAAAAAAAAATTCCTGCTGTATTTACTGCATCGCCCCTCGAGACAGAGCGGAGAGGTACAGACAGTACCTATATCCCAAGTTCTCCCTCAAGTCTCCCACACACACTGAGAGGAAAACAGACCTTACTCAAATATGTGGGGAATGGTGCTGGCCTTTGTTCATCGCTTTATCATGTTCAGTTTGAGTGATTTTTTTTCTTCTGGCCACATGCTCAGAATCTTGGCCCTGGCCACACACAGGAGAAGACGGTCCCATGTTTGGGTCTAAGGTTATGTCCCACTGTGTACATGTGTGTGGCACATTTGTCAGGTGAGAAGTGCCCTTCTGGCTCTCACTTGGTTGGTCACTGAAATCAGCAAGGCCTCATCCTCTTGGTCAGTGATAGAAGGTGTTGCTACTACATATCATGCCTTTAGCAGTAAGCAGGGAACAGTGTGTTTATCATACAGGAGATCTGACTGCACAGAGACAGGAGCATCTCATTCTGGAGGCTCTAATAGGAATCTCAGGATTGGGTTTGGGACTGAATGTCAGTGCATCTTAAAATATTCGGTTAATTCAGAGTTTTCATCCTAAGATTTTAGGTGTCATTTTGCCCAAAACAGAGCCAGAGACCTTCATTTGAGCTTTTAAAAATCATTAAAAATTTAAAACAGCAGTCTAAAGTTAATTTTTACCCTGGGGATTTTACAATAAATAATAGGTGGAAATAGATCTCTGGTGTATGAAATTGATACTTCTACTCGTTTAGCAACAAGTAATTGGAAACCTCCTCATATGACCTCATTGATTGTCCCTTGCTTATGAAAGTTGAAACCTCTTCTGTTCTCTGAGGGATTTTTGTTGATCATGATTGTGTCATTGGTACAAATTTTGGAAAAGGAAATTCTCATTTTTTTGCTAATCTTCTTAGAGCCTAGAAACCAGAATGTGGAGCACCTGATGTGGCCTAAATACTCTTATCAATATCACTTTTATTGTTTTGGTTTCATAGTTGAAAGGAATCCTTTGTATCCTCTCAGTACATTATAAGCTCTGTTGTTAATATAACTGTTTCTGAATGATTTCTGCCTCCTAACTAATGCCACATTGGGTTCAGTCCCCAATTTCATGAGAGATCAGTAATTGTCCATGAGATCACATTGTGTGCCTCCTTGAGGAAAGGAGAGTTGATAGGATCGTCTTATTTCTTTTATTCTCAAAAACTGCCACAGTGCGCAAAATAGTTGGTGTTTATTTTAATATGAACCAGATTTTCAGAAATGTAAATTATATGGCATCATTGTTTATTTTGAAATTAAAGACATCTCATATAGCCAGGATGTATTGACATTTTACGGGATCTGTGGGTAGAAAGGATTGTCAAGGTCAGCTGGCTCAACCTCTTGCCAAGAGCAAGAATCTCCTCCAAAATTCTTTGTCAGGATGACTGTCAAGTCCTTGTCATTCATTTTCATTTGTTGGATGCGGAATGATTTGAAAGTCCTTCCTTGCATTCAGATAAAGTCAGTCTCCATATAAACCTCCACCTTGTTCTGATGTCGTGTCACAGGGTAAGTGTACCCCTTCATATGCAGTCTTTAGGGAATTAACAAAAGCTGTCATATTTCTCTACTTTCTCTTTCCCAATTTGGCCATTCCCATATCCTCACCTTGTATTAGCATGATTATCTGACCTTTTGTTACAAAGGTTGTCCTCTTTCAGGCATGCTGGTGATAACTGATATATTTTTAAAAATAAAATTCCCAGGTCTGTATATAAGATCCCAAATGTCATTTGACCAATGCAGAGTTTCATAAAAATTATCACAACTTGCCCACGGCTTAAAAAAGTGCTTGCATCAATTAAAAACCTCAAATCTTTTCATATGAACTGCATTTAAACAAGATTTTCTCAGCACAGTACAAGAGCAGTTATATTTGTGAATCTGTATATTCAAGTATTAATATGCCTCTTCCCTGGCTTGCCAAGATTTATTTTTTTTCTTGTAATTGTCGTTCTTCCTTCTTACTACAGTATACAAATCACTCATACAAATGGAGAGCAAAATTCCTTCAGGAGTTATCCATCACTATGCAGTAGAATCCAGACCCCCTTGCTGTGTCATCCAATCTCATCATCTGCCCTCTGTCCACCTTCACAGCCTCCTCTCCTTTCCTTCCCTCGTGCATCCTCTGGGACCTGCCACAGCAGTCCTTCAAATACAACGGTTCTTCATGTCTTCATACAGGCTATTTCTCTGCCTAGAAGGTTCTGGCCACACTTTATCTGACTCATAAACTTCTTTTTGTCCTTTAAGGCTTAATGCAAACACCACTTCTTACGTTTTTGGTTACAAAGGTGGGATGGGATGGGGGGGGCCGGGGGGGCGGAGGGGAGGAGGAATTGGAGGAAGGTGGTCAAAAGGTAAAAAGGTTATAAGATAAAAAGATAAAAAGGTTGTAAGATAAATAAGTGCTCCGGATGTAACATACAACATGATGACTGTAGCTAACACTGCCATATGGTCAGTTTCAAAGTTATTAAGAGAATAGATGCTAAGAGTTTTCATCACAAGGGAAAAGACTTTTTTTTCTTTTTCTTTTTTAGTATCTATATGAGGTAATGGATGTTAACTAAACTTACTTGGTAACTTGGTAGTCATTTCACAATATAAATTATTATGCTGTACATCTTAATCTTATATAGTGCTGTATGCCAATAATACCTCACTAAAGTGGAGGGGGAAGAAAGGACAAGAAAAAAGAAAAGATATACGTGCAATGGACAGAGTCAAGAAGGGTAAAAGCAAAATTAAAAATATTTCTGGGGAAAACAAAACAAACAGAAAAAAAAATCACTTCTGCAGGCCCATGAGGGTGGCGGGCACATTCGAGGATTTCCACCCCATAACCAAACTTTGAAGCCAACACTCCTGCGTATTTTTGGTTTGTTTTGGTTTTGGATTATAAATAGAGACCATAATTCATCAGTCATTAAAATACTTAAAGAAAAGAGATCTGCCTCTTCTGCAAAGCCTTCTCTGACCACTTTCAACCTTCATCTCCTTGAAGAACCCAGTCCACACTGTCACTGCGATCTGTATCACTTGCTATGTGGCATCTAACTGGTTGTTCACTCGTTTGGCCTCCCCAGACTTTCAGCTCCTTGATGTCAAGGTTTTACTTTCTGTGCTGTTTCACTGTCTAGCACAGTGCTTAGTATCTAGTAAGATTATATGTATATGTGATAGCTCGACGGGTCGTCTTGTACACTTACCTCTCTTTGTTCAAAAGAACAGTGAAAGAGGTTACGTCAAATCCCTTGCTCAAGACACCCTGCCCTATTAGTGTAGTGATACCATTGCAGCAATGATTTGTTGGTTTGTTTTTCTCCCCCTTTTAAAAAGCTCAGGCTTGGTGTTCTAGTGTCAAAGCTTTCTGAGCATGCCGAACGTCTACTACTTAACTGACTGTTACAAATACCATTATGTCTCCTTCCTAAGCCATATTATAATTGTTTTTTTCTAAATGTTAATGGGCTTACGATTAACTATAATTGCATCTAGGAACCCACATTGAAGAATAATTGCAGGTGCTTATTCACTCACTTTTTAAATGCCTACTGTGTGCAGAGATGTCAGACAAATAACATGCTGACGGCACTGTAATGACTGAATATAATCAGCAGGCAAGACGATGCTGGATTCTTCAATTACGTGCTCACTTTTTCAAGAGGTGACATACCACCGCTGTATTTATCATCAATTAAATTTCCCTATATTAGTTACTCGCAGTAATTTTTGAGGCAATCACCTCAGCTCAAATTGCCATAGCAAACCACATAATCTCACCAAATAGAATTATTATCAGCAGTCATCATCCTCATCAGTTCTTTATTAAAGACTCATTTCTCAAACCATTTTAAATTGTGGCTTAGAGTAAGTCATTTATAACCACATTTTGGAAATAGGCACATTATATTTCCATTTCATAAATATGTTTTATTAGTAATGAGTAGTATAGTATGAGATTACTATTAGTATTCTCAGCATAGGTTGGAAAATGCTTAATTAACAAAGATATTGGATTGGAAAAAAAATGACTCTGGGCATATTTCTTCTTGACCAAATTATTGTCTTTTTTTTTCCCCTCTAGTCCCTGGTAATTTTTAATTGCATGCACCTATCTCAGAGAGGGGATTTCCAAGGGACTGTGTAGAGAAGCAGAAACCCAGTGAAAGCAAACTTTCTGGAAAGACTTCCCTGTTACTGTGTCAGGATCTCCAAGTAACTTCACCCCAGTTAAAAAAAAAAAAAAAAAAAAAAAAAAACTATCAGCAGTCAGTCTTTGTTGAAGAAGGACATTGCTAAGAATCTCTCTCTCTCTCTCTCTCTCTCTCTCTCTCTCTCTCTCTCTGTTTTACAAATCATAAAGAAAGTAGATTCCTGTTCTGGTTTTGGTAGCCTAAAACTGGTATTTGAAAATCCGGAGCCATTTTTTCTGTCAACCTTCAGGTGTCTTTCATTCTGAGGACATATAACCCTCTGTTTTCCATGCTCTGATTCAGCCTCACTTTTTAAAAGAGCAGTGAGCACCACGGGTTTCACTGTGACAGGGAAGCCACAGAGATGTTGATATTGTACTATTATCAGAGATTGTACTAATCTTGGGTGCAAACAGGTCTGCTTTCGCCAAAACCTTTCCTTCATTTCTAGAAGGAATGAAGGAACTAGAGCTTCTAGTTTGCTATCTTTTTGTCCTCCGCTCTCATAGGAATTCTTCCACTGTTTTCATGTTATGACATTAGTAGTGGTGCCTTTAGCTTCCTTGTATTATCTTGAATGAGATGTGGTCTTTCGGCTATTTTCCAGAATTATTTTCCAAAGGATAAGGCTCTTTTTGTGGTGATATGGTCTGTTCCTGCAATGGTCGCATATGTGTTCTCTGAAGAAACAAACCGATGGCCGCATTTGTGGACGCTTTGCTAACACGAAAGAGCATGAGTTTGTGTTTCAGCCTAAATACTGGAGTTGTGGACGGCTTAAGCCTAAAGTGCTTGCTGGTTCCCTAACAGCAGGCAATTATGTTAGGGGAGCCTCTGTGCAGGCTGTTCTTATGCAGATAGTTGTCTGAGTGAACAGGAAGAGCAGTAGAAATATGTGAGAGACGTGTGACTTCTCCTCAGCAATTGATTACCCACAATTGTGTCCTAATTGCTGACAACTCCCATTCTCTCCATACTTTGTTCAGTTATCTTTCTCAAGGTCCCTAGTTATGGGATTCGTGTTCATAAAAGATTCTAACGTGGCCCTTCTGCTTACCCAGCAGGTGAATAATTCCCAAGTTAATAAAAAGGCAAGCACTCTTATGAACTTAGCATTAAAAAACTCTGCCCAGGTGCGAGTTCATACTATGAGGGAAAAGTAATCCCTCTAGACACCCCTCGTGACGCAAACAAGAAAGCTAACCCACGTCAGCTTTCCAGTCGTCTGTAAGTTTTGCCTAAAATGACGTGGAAGAAAGCATTGAGTCAGGATGCGAAAGTGACAGGCTGGGATTGGGGTGGGGGGGGTGGCTAAAAGTGGTTGCCAGGGACGGCTGCTCAAGAACAACAAAGAAACCAGCGGCACACTCTTCTGGGATGGGAAGGAAATGGCTTCTCAGTCAAGTGGCCCCCTTCTTTGAATCAGAGACCTGCCTGACCCAGTGAAGAGACCAGTCTGGCTTAGCCAGGAAGATGCAGGGTACAATCCACCCCCCACCCCCACCCCCCCCGCCTTCTCCTCCAGGACTCCCCATGGAAAAGCTCTCAAGGGACACCAAACCACTCCCAGGGCCATATCCGGGCCCCAGGTTACAAATGAGGATTGATGTTAAGCTGAGAAAAGCGTAATGGCCTTATCACGGCAATCATTCTAGAACACCCTTCTCTCCTCTCTCCTCCCTTCACATCTGACTGGTTATCTATTGTTCCTCCCAGCCAGTGCTTGTTTGAAGAGCTCTGCAGCATCTGCAGGTATAAAAGAATGTGCAACTTCTTTCCCCTTGAAGTCACGGTCTATATTTAGGTCAGTGACGTGATGAGAGATGTTGATGTGTTTTGTCCCTCGTGCTGAAAATTGCCTCTCTGGATCCGGGGAGCGGGGAGGCTCTAATGGCACTGCCTTGTGCTTAGGAGCCTCACGGCCCATGGCCAGAGGGTGGGATCCGTCTCCTGCCGCCTGCCGCACTCCGCACAGTGTCACGGAAATCCCACCCTGGCCCCGCTGAGACTCGGTGTGAGAGAGAATACTGTCTTACCAAAAGGTGAGAGGTTAAGTCACAGGACGTTGCTTCATCCTTTACCTGGAGCCCTAACCCAGCCCTCTGCTCTGTCAAGTAGAAAATGCGGCCCTGGTAAATCCTGCCTACAAAGGAGCTGCGCCTTTTTAACATGCAAATGTTCAGTCAGGGAAAGTAAATAGACATCTCCTCCTTCAGGGAACTAGGAGACAATCTAGGAGCAACCCCCTACCCCACCCCCAACACCATTTCCCTTTCCTCTTCCCATTCTAAAAGAAAGAAATTCTGGTCCCCCACCCCCATTATTTATACTTCTTTTTTAAAGGGAAGGAGGGGCTTGCATTGAATCACTCTTAAGCCAGTCTTCTGCCCCAACTTCCTCCCGTCTAGATAGGCTTCATTAATTTGATAAGCCGACACCAAAAGAGGGGAATGGCAGGGGGAGGGGGGGTGTTGCAGGAGGGGCTGCCTAGAGGCTGCCCTGAGGTTTGAGAAGATGAACTGCTAATGATGTTGAAGACATCTTTACCTTTTCAGACTGCCTGGTCCCTCTGGAAAATCAGGGTCCTCTTTCACTTATTCTGATAGTACCGCAAGAACTGAAAAAATCGGGGCGAGGAGGGGGGCTGTGCTCTGTGGTAGGGGCGTGGGGGGTGGTGGTGGTGAGTAGATGGAAGCGTCTCGGAGGAGGAATCAGAACGCATCAGCTACACAGCTTGAATGGCCTTTGCTTGCACAGAGTATCTGATATTGTCATGCTAAAGAGTCGGAAACTAATGGGGGGAAATAGATTAATTTGCTAGGTCATTTATTGAACAGTCGTGCCTGATACTTACAAACTAGTGAAATTAGTGTAAATTGGCAATATGAATATTTTGATCAACATCTGTGATCAAACCAAGTAGGATGCAAACCACAGAACTTTGACATTTCATGTGCACTAATCTTTGCTAGCCCTTCCCCCGTCTTCTAATGTGATAGAAGCTGATTATATCTAAGATGACCATATATATAATCTGCCCAAGAAGTCCCAGTTTATGCCACTTGTCCTGGTTTGGGCAAAAAAAAATTATACATTTGCCCTACATCTACCTTTCAGCAACTGGGAGAAGCTGAAAGATGCCAGCTTCAGTATAATTTTATTTTTGTTCTCTGTTCTCTTGCATACTTTCCAGATCATTCTTCAACGTGTGCTAAGAACAAATGTACGAGTCATTCTGAGGATGGAAAGCCATTTAAGCAAGGATCTTTTCTCATTTTAGTTAGTGGCACTATAAGCAATTTGTAGATGTAACAAAAGCCTTGGATATTCTTGAATCACAGATCAAAATCATACACTTGCTTGTGTTAACGCTTCTGAAATAAATACCGAGGTGGGTGTGGGGTGTCCATGGGCATCATTAGTTAAGTGAAAACAACCCAGGCTACTGCCCCCCAGAGTTTCTGCTTCAGTAAATATTTTACTTCCTCCTCAATTTTACCAAGTGACAGTGATTGTTTGGCAGTGTCTGAGCTAACTGCTTTGTGGATGCCGGGAGCAGCTTTGAGCCTGAAGGGTGAGGAGGTGGGGGTAAATATTTCAAGTAGATGAATGGGTCTTGGCCTCGTGGACTTACCGATTGCTTAACTAGAATCTAAATTAGAATGACTATTAAGCATGCATTTATTAAACACATATTTATTGAGTACCTGTTGTGTGCCAGCCACTGTTGTCCTAAGTGCTTAAAACATCTGTGTACAAAAAAGATAATGATCCCTGCCCTTGAGCAGCTTACGTTCTGTTCTAGCAGACATTAAACATAATAAATAAGTGTAAGTTATGTGGTGTGTTAGTTGTAAATGCTATGGAAAAAAAGAAAAGTAGAACAGGGTGAAGGAGGTGTAAAAAGACAAACCAAGGCATATTAAAATTTTTAAGAGTTTGCTTGAGCAAAAAATCAATTCAAATGGGGCAGCACCGAACCAGAAATGGCTAGGAGCGCTGCACAGACAGGAACTAAAGGGAAAGACTTAAAGAGCATAGAGAAAAGGCAGAGGCAAAGCAAGGAAATTGTTTGATTGGCTCTAACTTATTTGTCTTACTTGGGAAAGCCCAGTTGGCTGTTTATGATTGGTTGTCCTTAGGTTTTAATTTCTTCAGGAGGCATTTACAGACTTAGGTTTTTGTTTGCTTACCTAGGCTGTCAAGGTATTATTGGAAGCACCTCAGGCTAATGGCCTCCTTGTTTAATGAATTTTTACAGAAGGTAAAGTGAAGATCTTGGGCAATGGGTTTATGTGCTGCTGATGCCTTAAATCCCACTCCTATTCTATTGCCTCCCACCTGAACAGAGCCCCCGACACAAACACCAAGGACAGGGAAGGTCAACACTCACACGCAGACCCACGAGAGGTATGACACAGGCAGCAGCAGCCACAGTCCGATACCTCTGTGGCACCCTGGCTGCCACGGTCAGTGGTGTTCTGTGTGTGTGTCTGTGAAAAAGGACAAGGATGGAAGGTAGGCAGAGGATGGTGAAGGTCCTCCCTTGGGTGGGGTCTAGCCTCAGCAGTACCATTTCAGTTCAGGATTCCCAGCAAGGGCTCTGAGTTCCTTTTCAACCATTGCCAGTGGTTCATCCTGTAACCTGTAGTGTGAAACTGATCGTATTCATATAATCACAAGGTACACGTGTTAAAATGGGGCTGAGCTGGATGATGAGGAATCATTTATAGATGTTCTAAGAAGGAGTAAGCCAGCTTTATGAGTTTCTTAACACCCAGTGACACCCCAAAGATATAACTAGAAAATATCCAAGTTTCCCCTACGTTTGGTCCATTTTATTCACCTTAAAACTATGTTTTCTCGTCCCTGCATGTGTTCTACACCTGCAGCTAAATAGGAAGGATCAAGGCACACCCACGCCCCTGCCTGATTTTCGAGCACTTTGGGGAGAGATAATAGACAACCATTTCTTCTGTTCCTCAGAGTCAAGGCTATGGCTTCCTGCATCGCTGTTAAGATGATGATGACATCGATTTGGTTGAAGAGCAAAGCAGATAAAGTTCTGATTATTCTTTCCCACTCCTTAACTAGGACTGGAATTAGGATTCCCAGCTTCCTGCCTGATTAGGGTTTAGATGCGGAGCAGATCGCTGAAGTGGGCCCGTTAACTCCCCAGCGCAGACAGCCATCCTGCCGAAACCCTGATGCCTATGTGTACTTCTGCAGCTGCCTCCTTTTTGTTTGTGGTTAGCAAAAGGAAGGAATGGATTCAAAGGAAGCCCAGTTTCTGATGGAGCAGATGCTGTGCTTAAATGTGGAGAACATCTACCCTGGCAGAAATGCCCTGCCCATAGGTCTAGGGCCAATGAGAGGACTCCTGAGACTCAAAAGCAGGAGGCCTGATTCTTCCTCCCACAGACCTGTTTTTCCAAAGAGGCAGACTGGGGTTGGCAGGAGGCCTAAGGCCCAGAACGCACACTAGAAAGTCAGCACCAAGCACAAAGTGGGAGGCACTTGTCCCCCGGAGCCTTTGTCTCTAAGGCCCCGACTGCCTTATTTACCACCGTGATGGTGATGATGATGATGATAATGATGATGATGATCTTGACTTCCAGTTGCCTTACCAACAACGCAGAGGGCTGTGTGAAGCTTAGAAACTTCTGATCCCAATTAGGTGGCTTATTTCTGGTTTCATCTACTCTCCAAATCTTGAAGTTCCATAAGCAATTGTGAGCTTGGAATTAATAATTTTACAACATAAGTACTTCCTAGATGCTTACAACTCACTTAATCTCACACGTCCTTTGAATTGATGTGCTATTATCCACATGACGAAGGGGAGAAAAATGAGCCTGGTTCACAGTTCTCCACCTACCAGGGTGCAGAGTCAGGCTCTGAACTCAGAAATGGTATGTTCTAACAGCCAGGCCAAGTTCCTTGACTGTCCTGCTCTCAGCCTCTGCTGTTGTCCTGGAGGGCCTGTGGTAGTAGCTAGGTGTGCTTTACTTAGATTAGCTTGTTGCTTAATACACGTGATTCACAACCTTTGCAATTGATAGTTCACCTAATTAACTTAAAATGAAACTCAGTGATCAGCTCCATTGGGGCAAACAAAATAATCCATTCCGATAATGATAACAGTAGATTTACTCTGATAACAGAAATTGCTGCTTCCAGTCAATTTGATAATAGGGTTTCTCATTGGAACCTTCAAGCAGTGTCACCAAACGTTTCACACATAGGAAAAAAGCATAGGACAATTTAGCAGTGTGTATGTAGAGAAGTCCTCAAAGGGACTCCTATCCCCTGGCCCAGCGATTCTACTGAAGGAAATTTATCTTAAGAACACAATCAGAGATGAGATTAAAAAATATATATATATTATATATATACATATACACATATATGTATATATATAATATATTTTTTAAAAATTATATATATGTTATATATATATATAATTTGTTTAAAAATCTCATCTATATATAATTTAGCATTATTATAGCAGCATTATTTATAGTGGTAAAAAATTGGAAAAAAATAACTGTTTAACCAAAAGGACTAGTTAAGCAAATTATGGTACACTCAACTGAAAGAATATTTTAAAGCTGTAGAAGTATTTTAAATTTTTTTTTAACATTTATTTATTTTTGAGACAGAGAGAGATAGAGAATGGCAGGGGAGGGGCGGAGAGAGAGAGGGAGACACAGAATCCGAAACATGCTCGAGGCTCTGAGCGGTCAACACAGAGCCCGACGTGGGGCTCGAACTCACGGACCGTGAGATCATGACCTGAGCCGAAGTCGGACGCTTAACCGACCAAGCCACCCAGGCGCCTCCTGTAGAAGTATTTTAGAAGAGTGTTTAAGAACATGGGGAATGTCCAATGTCCAGGATCTAATAAGTGAAAATATGTAGAATATAAAACTACATATGACCCCAATATTTTTTTTAATTTTTTTTTAATGTTTATTTATTATTGAGAGAGAGAGACAGAGCATGAGTGGGGGAGGAGCAGAGAGAGAGGGAGACACAGAATCTGAAGCTGGCTCCAGGCCCCGAGCTGTCAGCCCAGAGCCCGATGCGGGGCTCGAACCCACAAACCGTGAGATCAATCATGACCTGAGCTGAAGTCAGACGCTCAACTGACTGAGCCACCCAGGCGCCCCGCATATGACCCCAATATTTTAAAAAGATTGAAAATGTAAACAACTTGAGATTGGATTTTTGGTTTAGTGAGACGGAGAATAAGGTTGTTTTTTTTTCCCCCATCACTAAAACCAGAGTAAAGATTTTCAGAAATAACCTAGAGAAAATTGTGACAGTGGAAGAGATATTTTCTCTCATCAGACTAAGTTCCAGTGAAATGAGTGATAGGGTAGCTCAGCATCAGTCCTGAAACAACTTCATGTTTCTCTTCAATTTTCTTCTTTTCTTTAAAACACATTTAACGTGAAGTCATATTCTGGTATAAGCCGATATTTCTGCAGTTTCGTGTTCCTTCAAAAGCAGTCTCTTTCAAAGAAAAGCAGAGGCCTCTGTGCCATTTGTGTAACAGCCACTTCATTGCCAGGATCTTCAAATAAGTTTGTCAAGGGGCTGCAGACATTTTCTTGATGAACAAAATGGCATGTCCAGGATTTGCACTGCTGACCTGAAGGCATGTGTCATATCCACCACATTCTCTTGTGGCAGTCATATGGATGGAAAGGTCATTTCTTCATTACATGAGAGGTAGGCGAAAGAGAGGGAGGAAGTTGGGCACAGTGCTGTTGCCCAAATGAGAAAGTCCAAGTCATCAAAATGCTATCTTACCAGAAGAGTCAGAGCAGAAGAAGATGAGCAGGTTGTTCAACACGTAGCTGAAGGTGAGGACTGCGTGTGTCCCCTAATTTTGACATGGAGTATAAAAAGTCAACACTCAGAATCAGCTGAAGAAACTCTTCAGACCTCAGTAGGATTATAGTGGAGAGAAATCTGAGTCAAGAGTGTGTCAGGAAACTTTCTAATTATATCTAGATATTTACACTAATCCTGCTTTCATAATTAATCACATCCCTGAGAACACTTGGGTGTTTTGAAAATAGTCATAACCACCTGTGACCACTTACTTGTTGGCAACATAGCCTAAGTAGCAGAAAATATCGTAAAAGAAGTAGAGGCAAATGGACCGCTAGTGTTGCAAATCCAGCCAATCAGATCACTGTTGACATCATGCCCGTCCTCCCTAAGCCAAACCTGAGAAAAAAATGATAAAATATTGAGCAGCTTCATATAAAGGATACAGTTGGAACCATGTTACCTATGGAGCAAAATGCTAACTTCTTAGCATTACATTCAAGATTATATATAATCTGACCCCAAATGCCTTTCCAGCTTCCTCTTCCTCTCACGATGCTCCTCATCTCTGCAGGCACACTGTTCTTTTCTCTTTCCTCTGAGTGAGCTATGCACTTCAGGGAGTCAGAGCCTCAGCCAATTATGTTCCCGAGGCCTGGAATGGCCTGAAACGCTCTGTTTCTCTACTCATCAAGATCACTCTGTACTTTCCAGGTCGAATCAGATACCACCTCAGTCAGAAATGATGTGACCTTCCTTGCCATACCTGTAGATTTTTATAGGTGCCTTCATGATGTTTGTTTCATTCTGCCCTACATTTTAGTTGGTTATTTATGTTTCTCTCCCCCGTGAGATTGTTACCTATCTGTACGTGCCTCTGATGCCAAGCCAAATACTGTGTGCAGTGGTCACTTAATACGTGCTTGCCGAATTTATTTAAATACAAGATAGTATATAAATATTAACATGTTTGATAGAGATCCCATGTGTAACCATGTTTTTCTGACCAAAAAAATGTCAAGAAATATGACCTTGGGGCAGAATATTTTAAATTAGATTGGTCCTAAAAGACCCAGATTATGAAGTCTACCATAATGCCAACCCATAATAATAGATAATGTTTTTGAGTATTTGCTACATTCTACACATTGCACCAAGTTATTTCCCTATAATAGCCCATTTGATCATCCCAATAGCCTTATGAGGTTTAAGTACTATTATTACATCTGCATTTTAGCAATAGGAAGCCAGGACTTGGAGGAGACTCTTAATCAGGAAACCCGAGGGCCACCGCAGAGACACCTTCTCTGCAGGGGTTCTCTCTCTTAGCCGTGGAGGAGGCCCTGGTCGCTGGTGATTGCCGTCATTCATGCAGGATAGCTGGGCATCTGCTTAGTTCAGTCACAAGGAAAGTGGGCCCCACAATAGGCACTAGTATCTTTGTAAGCAATTTCTCTGGTGCTGACACATTTTCCCCAATTATCATTGGTATTCAGCAGTATTTGATGATTTTCTTAATCTAGGGAATCTCCAGAATGTATCAACTCTCAAGTGAGATGGGCTCCTTGTAAGTAAAATAGTCATATATAGGAACCATATAAAGATTCTCTAGAGAAAAGAATCAATAAGATAGATATAGATATAGATATAGATATAGATATAGATATACATATACATATACATATACATATACATATACATATACATATACATCAGAGGAGATTTATTGTAGAAATGGGCTCCCATGATTATGGAGGCCAAGAAGCCCCACAGGCCACCATCTACAGCTGGAGAATGAGGAAAACTCGTGGTGTAATTCAGACCTAATCTGAAGGCCTGGAATCAAGGGGCTGATTATCTAGGTCCCAGTCTGAGTTCAAGGCCTGAGAACCAGAAATGCCAAAGTCCAAGGGCAGGAGACATGGATGTCCCAGCTCAAGCAAAGAGCAAACTGGCCGCTCCTGCACCTTTTTGTTTTATTGAGGCCCTCAATGGACTGGATGATGCCCACCTGACTTGGTGAGAGGGATCTTCTTTACTCAGTCTGTTGTGTCAAATATTAATCTCGTCTAGAAACACCCTTCTAGGCATACCCAGAAATGACATTTTACCAGCTATCTGGGCATCCCTTAGCTCCATCCAGTTGACACATAAAATTAACCATCACAGGAGGGAACAGTGATATACCCTCAGTTAACTAGAGCAAACATTATATAAGGGATCAATCCACATTTAGCAAATATTTATTGAGAATATACTATGTGCCAGGTACTCAGTAGAAGCTGAACAGAGATGGTCACTAACCTCATGCCCAGAAGTCTAACACAGAGACAGACATTAGTGAAATACTCACACAGATACATAATTACAGGATGAGGGCCAGTGCTGTGAAGGAAATGTATAGACGGCCCTGAACATGCATAGCTTAGTGAAGATAGAGGAGAAGGCAGGGAAGATTTCTCAGAGATCTAGAAGACCAATAGGACAGTGATTCTGGAAGTGTAGTTCCAGGACCAGCAGCATCAACATCACCTGGAGACTTGCTTGTTAGAATGGCAAATAATTAGACCCCACCCCAGACACACTGAATCAAAAACTCTGGGGGGTGAGTCCGAGCATTTGGGGTTTAACCATCCCTCCAAGTGATTGTGATGGACCCTGAAGTTTGAGAACCACTGCATCAGCAAATGAGCACCCAGGGCGGGGCATTCCAGCCAGAAGAAATAGTGTAGTGAGGTGCCAAGGCTGGGAGGAAGATGGTGAGCCTGCCGAGTGAACAAGCGGAGCTTCCAGAAGGCCCCAGAGAGAGAATGGCAGGGCAGCTAGAGGCTGAGAGATATGCCTGGGTCAGATTTCTTCAGTGCCCATGGTGAGGATTCCGCCCACTGTCCTAAAAGCCAGGGAAAGCCACTGAAGAGTTTTAAGTAGGCGGGTGATATGATCACAGTTGCACTTTGCAACTATCCCTTGGACCACAGCATGGAAAACTGATAGAGTAAGTAGATTTCAGTCCTCTAATTTGAAAACTGGTAGAATGGAGTGGTGAAATACTGGAACAAAGGGAGATGAGTGGAGTGGCAATACCTTGAGGAGGTGACAGTGAAAGGGCTTTGACCATATTTTGAAATTGGGACCAAGAAAGAAAGATGCATCAGGATGGAGCCTGTGTTTCTGGGATTTGAAACTTGATTGATGGTGGTGGTTCCGGTCACTGAGATACAGAGCGTAGAGATCATGCATTTCACTTGGATCACCTTGAATTTGAGAACCCTTTGAGAAGCGAACTAGCCTTTCATAGAAATTGGATGGATAAAAGCCAGAGGAAAAAAATAACTCTTGAGGGGGAGCTATGGTAACTGCATGAGCCAAAAGTTGGAGATGGGAATGAGTTTTTTGAGGTTGGTTTTCCTGCCTTATTCTTTATAAATGGATTCATTCATTCATCCATCCATTCATTCTACCTACTACACCCTCCCAAGAACATGGAAACATTTGAAGGACAGAGGAAGATTAGTAGGTGGGATGGGACCAGCTATGGCAGATCTTGAATCCCAAGCTGATAATTTAGGATTATCACTGAAGGCAGGCAGAGAAGCATGATGCCAGAGGTATGTCTTGGGAAGATTGACCTAGTAGTGTTACATGCAGGGAAGAAACTAGAGGGAGGAAGACTATCACAGTAACTCTAGGGATGCTAACAGACCACCTCCTTGTAATATAAGGTTGTAATTGTAATAAAAGGTTAGCATGAGGGATTGACAGACAAATCCATATACGTTCATTCATTATATTACATACATAAGGCTATATATCTGTAACCTATTTACATCGGGGAGTAGGAAAAGATAAACTTCGAGAGTAGGAAACTAGGTCTTTTTCCTTTTTCAGTTTTTCATAACCACGCAGAGGTAGGATATTTTAATGGAAGCTGATGTTAGAGGTGAAAGACCTACACAGAGTAGGCACTCAAAAAGATCCATGAAATTAAAATGGGTTGATGTCACTGGGGTAGTGAGAGAAGATGTAGCTCAGTGCGGGACTCCTCGATGGGAGAGCGATGGGGGCCCTTGCATGAGAATTAGGACCTCGGTGACCCCCATCTGTTCCTCCTTTCCTCCCTCCCTCCCCCACCGCTGCCATGGCGACAAGTCTGGAATCACAGTAAGCCTTATACCCCAGAGAAAACAATACTCTGTTTGAACGGAGCAAGTTGGCCTCCATCGCAAGCACCATCCCCCACAATCAGGGGATTCTTACAAAAGGCAGCTTTTACCAGAGGGTCAGTGGCACTGCCGCTCATCGATCTGAGCCCATTTTATCCCTGGGCACTTTCCACTTGTTTGTTTTTGAACTCACACCGCGGTCTCAGCGCTGTTGGTCTTGTTTTGGCATGAAGTTCCCGATGTGGCCGTGGCCGCCTGCATCCCCTCTGCTCAGCCCCACAGAGCATCGTGCTTCTTTCTCCCTTGTGTCTTCTTGTCACTGCTGTTGACTCACCAGGCTGGGGCTGTTGGAGCTAAACTGAATTAGTAACAATGCAATCAACATCTCTATTTTTATCTTTGTCCCCCCCCCCCCCACCCTCTCTCCCCTCCTGAGTGACTCACCATTTCTAGGTCTCAGAGCTTGGCAGTCTTAAAAGAATTATATTGGGGCTGAGGTGAATATATGCACAGATGTGATATTTCTACCATTAGATACAATGAATATTTTCTTTTTTTTTTTTTCTAGTGGCACAAGGGTTCAGACGTTGTAAGTATTATTTATTATGCTCGTCGTCATCCTTATTGTTGCTGTGTTACTGCTCAAGCTGCTGTTTATCTCCTGAGGTCTAAGATGAATTGTAGGCAAGAAAGGAAGTCCTGACCTGATTTCTGAAACTCATCTTCAGAGAAAAGTTCAGTTTTGAACTGAAACTTTTAAGTTTCCCAGTTGAATTCTGGAAGCCTGAGCTGGAATCCATATAAAGCATATACCAAACCAAATATTACCTGTGAAAAAATGCACCATTAATGCAAAATATCTTTTCCTAGCTAGGCCTCCATGTGCTAGTAATTATATTAATTTCGTAATGTATAGAGATAGATATAAATTAAGAGCCTGGGTTTTTGAAATCCCACTCTGCCACTTATTACCCATAATCTTGGGCTACTTGGTCTTTTCGTGTCTTAACATCCCTTTCTGTAAAATGGAGACCTTTACCTCCTATCCATACAGGATAAATACGTAGCTCGCAGAAATGTTTTGAGAATTAAATAAGTTGATATTATACAGTGCTTAAAATAGTGTCTAGCACATAGTAATAAGCTCTCAATAAATGTTGGCTATTATTATTAAACAGGTCTTATTTCCTGTTTTAACGGAAACGATTCAGTCCTCAAAAGAGTTTTCCTGTTAATATGCCCAGTACACCTCACGATTTTACCTTCCCTTGTTTCTGAATTTACAAGCCATCCATTTTGTGGACACCTAAGTGGCCACTAAGTTACAGAACAGACCTCTTTGTCTTTCATTCAAAAGTAGAGCTTTCTAGCTTTGCTCTGCCTTGCACATAGCCAGAATTTTAGTCTCCTTTCATCAGAGTTGGGTTTTGGCTCTCATGTCATCTTCTTTCTTCTTTTCCTTCTTCTCCTTCCCCTCCCCACCCTCCTCCTCTTCCTCATCATCATATTTTATATGTAGTAACTTCTCCTTGGCTTATCTAACACTACCTCATTAGACTCTAAACCTTAATGGTACTCTTTCACTTCTATAAGACAGCCATGGAAATTGCCTATAAAACTCTCTGTAGAAGTTTTCCCTTTGTCTTCTAGCACCTGTGTCCCCTTGTCACTTTCAGCCCTACCCCCTGTACTGGATGTGGGAAGGAAGGCCAGCTGCTGGATTATTTGGGCAACAGTACAATGGAAGGTCACAGAGCCCAGATGCAGGAGGGATCCCAGAAGGTCCTCACAAAACTCCCAGCAACTCTGTCAGCTCCCAGAAACTACATTATTACTATGACTTGCCAAATCTAAGAGCATTGCAACACCCACCTTTGAGCTATCAGAGCTAGACCAAAAATTATCTGAATGACAATTCATTGCAATTTGGGTATATCTAAACAACAGCCACAAATCAGGACTCGGGGAGGTTTAGGCACAGTGCTAGTAACATTGCATCCCCTGGGACAGGAGCCCCTCCCCACCCCAGGATGGCTTCCAAAGCCTCAGAGAATTAGACACACAAAGTCACCTTCGGCAATTACTAGTTGCCTCTTTTGTTTTTCAGTCAGTATCTTCATCCAAGTAAAATTGTTTGAAAATTTGAGGGGCCCCATAGTTCTGTAAAGCTTATATGATGAAAAGAAGAAATTCTGCCCTACACCTCTTCCCTTCCTGATTTCTGTTCCCTAAAACTTTATATTTTAGTTGTTTCTTCTGATATGGACCTCTGTATTTTCAAATAACATATTTGTACAGTTATCTCTTGATTATCATGTTGTAGATATTACCTGTTGATTCCTTACCATGGAAAATATGGATTTAGGGGTGCCTGAGTGGCTCAACTGGTTAAGCGTCGACTTCGTCTCAGGTCATGATCCCGTGGTTCATGGGTTCAAGCCCCGTATCGGGCTCTGTGCTGACAGCTCAGAGCCTGGAGCCTACTTCAGATTGTGTCTCCCTGTCTCTCTGCCCTTCCCCCACTCGTGCTGTTTCTCTCTCTCTCTCAAAAATAAATAAACACTTAAAAATTTTTAAAAGAAAATATGGATTTAGCTCACTTACCCTCCTGCCTCTCAAACTTGCTTCCTCCATGTTCCATGTTCCCAATTATTGTTGTATTACTGCTCTTGGTGAAATCAGTGCTCTGTGCGTGCATGTGTGTGTGTGTGTGTGATGGTGGATAAATGTTCACAGCTGAGCCAAATGGTAAGCTTTGATTACATTTATATCTTGCACAACTTCTGCTTTTCCTGCAGTTATTGTATTGCTTTGTTTGTTTGCTTGATTTTTTAAGTTCCTGTCCTTAAGCCATTCACAGAATCCTCGTCAGCAGTGTAAATCTCTCAGTGCATTTTCAGACGTCAGACCATCAATCCATTTCTTCATGGGGCTATTCCTCCTGGAGTTCCACATCTTTCTCCTCCCACCTGGGTTGGTACTAAGACAGCTGCAGAGCTGGCTGGCATCCCAAACCCCCTTTCTACCCCGCTTGTAAGTCAGGTCCCCTGTTATGGAAGCCAAGTCTTCTCCAGATTGAGTTGGTCCTCGTGTTAGTGGAATGTATCCTCTACCAACTGCCTGAGAACTCATGAATTTACACGATAGGTAAATTTTGGAGGACTTGCATGTATGGAAATAGCTTTCTTCTTCTTTCATATCTGACTGGATATATCATCCTCGGCTATAAATAACTCTTGGGAGGAATTTTGAGTACTTAATGCATTTTCTTCTGGCTTCCAGGGTTGCTGCCAAAATGTCCATTGCTGTTCTAATCCCCACTCTTTGGAAACTTTGAGAATCTTTTTTAAATTCTCAGCTTTCTGAAATTTCACAGTGCTATATGTCCTGGTGTGGTCCCTTTTGTATTCATTGTTCAGGGACTTGTCTAGGCCTTTTCAGTATGGAAGCTCATATCCTTCAGTTGTGGGAAATTTTCTTGTATGATTTCATTGCTAATTTTCTCCACTCTGTTTTCTCTTCTCTTTTTCTGGAACTTGTATTATTTAGATGTGGTACCTTCTGAACTGATCCCCCCTTTTTTGTCTCTTTTTCTCTTCTATTTTCCATCTCTTTGGTTTTTGTTCTACTGTTCTAAAGATTTCTTAACCTTACCTTCCTACCCCTTAGTTTGATATTATTTCTACTACCATATTTTTAATTTATAAAAAGTTTTATTTTTGCTTTTAAAATATTTCTTTTTATACCATTTATACCATCCCATTCATAATTTATAGGTTCAGTTAATTTTTTTCTGATATTAAGGATTTTTTAAAGTGTTCTCCTGTTGCCTTTATTTTCTGTTTTCTCTTTTCTATTTGTTTGTTTGGACTCTGCATTTTGTGTTAGAGGCTTTCCTCATACCTATACATTCACTGTTAAGAGGAAGATATTAATAGTGTAACTGAGAGCCCTGTGTTTGTATGTGAAGACTTTCAAGTAGTGGTGATTGGCCTGGAACCCAGCCATGGGCCATCCAAAATCTATTAGTCATTTCTCATAGACTGGTTAATTTCCCTAGAGAGGAGTCTACCAACCTTCTGTTTAGAAGACATAAGACTGGCTGCCAGTGATCTTGAAGCAAAATGAAGTGTTTGGAAGGGAGTAAGGTAATCTCACCATTGACTTGTAGATTTCCACTTATTTCCCCTGTTGGCCAGTATAGCACCCCCACATTCAGCTGTGCTTTATGTCCATATGCCAAGTCCCTCTTCTTCCACTTCTTGAAAAAGAAAGCCACCAACCCTTTCAGGATGGAGGAAGGATAGTTGCATGGCCATGCACAGAAGAAGGGTCTCAGGGTCTGACCCTTTTATACAGATTTTCAACCAACACTCCTGTTTTTTAGCCCCATCTACACCGTATCGTCAGAGCTGTCTGCTGCCTCCAATAGTGTCTGCTGCACAAAGTTTACGTCGCTGAGCTTTTTAAGGTTCTTAACATACATTGGCTTCCTTCTCTTTGGCTTTTCCCCCATTGAAAGTTCAGATTTCAGCATTTTCAGCTCTGCTAAATTAGTTCCCACTCATTCATCTGCTTTCCAGTTTCCAAAATTATGTTGACATCTCATATCTGCTTTTGGCTACTTTCCTATCCTCTCTATGTAGAGCTTTGTTGTTTTTTTTTTTCTTTAAAAAAATCTCTTTTTTGTCATTTTTGTGGAGCGTAAGGAGGTAAGGTAGAAGGGGAATGGAGATAAACATGTATTCAATCCGCCATGTTTAACTGCAATTTGTAAACCAACTTTTTGTTTCTAAAGGATACACTGTTTCTCTGTGCAACAAAATAAAACTGTCTGGGTTACTTGGCAAGTCCTTCATCTTGGAATATTTCCACTCGGGGCCGCCATAATGGTGTGGGTCTGCATCAGAATACCCTTAAGAAATTCAGTGTGATCTAGAGCTATCCCAGGTAATGTAAGGCATAATCTCCTGGTTTACCCATAAGTAGTGTAAAACTCGCAGAAGATGAGAACCAACCGATTCCCTGGATTCTGGACTGAAATCTAACCCCAAACTCCTCATCAACCCAGGAAACTAAAACTATCAAAGCTATGAGTCTCAGTATGAGCTGAAGAAATTACACCACACTCTTTGTCTACGGCTTTTCTAGACTGTTGGCACTCTGAAAACACAATATATCATAATATGATAGTATATTATTGTATCACGTTGTGACCAAGGTCCTTAGGTATATTTGATTTAGTTTTCAGTTCTAGCTCTACCCGTTAGTCTATCAGACAGACCCGTTAGTCTGTCAGTTGTCTATAGAAAAGCAGCACTAGATTAGTAAAAAATGTTTCATTTTCCCCATGTAATAAAAAGCCAGAGATAGGCAAGTGAGAGGAAATGCAACTGATAAACGATATACAATATGTCCCACCTCCTTCTTTTTTTCCTCATCTGTGGCTTTTATCCTCATACTTCTTATCTCAAGGTCATAAGATACTGTCTCTCCCACCAGCCTAACATCTGCCCTTCAGGCCCCAAGAAAAAGAAAAAAGGGACAAGGAGAGGGAGCAGAGCCAATCACAAATTCCCAGCATATTTTACATGCATCTCATTGGCCAGAATCGTGTAACATGCCTACCTCGAGCTGCAAGGGAAGCTGGGAAATCCCTCCTCAAATTCAATCAGAATCCTAATGAAGAGAGGACGAAGAATATTAGCTAGACAGCTAATAGTGTCTGCCACACTGGCTGGACATCCTTAAGCAAGTTATTTAATCTCACTTAGCATGTATAACTGTATTTGTAAAGTGAGACTAAAAACACCCACCCCATAGAGTTGCAGTGAGAAACAAAGGGGAAAATGTTTATAAGACACATAGCACCATACCAGACAAATAATATGCCTTCCATAAATGTTGGTTCCCTTCTCAGTGATGCCTAATATTGGCCTGATTTCTGAACATACCACAGTGTCAGAATATGCTGTGAAGACCACAGATGTATATTACTTGACAAAAATTAAGTTTGTTTTGAGCATTACACAACACCAATTTGCCAAGCATTAGTAAAAAATGAGATTTGGGAATCACAAGTCAAAAAATGTATTGGATGTAGGAATGTCTGAATATAAGACACAGAGAACATGACTATAAAGATGATTTTACAGTCCATGTATTTTATTATAATCCTTAATCTTCCTTTATATTCCTTGCCTTTATAGCTATCCCACCCATCAACCTCTTTTTACCACACTCTTCCCTTGATCTCTTGAGAGCTTCTTTAATTTGTATTTACTGTTATTTATCTACAAAGCTTTATTATGCAGTCATTGGACCATCGGGGTGTGTGTGTGTGTGTGTGTGTGTGTGTGTGTGTGTGTCTTTAATCAACTCCAGTGACTGACTGCCCCTTTGCTCCCTCCACACAAAGCAAAGCTGTGTGAAGCCCTTATAAACCAGGTTGGGCCGAGAGGTGGAGAAGCTAATGTGAGGGGAGGGTTGTGGCCAGCCAAGCCACAACTGAGGATTTATGAAAACTGCAATGGTCTATTAGAGTTGGGGTGTCAGAGGGTGAGAGCACATATGGTTTCTGTGTTTTTATGTCCATAGAATTTTCCTGTCTGTACATACGATGGAGTGCTTTGTGCTCTGCCTTGTTTCGCACCTTATGCCCTGTGACCTAACGTGTGCCACTGCACACAGTCTGACAGAGGACAGGGACCAGGGGCACATTTAACAACCTAAATTGGAAAGCACCATTGTTTTCCTCTCTCAAGCTAAATGAGCATTGGTAACAGAGGGGAGAGGTTTGGTGTTGTGGTTGTTTCTATACAGTGAAAAAAAGAAACAATATTCCAATCTCGCCTGAGCCATGCTGCCTTCTAAAATCAGCAATTAGGAACACATCCTCTTAAGGTAAATACGGAAGGGCAAAGAAAGAAGTCTCTCCCATTTAAAAATGTTTTCTTTCTTTTGTGGTCCTTCTCTAGCTGGTCTTTGCCTACATTGAGTTCTGGCTCTCTGGGTAGAAACCAAATGCCACAGTCCAAAGGAGAAGCTCTTTCACAGGGAAAACAAAAGGCAGCTGTCAGTTTAATCCCAAACTCCCTGATAACATTCCAGCAGAGTTCCTTTTTCTGGAGATGAAATAAGAACCCTGGCAGGCCCTCTTGACTGGCCACATAAATCATTTGTAGTAATTGCTCTGAGAGAGGAGTACCTCTCAGGCTCTGCAGTTGGGGGGGGGGGGTGTGGAAATCACACACCGACATTCTCTCTCTCCCTTCCCCCCTCCCTCTCTCTCTCTCTCTCTCTCTCACACACACACACACACACACAGACACACACACACACACACAACACACACACACACTCACACACACTCACACTATGCCATGGCCTCTAGCTTGTCCCATACACGTGTACATCCTCTTCTCAGGAGTTGCTCACACCCGGGTGGGCTCAGTGAGCCATATTAAAAAAAAAAAGAGCATGGCACAGAATATAATGAATAGTCAGTTTTATGTTTCCTTCTCTTTGAGCTTGAGCCAATTTAAATTCTTCTGGAGTACAGTTTGGGAGGGGATATTGGGAGGGTTGACAGGAAAAGTGGGAGGGAGAGAACACAAAGGTAAGAAGGGGATGGTTATGATTTGGCTTTGTTAGGCTTATCCATTGCTGTGTATTCTATGATGTGTCACCTGCTTCCTCCTTTTTGCCTTTTCTGGTGAGAACTGAGATGTGGTCATAAAAATCCCCCACACTGTGATCTGGGAGCTGCTGCTGAGGCTTGGCAGTTCACTAAGGACCGAACTCTCAAAAGCCACAAAGCTATAATATCCCTTCCCCTCTGTGGCCAATAAAGATGGTGATAATCAAATAACAGGGCTTAGAAGTGGTGTGGTGCCTGCAGCGGTTGGCCACAGGCCGGTGATATACACCCTTCACTTGTACCCTGATGTATGTTCATTGAAAATATTGAGGCCACCAGAGATTGGGAGGGGGAGGTCCTGTAGGCACACATAGCTGTTTGAAGAATGAACGGATGGATGAATGACCACATGAATGGATAGATGGATGAATGAATGATGGATGAGTAGAGTTCAGTATTGTGTTATGAGCACAGCTCGAAAAGCCAGGAAAATTGCAGAGCTCCTGTGACAGATGAACACCTTGTCCCTCTCCACACACCCTAAGTTGTAACTATCCTTTGCACTCTGACCATGGACAGAGAAGAGGAAGTGAGGGAAAGGAAAAGCTGAACATGAGTAGAAAGGGGGGGGGGGTTCCCCGGGGGGGTTCCCCAATGCCACCCTTCAGTCCTGTCAGCCAGCCCTACTGTGAATCAGAGCTGTCTGTTCCCACAAACGTGGAACCTGCTAAGCTAGAATTCAGTCATTTGTTTTGTTTGATAAGAAAAATATCAAACTTGGGAAGTGCCATTTATGTGCTATATACCCATATGACCAGAGCCCCATTTCACCTTTGTCAAGCTAATAGTAAAATCAACCTTCTTTCTTTATTTTGCAATTTATTTGACCCCAACTATCTAACTTCAAAAGAGGATCGAAGTGTCAGCAAAGAGCTATGTTCCACCTGGTATATTCCAGACATAAAACTACATGCATTCCACCAAGTGACTTCTGCCACAGAAGCACAGGGTGTTTTGGGTACACGTATGCCCATTTGAGGCATCCTGTGGAGTCTGAGCTCAGCCCATCCGAGGTTGGCTCTTTCTCTTTTCTACTTCATCCATAACCCTAGAAGTAATTAGTCATTCCTCTTGTGGCCCCCAAGCCAGTTATTACAGATTAGCTTGTGTTTATACATTGGACCAAAGATGGCTCTTGTGTATGACAAAACAAGTACAGGTATTTAAAAATTTCCAGCATCCAGGCTTCTACAGATAGGGATTGGTAAATTTTTGCTTTAATTTGCAAAATCTGTTTAGGTTACAGTTCTAAATTCAGTCACACACACACACACACACACACACACACACACACATAATGATAATAGCTTATATTTATATGATAGGTTACAGTTTGCAAAGCAGCTTTCCGTATGGCAGGTCATGTCAGTTGCTGTTTTTAAGTTGAAGAAACTGAAGCTTAGAGTTAAGTGACTTGGTTAGGGTCATAGAGAAAACAGAAACAGGTATGGAAGCCAGGTAATGAGAGATCTAGTTTCATTTGCCATTGAGCATATAATCTCTCTCAAATTATTGTGGCGAATTTTAGCAAATTACTTTTTACATTATATTATAATGCAAAAAATATGCTTATCTCAGAAATGTTTTAAAAATAAACACATGATATGTTTTTTAAATCATGCATAATTGTACCTTCCACGATGATCTCTTCAATATCATTTGAAGTGATTCATTCTAGTCACTTCTATGCACATAAGACTAATATAAGGCTTTGATATATATAGCATTAAATCATGCAGCATTTGGTTTTGTATCTTACTTTTTTCACTTATCACTTTATTGAGAATTTTTTTCTTTGTCATTAAACATTATTTATAAAACATGATTTTTAATGCTTCCATAATTTCCCCTGGCATGACTAAAGCATAAAATATTTAAAATTTAATCTATCCTTGATTGTTGAACATTTTAGTTGTTTTTTTTTTTGTTTATGAACATCCTTGTAAACAAATCTTCAGTGGAATTTCTGATTACTGTTATAGTAAAGATTCGTAGAAGAGCTTTTTCTGGGTTAGAAGTTATTAACAATTCTCTAGATCTTACAGGGGTTGTATAATTAGCTTTCAGAAAGATTTTTATCAGGGCACCTGGCTGGCTCAGTCAGTGGAGCATGTGACTCTTGATCTTGGGGTTGTGAGTTTGAGCCCCACATTGAGTGTAAAGATTACTTAAAAACAGATCCTTAAAAAAAAAAAAAAAAAAAGAGCAGCCACTCTGGAGAACAGTATGGAAGTTCCTCAAGAAACTAAAAATAGAACTACCCTACAATCCAGTAATTACACTATTAGGTATTTGCCCAAAGTATACAAAAATGCAGATTCAAAGGGGTACATGCACCCCAGTGTTTATAGCAGCATTATCAACAATAGCCAAATTATGGAAAGAATCCAGATGTCCATCGACTGATGAATGGATAAAGAAGATACGTGATACACACACACACACACACACACACACACACACACACACAGGAATATTATTCAGCCATCAAAAAGAATGAAATCTTGCCATTGGCAAGGACATGGATGGAGCTAGAATGTATTAAACTTAGCGAAGTAAGTCAATCAGAGAAAGACAAATACCATATGATTTCACTCATATGTAGAATTTAAGAAACAAAACAGATGAGCATATGGGAAGGCAGGAGGAAAAAAGAGGGAAACAAACCACAAGAGACTCTTAGTGATAGAGAACAAACTATGGGTTGATGGAGGGAGGTGGAGGGGAGATGGGCTAGATGGATGATGGATACCAACAAAGGCCCTTTTTGTGATGAGCACTGGGTGTTGTAGGTAAGTGATGAATCACAGATTTAAAAAAAATAATTTGAAAAGTATGATTTTATCAATTTATACCTACTATTGAGTAAGCTCTCTCTCCATACCCTTTCCAACTTTAAGAATTATGAACTTAAAAAAATTTTTAACAATATAATAGTGAAAATTTTTATTTTGCTATTTTAATTTACATTGTATGATCATTAGTGAGATTGAACATCTTTGTTGAGAATTATTGGCTAAATTGTATTTTTTCATTCGTAAATTGTCTCCTGTCCATGCCTGTTCCCCATTTTAGAATGGGGTATTTCTTCTCTTTAAAAATTTACATTAAAATTTGCATTTTTTGCAAATATTTTATCCCAGTTTTTAAGCAGCCTCTTAATTTTTAAGGTTTTTTTATGGGCAATTTTAACATTTTTATGTAATGAAAACTATTAACCTCTTCTTCTATAACTTCCAGTTATTTTGTACTTAGAAAGACTTTATGTGAAAATCATTAAATATTGACCTTTTAAATGTTTTTGGAGTTCATTTTTTTATAGTTAATTACATGGTTTTCAGAAAATGTATTTTGGTATGTTGATGTGGTGTAGACCTGCCTTCAAATTTTTCTCTCAACTCTGGTCTATTTATTTAATCATCCTTTCTTTCTCCTTATTTTTAACATAGAATGAATTCTTAAAATCTCATCTTGGACTATCACTTCTCTTCCATTGACCCATCAGTAGAATAATTTTAAATTACTCTGGCTTTATAGTAAGTTTTAATGGCTCACATTGCTCATCTTTAGCTGTGTTGGCTCTTCCTCCCAGTTTATTTTTCCAGAATGCCTATAAAAACATTTCATTAAATTCATAAATTAATCCCTCTGGAATGTTGATTTGAATTACACTAAATCTATAGAATAATTTGGGAAGAATTGACTTCTATATAGTATATAGTCTTTCCATTCAGGAATATGAAATTTATCTCCATTCATTCAAGCCTTCTTTTATGATTCTCTAATTTTCTTCATATAGTTCCTATTCATTTCTTATTAAGGTTACTTCTGGGTAACTCAAGTGTTTAATTATTTCTGTTTCTGAAATTGTCGCAAAGTGGCATTCTTAAAAGGAGAGTCCTGATTAGCTAAATTGAGGTTAGACTATGAGAAAACCCAACAGAACCTGACAAGCTAGAAGACATTAGTAATTAAATAATTTCCATCTGAAAACTAATTGGATTAAATTAACCCATTTTAAGATATTATTTCTCAGACAAGAAATGCCCAGCTGCTATTTGTATATTACCATCAGTGGTGTCCCTAATAACATACCACTCTTAGTCAATGAGTAAGTGAGAAATAAATGAGTTTCATGCCTATTATAAATTTATTTTTAAACACATTGCTATTTGCTGTTACTAAATGGCAGTGTTCTAGATACATTTTTCCCTACTTCTAAGTCACACTTCTCTCCTAAGTCGTGTCTCAGTCTTTTTACCTCTGTGAAACTTTTCTTTTGATTTCCAAAAACACATTTTTCCAATATAAAAATGCGTATTTTTGTATAGTAATACTTAAATTTACACATGCAAATAAGACTATATGCATATATAAACTAATATAGAAAGAGAATATATTACAGGATTTTAGAGCATAAACAGACCTTAAAAAGCAGCTAGCCAAAGTCATCTAGACTTTTTTTAAAGCAATCTCTGTATCTAACATGGGGCTCGAACTTATGACCCCAAGATCAAGAGTCACAGGCTCTGCCAACTGAGCCAGGAAGGTGCCCCCAAAGTTATCTAATCTTACTGGTATCCATGAATGCCCTGAAGTTGTTACTGAGATTGTGTTTGTGGGTGTGTTTTCATGTGTGCATTTTTCTGAGGGGAAAGTCTGTGGCTGAGTTTTATGTGTCTGCCACTGAGAAAAAGACCCTAAGAAAAAGTTGAGAATGACTGGGCTACTCTAGCCTGTCATTGATCAGATGAGATTTAAAAAAAAACAAAAGGCCCAAGTTCTTGAGGAGATGTGCCCTTGGACATAGAGCCCTTCTGGGGCAGGGCCAAGGCAGGAAGTTGGGCCTCCTGATCTTTAGGTTTTTCTGCGACACCTTTCTTCAGAGTGTATGAAGATTCCATCATATCCCTGTACAGCCAGTGTGCCTGCATCATGGAAACTGGGTGTGCTAGGACCAGTGTGGCATTTGGAGCCAAGACCCCAAGCTGAAATTGTCTCTGGACCCTCTAGTTGTATGACCCCTGGACAAGCGATTCAGCTCTGGCCTCAGTTTCCTCCTCTATGAAATTGAGCTGCAGGAGTAAAACCTATCTCATCGAGTTTTAATGAAGCAATGTGTATATGTACATACATACCTAAGCACTTTATAAACTGTAAAGTGCTGGGGAGTGTCAGTTATTTTTTTTTTCTCGTCGCTCTGGGGGACGTGTGGTAAGAGAGGCACGGCGGAGGCATGTGGCAGCATTAGCACCTTTCAGCTGCCACCTTTATCCACCAAACATCTCAGCCTGCACCAGGGCCAGCCCGCCGTGCTAAGTGCCCTCTCCACTGCTCTGATCGCGAGCATGGTCATTAACTTACGCATCTCCCAAACACCTGCTGACAGAAATGCTCTTTATGATGTAATGCATATAACTCTTAGAACTTGATAATAGAGATTCTGTTTTTGTTTTGTTTTGCTTTATAAAAATCTTTATTTTGGGGGGCGCCTGGGTGGCTCAGTCGGTTAAGCCTCTGACTTCGGCTCAGGTCATGATCTCACAATTTGTGAGTTCAGGCCCCGGGTCGGGCTCTGTGCTGATGGCTCACAGCCTGGAACCTGCTTCAGATTCTGTGTCTTCCTCTCTCTCTGCCCATCCCCCTGCTTGTGCTCTGTCTCTGTCTCTCTCTCAAAATAATAAATAAACATTTAAAAAATGTTTTAAATAAATAAATAAATAAATTTCATGGGAGTTCAAAGCATCTTGGAAGAACCACAAATCTGGGTATTTGAGAGTGGAACATGTATGAAGAGGGGTAGTTGTATCATTTTTAAACATCATAACATACGTTCATTGAGCACTATTTGCTATAGAGTGCAGTTAAGCATGGGACATTTTTTGTCATTTGGGTAATACTTACATTTGGAAAGTGCTACTCGGTTTCCAAAGCAGTTTACAACATCATGTTTGATGTGTGGATGTACATTTCATTTAATCTTCTCAGTAGTCCTATTAAGAAGAAATGATTATCCTTATTTTTTAAAACAAAGGAAAGGAGTGGCCAGAGGTCCACACTTCACCATCAACACGGCCAGGACCTGACCCCTCGCCTCTGAGATCCCTCTCTCGGAGGCTGCAAGGCAGCCTCACCCAGAAGACTCTGGTCCGAGAGCAAACAATTATACTGTTTGATTTTTTTAAGAGAATATAATGATTGTGTATTTATTTTGCAATGTGTATTATTTCAATATATTGGATAGAGGGAAACATAGAGAAGTATCCAGGAATGGAAAAAAAAGAAAAGAAGAAAAGAAAAGAAAAGAGAGAAAGAAAAGAAAAAACAGTAAGCCTAAGCCAAGGCAATGAAGGAAGACAGGCATAGAAGAAGGTAAAAAGAAGTGAGTTGTTCGTGGAAATACAAACAGTGAAAAAACTCAACAGAAACCTCTGGATAGGAGAGATAAAGAACCAAGGAGAGAGAGAAAGGAACACAGTGACAGACACCTACCCAGCCGTGCCAGGCACTCACAGGGGAGATGCACATACAATGTATGTTAACTTCCAGGAGGAGATTCTAGTCCACTTCAAAACCAACCAGCTCACTCCAGATGTCCCCAGGTACAGGACACGTTCATTCTCTCCATCCTGCACTCTACCTACCCCATCCAGGACCCGCTGGATCCCAGTGCAGCTCAAGAGTTTGGGAAGTGCCCTGATGCTGAACTGAGCCCTAGGATCAAAAACCTATAGCGAAAGAGAGCTTTCGTGTTTAGAAATAGCCAGACCACAGCACCCTGCACCACGCACCCAACCTCATCCTGAAGGGGCAGTCTGTCTGTCCATCTGGGCCCCTTCTGTCGGTATCTTGGTCAGCTGAGGAGCCTAGACTTGCTGCCACCTGCCCTATACTTGGGAATTAACTCTTGATAAGATTGTACTCCTGCTTAACATCTTTCTTCTCATTAAACAACTTTCTCCCTTTAGTTATTTGCTCTGCTCCTGATGCTATGCGTCGTTGCTGCCTGGAATTTCCAGAGAAGCAGAACATGAACAGACATGTGTGCCCCCACGTGTAGACACACACTGGTTCCTGCTCCCCTACAGCTGGGCCTCCCTTGGATGGTGACCTCAGTCTAAAATCCATCCTCAGTGTTGCCATCTTCACTAGGACCCCCTACTTTGGCCTTCCCTTGGGTGAGAAAAAAGCCCTGGGTCTCTGAGCCATGGGGTTCACTCCTCCTCGCCCCCTCCCCTGCCCCCGTTCCTGCCTCAGGCCTTCACCGCCCACAACAGCAATGCAGCGGGACCGTCCCCTGTGGTGAATTACCCTTGGGAGTAGGGTTGCCAGATTTAGAAAACAAACGACAGAAAGCCCAGTTAAATTTTAACTTCAGATAGACAACAGATTTTTAGTATGTGTGTCAATGTGTTAGTATAAGTGGTTTATCTAAAATTCAGGTTTAACTGAGTGCCCTATATTTTATTTGATAACCCTCTTTGGGAGCCATGCCTGTCCTTGGGAAAGCACTCAGTGCCTTCTTAGGAAGAGATCCGGTGATGCTCGTAACCCTGTGCTAAAAGACCACCTTTGCCATTGAAGCTGTCCTACCCCATAGTGGGCTTTTAGGTGTCCCTTTGAAACCTAGTTATTTCTAAGAAGTAAGCAGATTCCATCTGGATCCATCAGCCAAGGCCAAGCACATCTGAAGTCCACCGAGCACCAGACCAGATCCCTGAAAAATCTGCCTAACTGGACACAGCTCTTTATAAGCATCGAAATGTCATTTTTCTCCCTGCCAGGATTTCCTCCAACTTTCCAAATAAGGGCCAAAAACATTGCAGATAACTCAAACAATTTGCCAGTCCTATCTCTCCTCAACAGGATTACTGGTTGCAAAATAAATGAAATCAGTGTTGTTTACAACTCATCATCCAAAATTATTATTCATTTTGGGCAAATGGCTGTTTGTAAAACTAGAGTGCCGTATTTTGAGTCATTATCTTTCATTCCTTTCAAAAATTAAAGCTGACTAGAGTTTTCAAATGAAAACAAATCAGAGGCCTTTCTGATTCTTTCTGTTTTGTCTTGTATGTGCAGTCTTCCAGGGAAGAAGGCCTTCTTCCTTTTAAGGCCCAACTGGCAGCTGAAGCTGTGGGGCACATTCTCTTTTCTCCTCTTTTTAAAATCTCTCTTTGGGACACCTGGGTGGCTCAGTCCGGTAAGTGTCCAACTCTTGATTTTGGCCCAGGCCATGATCTCACCGTTCTTGAGATTGAGCCCCACAGTCTTAGTGCAGAGCCTGCTTGAGATTCTCTCTCTCCCTCTGCCTCTCTCTCTCTCTCTCTCTCTCTCTCTCTCTGTGTCTCTCAAAATAAATAATTTTTAAAAAATTTAAATCTCTGGGGGCTCCTGGGTGGCTCGGTTGGTTGAACATCCGACTCTTGATCTCGGCTCAAGTCATGATCCCAGGGTCATGGGATCAAGCCCCGCATCGGGCTTGGAGGCTGCTTAAGATTCTCTCTGTCTCAGGGCACCTGGGTGGCTCAGTCGGTTGAGCGTAGGACTTTGGCTCAGGTCATGATCTCACGGTTGACGAGTTCAAGCCCCACGTTGGGCTCTGTGCTGACAGCTCAGAACCTGGAGCCTGCTTTGGATCTGTGCCTCCCTCCCTCTCTCTCTGCCCCTCCCCCGCTCATGCTTTGTTTTTCACTGTCTCAAAAATAAATATAAACATTAAAAATATATATTTAAAAAAAAAGATTCTGTCTCTTCCTCTGCCCCTCTTTCCTGCTGCTGACTTGCTCTCTCTCGCTAAAAGTAAATTAAACTAAATTAAAAAAAATTTTTTTTAATTTAAAACTCTCTGATCTGTAAAACTTTTAAAATTAAGTATATGGGTATTCAAGACAACCCCATACACAGGAGTTTATATCCTTGGAAGGCAACATCTTTTTAAGTTTGCTTTGCTGAGACCACACACGTAGGTTTCTATGAGACTCTGCCTTCTCAAGGAAGATGGGACAGGTAATCATTAAGCAAATCTAGACATAGAAATGGCCTTCTTCCAGTTGTAACTACTCCTAAGTCATTGCACTCGTCAACCTTCACAGGAAAACATTTAAGAATATTTACTTTGGGTGGTGCATGTAACATTTAAAAAAAAAAAAAAAGAAGTGTATGCTGTTAAGGTCTGAAAAAGAATAACCTGACTACTCCAAAATGAAAATAATTTTTGTCATAGACTTAATACTATAATAATAAACTTATATATTCTTTAGTATGATGAAAGAATAAATATAGTCTTTTGCAGTGCAGTTATGTTTCAGACAAAAAATATGCACTTTTTTCTTGATATTATAAATATTTGGTCTCATATTCCTTTTTTTCTCCTATTTCCTTTACTTCTTCTGAAACTTGAGAGGGTAAGTATTAAAGTGCATTAGCTTCTGTTTAAATAGGAGTTATGGGCTGACTGGGAGCCCTTCCTCTGAAAAAACATAATTGTAGCCACAATTGAAATCAGCTATAGTTGTGCTTTGTCCTCACTTGGTGCAGCAGGACACCAGCTGATTCAAAAGTCCAGTCTTTAATTTCTACAGAAGACACATATCACTTTACCCTGGGGAGAAAAGATGGGACTCAAGCCCCTTCCTCCCCTTTCCTTTATTGTTCCAGGCTCATCCCGCTTCTGGTTTATAAGCTCCATTCCTAGTTTCCTTACGTGAACCTGATATATATTGTCTTATAAGGACAGAAAGAGTTTCGTTTAAGTGCCTTCCTGGATTTTTGAGTGTCCTCACCACTGCCCATGGTCTAAATTAACCATCTATTTTTCCTTAACACACACACACACACACACACACACACACACACACGTGCACACTTTATCTATGAACACTTGTCTAGTTATTTTCTGAGTTCAGTTGCTCCAACCTTGACAGTCGAACAGCCACCTTTATCATTAGACAATTTGTAGCATTAGGTTGATATATAGTGTCGGGATGTTTTTCTTTGCAAGAATCACTTGAAGGACTGTTGATCCCAAACAAAGAGAGATGGTTATAACTCATAGAAGTGATTCACTTTAGAAGTTGGCCATTTAGTTATGTGTTGTACTTTACACACAAAATATTGCCCTAGTCACCTACTCACTTTATGCTTTTGAATGTTCCCACCCACTCTTTGAACCTAGGGTGAGCAGGAGTTACAGCAAGGCTGGCTGGGGTTGGAATGCTCTTATTAACTGTGGTACAGAGAAGGAAACTGAAAAACTCACAACCTTACCCATAAGATTAGGCTTCTTTAACTGCCTAGACCAACAGATCCAGCTGCTTTAAATCTGCCCAGTTCAGATAGAGAGATGAACTTATGAGATATTTAATATTATAAAATGTGATGGGTGAAGGTCACAAATGGTCCTGGTAGAGGATCAGGATTTAAAAGGAAGTGCTTATACACCCTTGTTAAATTGGATAACTTTCCCTATTTTAAAGTACAATACCAAAAGTAGTTTTGTTATTTTCTTTAACTTTGGAGGTGAGACCTGGACTATGGCTTCTACTCTCCACTCTTGGCGGAAGCATATTTTTATGGGATTGGCCCTGATCTGTCTGATCTCATAGATTATGAGCCATTGCAATACATGTATTAGGGAGATTCCTGGGGTAAATCACATCAGGAAAGCACATCGTGACCAGTAATTGGTCATAAAAAGTCAAAGCAGACAACAGCTCTGGCTTTTGTGTGTATCTTTCCATCATACTTTCCAACAAGTAGGATGTGGGCTACAAAAGGAAAGGAAATTTGTAAGGTTTTACTTACATTTCACACCGTGCATTTAATATTTTAGAGTGGTCCAAAAGAAAATTTAAAAACCGAGCCCTTTTTAACATTCATGATGGCTTGAACTAATTTGTGAGGAAAGCAGCCCTGGAATCCCCATTTTAAATGTAGATGCAAAGGCTCCTGGAGATGGATAACTACTTTTCATGCGACAGAAATAAGGAAAATCCTAAAGCTTTGTCGCAGGTCTAGTCGGACCCATTGCCTTTCAGTGCTAACAAATACAATACAGTTATAAGAGAAGCAGTTACTGAAGGTGGCTAGCCAACTGTCTAACGTCTTATGCCCATCCCTATCGAGTACTGTCCAACAACTTTGGTCACGGAGTGGCGTTCAGAGTTGAGCTTTGTCTTGGATTAGGATAGAATGTCAGAAGTGAAGGGCACTTTGAGGGTCTTTGGGTTGAATTGGATTGAACCATATCAGGTTGCTGACCTTCAACTGTTCATTTGATCTATGAAAATGGCAATTTCATATGCCATTTGGTACCAAGTCTCAGAAAGAGTAAATTACTTTGTTCTTATTTCATTATGAAAAAGTTTATGCTAAATAAGTGTTAAGGAACTACTACAATGAACTCCCATGTGCATACCACCCAAATTCAGTTATCAAGGTATCACCACACTTCCTTGACTAATCTCTTCCCTTTTTTTTTTTTAATTGAAGTGTTTTCAAGCAGGTTCTAGACATCAGGTTATTTCACCCCTGCATTGTGTGTGTGTGTGTGTGTGTGTGTGTATGTGTGTGTATGTGTGTGTGTGTGTATATATATATATACACACACACACACACACACATATATATACATGTATATATGTATTTATGTATATATATGTATGTATGTATGTATATATGTATATATATATTCAAGTCTAAAATATGGATGTTTTCCAATGTAAATACAGTGGTGTTATCACACTTAAAGTTGTTAGTGATTGCTTAGTCTATATCAGCATGGCCTTAAAATGTCCTTTATGATTGGCTTTATGGTTGATCATCATCCAAACGAAGTCCACCTGTTGCATTTAGGTGTTAACTTCTTTAAGTCTTTTTCGGAAGGGAAGCACATTTATTTCATTTATTCTTTTTTTTTTTCTCCTCTTGCTGAAGTATTTTTAACGCAAACTCCAACTACACCTGAATTTGATCTCTGCCTCCTTGTGTGGTCACTGACCAGCCAAAAATCCTTCACTACTGAGAATGGGAGGATTTCCATCAAGGATGTGGTATTTGAATTAAGTCTCTTTTAATCTGGAGCAGTATATCATCTCACCACCTTTTTATTATACGCCCTTGACTTGTTGAAGAAACTGAGTCAGTTTTCCTATGTCACATTCTAGGTTTATCTCTTCAGTGCCAAATGATGTTGTTAATTTGTAAGTGATCCTAACCTTGGCCTCTCACCACACTCTCCTGACCCCAAGGCCAGTGCCCTACACCACGTCCCACAGCATGAACCTACTGACTTGTTCATCACCTCAGACGGCCAGGACCACCACTTACTTAACCAGACTCTAATTAGTTAAATATCAGGGTACCTGGGTGGCTCAGTTGGTTAAGCATCCGACTTCGGCTCAGGTCACGATCTTGGGGTTCATGAGTTTGAGTCCCGCGTCGGGCTCTGTGCTGACGTTCAGAGCTTGGATCCCGCTTCGGATTCTGTGTCTCCCTCTCTCTCTCTCTCTGTTCCTCCCCCACTCGCACTCTGTCTCGCTGTCTCTCTCAAAAATAAATAAAGAATTAAAAAATTTTTAATTAGTTAAGTATCCACATGTGTATGTACCTATTATGTTTTTCACTACTTTAACATAATGCTAATTTTAATTGAAGTAAACTATAAAAGTAGTGAAACTGTAAAACTATATAGTAAACTATATAAAACTATAAAACTATAAACTATAAGTTTCACGTGGCATATATATTATTCTAAGAACAAGTTGAAAGCTGCAGTTTCCAATAAGCAGTCACTTTTGAAGCAACTGCTCCGTGCCAGGCACTTTGATATTATTGCTTCTAGGCATCTTAACAGCCCTGTGGATTATCAGACCCATTTTACAGATGAGGAAATTGAGTTTAAGGGAGATTAGATAATCTACCTAAGTGTCTGTGAATCCAAGTCCAGTGCTCAAGTGTAAAATAAGACCTGGAAACCCTAACTACTGAGTCTTTGTGCTAATCACCATTCATTCATTCATTAGTTTGTTCATTCATTCATTCATTCATTCATGCTTGCTGTGTCTCAGGCATTGTGCTTGGCTTTGGTGAATATCCTTTTTTATTTGTGATCACTTTAAAGCATATATATTGTAACCTTTTCACAATTGCTAGCGTGTAAGGATAGAAGTAGGCTCCGCTTTATGGCTCATTATCTAATATTAGGTGTTTGCTGTAGTTTCTGGAAGGGTGAGCTAAACCATGGCTGGTCCAAATCCGTATGGGTCTGTTTGTTTTTTAACACATTCATATAACTCGATTTTCCATTATGATGGACCAATTCCTTTAGAGGAGCAGTGGAGTTCATGCGCACGGAAAACTCTGATAGGGTACTCCTGCCTGGAAGACTTTTAACTGCCACTGAAAAGCCTGGGAAGAGGGTAGCATCTCTTAAAATCCATGTAGGATCTTTGTACCAGCTGGGCTTCATTTCAAAATCTACCGCTGTCATTACAAAATAGCTGTTTTCTCTTTAATCTGTGTGCCACATTGCAGCAATTTTCATCAAAAATATATTAAGCCCCTGCTGTAAATTGGCCCCACACACCCTTGTCAGGCACATGAAGCATAAAATATCTTCTTTTTTCAAAGTTTTTTCTCTTTCTAAAACCCGAGCAGATATCAGCAGTTCCTAAAGCCTCATAATAGTCCATCACGTCTGTAAGCCAAGGATTATAACGCGTGACGAATCTGATTCAGTGTCAGAAACGGATCTTATCCTTTGTTTATAAAAAAAGAAAATTATAGAAAAGGCCTTCTAGAACAAAACAATAAAGGCCCCAGGTTTCCATTATCTGACGAAATCTCACCTGAAATTGCCCGTCCAGGAGAAACTAGTTTTCCAACCTCACAGAAGAGGTTTCCATGTGCTACTTAGAACTTACCCTACCATATGCCCACGTTATGATACACCTGTTAGAAGATACAGTTGTACTTACCATGGGGGTAGGTGGGTGGGCGTGTGACCTGGGAGTGTCTGCCTGTGGGAGACAGAATGTTTGGATTTGCGGGTGCACGTTTCTATGCACAGACGTGGGTGGGAACACACCTGTGGACCCCCCTGGCCTGTAGTAATTTAGAAACCTCCAGAAGTGTTTAGCGTGCTGTAAGGAGGGTCAGCCCAAAACCTCATTTAACATTGTTGCTAAGAAGACAGAAGCTCATTTCCAGCTTGCTCCATCTCTTTTGTAGGGAAGTTTGTCAACCTGATGCCAAGAATCTCTCTGTGTTATGGAGAAAAGAATGGGGTCCGTTCCTTACTAGAAAATGTGACTTTGACTATTTCCTCCACTGTTTCCGTTTCTTGTGAAAGAGAACGCAAGAACTGTGGTGCCTTAAACATTCCCCAGAAGCTCCTATAACAGAATAGCTTTGACAATTTAACAGGAAATTGCCTCTGATTTTTAAACCATTCTAATTTCACCCTGAACACTCACTAAAATGCATTCAAAAACATTTCATGTGTAATATGCATGACACATAAAGCATGACCCACTCAGTCGAATTCAAATTTAGTTGACATCCTTATACTTTTGTTTTTAAAAAACAACAGCTAGAAGTCTACGTTTTAAGGGGCTTCCAAATTTACTTGCTTGTTTTCTGCTTCCATGAAATGTCTGTGAAATTCAACATTATGTTAGAGTTGCCGTCGGGATACCCTTTTTTTTTTTTTTTTTTTTTTTTTTAGTATTATTAATGAAATTTCAAGTTAGACAGTTTTTCAGGCTTTCCTGAGTCTCAGGCTGGATTATTGACATACTTGACAGGTATGATGCAAATCTGGCATCACTTCCACTGTGCCTTCTCACCTAACTTAGTGTGGCTGCCCTTTCTGAGCCCTGGGGAGAAAGCAATAGAACTTCAGTCTCCATCACTTTCTAAGAGAGATAACTATATTGGTGAGGCAGAATAATTTTTTTCCCTGAAAACTTTAGCTATTTGGGAGTTTCGAGGTGTCATTGCCACCAATCCCTACCTTCCTTCAGAAAAGAAGCCTTGGAGGCAGGCAACCTCTTGGCACCTGACCCCAGTCTATTAAGCAGTGTGAAGACAGGAATAATGTTGGCCACGGAGGAGCAAAGACTGTTGGCAGTGCCAGCAGCAAGAATCTAATATAGATGTGCTCCTGCAGCACAGAGTGCAGATGTATGTGCCCCCTCAAACTGCATTTCAACCACAGAAATGGGAGCAGAGAGGCTACTATTCTTCCAATGGGAGGTCAGTTTGAAAACTCTAAGGGTTTTGCAGACCAAATGGAAGCCAAAATTTGGAGGCCATCTCAGTAGGTCAGAAGGGTTCACATTATAGAGTCAAGGAACTGTTCAGATGGAGATGGAAATGGTTAGAAATGCCAGCACGCCTAAAGCCTTGTGAGTAGACATTTTAGGCCGGGCCAGGAACAGACAGGTGAGTGAGGTGCCCAGGCAGTCGGTGCATAGTCAGCTTGGGTGTGAGGGTACCAGCCACCCCATTGGTTGCATTTTTACTGATCCAACCAGCCAACTAGGTGACGGGCCTCCCTCCTCACCATTCTGCATACGCCTCTCCTGGAGCTGTTCATCAGGTCAGAGAGAAGGAGAGCCTTCCCACATAGAGCATCATCTTTTGACTAAAGATGTATGATGATTTTGTCTGTTATCTGCCATTCTAAGGAAATACAGTATTCTAGTATTCTTTAGAGTAACTAGAATACCGAACATGAATATTCTAAATTTTCAAAATATACATTACATTAAAATGAAGTAAGTATGATGTAATATTTCTTTGATAATGATTTATAAGTCACTTTGGGATCATAACAAGGTCAGAGGGTCATAGGCACAAACATTGATTATCCATATAGTAGAACTGTTCCTTAGGTAAATGATGTCGAGCTTTGATTAATGTTAAAAAGGTGAGTCATGAAGATTTACAGTGCTATTGTTTTTTCCTTTTCCTTCTACTTAGGAAAGTAATGTATTCTCAGTGCACAACTATAGTACTATTCTTCTGGGGTTGTGCCCAACGAGTAGACACTATAGGCCGAACATTCAGCTTACTCACTTGTAGATGCTTGCCAATAACACATGAACATATCGTAGATGAGTGTGTATAATACCCACCAGAGCTGAAGATCTGCATTTCTGGGCTCAGACAGTGTGTAACTTGGGCTCTTTGGTAGAAAGAAGTAAAGATCAACTCAAGTGAATTTAAGCAAAATTATATATATGTAATATATATATATAACCATTTATATATAATTATATTATATTATATATTGTATATATAATATAATTTATAATATAATATAAATATAATTTAATATATAATATATAATATATATTATATATATTATATATATTTATGTTTTATATATAAAATAAATATTATATATTTAATATTAATGATATAATTATATATAATAGTTATATATGATAATTTAACATACTAATAATTGTGTTTAGTACATAATATATTAATATATTTAATATAACTATATACTATATAATATGTTTTATAAATATTTATATATATGTGTGTGTAAAAAACCTATTAGGGTAGCCTACAGATTCCACAACACTGGAGACCCATGTTTGGGAATTAGAGCAACTCTAAGGCTCTTTAGTTATTCTGAGAAAGAGGGAGTAGAAAGAGAGGAAGGGGCAGAGAGAGAGGGAGAAAGAGAATCCAAAGCAGTCTATATATTTATATATGTGTGTGTGTAAAAAACCTATTAGGGTAGCCTACAGATTCCACAACACTGGAGACCCATGTTTGGGAATTAGAGCAACTCTAAGGCTCTTCAGTTATTCTGAGAAAGAGGGAGTAGAAAGAGAGGAAGGGGCAGAGAGAGAGGGAGAAAGAGAATCCAAAGCAGGCTGTGCACTGTCAGCACAGAGCCCAATGTGGGGCTTGAACCCACAAACTGTGAGATTATGACCTGAGCCGAAATCAAGAGGCAGTCACTTAACCGACTGAGCCACCCAGGAGCTCCAAGTGTTTTCCATTCTTGCATCCATCTGCTTGAGACTCAGAGACCTGGGTGAGAGTGTACATTTGGCCTTTGCACCATATGCAAACACCTTGGTGAGAGGAGAACTTGATGCATTGCCTGGCAGTTCTGCAAAGCCAGAGGTGATGGCTGCCCAAGAGGAATCTGTGAGTGGGGAGGCCCCACAGCCGCTCTGAGTTTTCATGTTCACAGTCTCTGATGTGGACATATTGGGTTGGTGCTTTTTCCATGAATCTGTAACTCTTCAGTTTAGGCCAGACGGGTTGGAGGGAGAGGTGACTCGAGAGCACTCAGCATAACAGGTGGCTGTTCATTCCCTTTCTTTAGTTAAGGAAGACTGGATTCTACCGGAGAGGAAATGCCCACTTGTCCTTGTTAACATTAAAGAAAATCAGTTGAGCTACAATTCTGTCATCCAGTGCAATATGAATCGTATCTAAGAGTCATGTAACACAAGAAAGAAGAGGTTTTGGCATTGTCTGGCACTGAGTACATTACATTAGTCTTATTTGTGTCCAGGTAGGTTAAAGCACAAAGTACATGACATTTTTGATGCTGTTTATTTGAATGTACAGACCGGAATAGAATAGCTCTGTGATCTTAGTTAATTCACGTAACTTCTGTACAATTGTGAGACAGTATTATCATAGAATGCTTGTAATTCGGAGCATATTAATTTGTAAGGAACATAAATAAATCAATGTCAAACAAAATTTAGTTCTTAAATATTTTAAACCTAAATTGGTGTTAAGATATCAGCTTAAATCTCTGTTCCAAAACCATCTATATATACTGTTTTAAATACACTCTTTGTAAAGGATACCATTTGCTTGCTTTTAAGAGGGGAATTGGAGGCAGTGACCTCTCAAGTCTCTTTTAGACTTAACATACCTGCACCTGAATCTCAGCCCTCTGTAGATGACAGTGGTCATGTTTTCATTCTGCTCTCTCTGTATTTCCATGAACAGAATTGTATGCTTGGCCCCTGTCACAGAGCCTGAGACCTAGCAAGTGCTCGATAAATGACTGTTTTGAATTGATTTGTTCAAAGCAGCAAAAACTTACGCAGCAGAGTCTGAATAAATGCTTCTCTAGCCTATCACATGCGTTGGCCCAAATACTGAAAGCTCAGAGATTCCAGTATATCCAACACTCCCCAGCAGACAGAGCCTCCATAATTGCTGTGTCCGTCTGTCTCCAACTGCTGCTCTGGGAAGGAGCACCTGCTTCTCCTGTGACAATGCCAGGGCGCTGGCTGTTAACAATAGCTTATGTTGGTTAGGAAATGATACAGAACATGTGGCTAGAACACAATGGACTAGAAACACTGTAAAATATGCCCAAAGCTCAAACCAGTAATACTGGTTTTGGAGTAATGTGCCTTGTGGCCAAACCGCTCAATGGCTAATCTTCAAGAGGGGCATTTCCCTGTATTATGAGTAGAGCTGCCTCGACTCTCATCTCGAAATTAAGAGCATTAAGAGATAAATAAGTGCACTGAAGGAAATATATATATTTTACACTTATTTTTGTTGTATTTCAGAGGAAATGCATAACTTTATAACTCACGGACATTGTTTGGATAAAGGGTCCCTTGTTTTCTTCAAGGACAATGGATAAGAATATACTTTATATGTAACAGTAAAATTCTGTTGTAAAACTTTTTGAAATTTGGTACATTAAGAGTTAAAAAGATACTTGAGCAAAATTCCTATCTGAATTTTTTCTAAGCTTGGTTTAATGTCATGATATCAGCTTGGTTTTCTATTTAAAAATTCTGTTTAGTTTTTGTGAATATGATCTATTTGTGTGATATAACCTCCCTGCAAAAGTCCTAGAACAAAAAAAAGAAGGAACACTATAAAAGTTTTCCAGTTTCTCCATGTTGCTGTGAGAACTTAGTCAAAAGCTGGTTGGTTAAGGAGATTTTAATGTGAGATGACTCAGGTACAGCATTATTCGCAATAGCCAAAAGATGATAAAAGCCCAAATGTCCATCAACAGATTAATGGATAATCAAAATATGGTATACACATACAATGGAATACTATTTAGATTTTTAAAAAGTGAATTTCTTGGGGTACCTGTGTGGCTTAGTCGGTTAAGCATCTGACTTTATCTCAGGTCATGATCTCACAGTTTGTGGGTTTGAGCCCCGCGTTGGGCTCTGTGTTGACAGCTCAGAGCCTGGAGCCTGTTTCAGATTCTCTGCCCCTCCACCTCTTGTGTGCTCTCTCTCTCTCTCTCTCTCTCTCTAAGATAAATGTTTAAAAAAAATTTTTTTAAAGAATGAACTTCTTGTACATGCTGCCACATGGATGAAAACATTATGCTACATAAGCCAGACCCAAAAAGACAAATATTGTATGATTCTATTTATATGAGGGACCTCGAATGGGCGAACTCACGAGACAGAAAGTAACACAGTGGTTAGCAGTGACTGCGGAGAGTTACTATTTAATGGGTAGGCAGTTTGTTTGGCATGATGAAAAGGTTCTGGAAATGGTTAATAGTGATGGTTGCACAACACTGTGAACATACTAATACCACTTAGTTGTATACTTAAAAATGGTTAAAGCGATGCATTTTGTTATGTATAGTTTTCACAATTAAAAAAAAAAGTGGTTTTATCTCCACATGAAGAAAAAAATGACGACTCCGGTAATTTTTAAAACTGGGGTGGAAAATAACATATTCTTTGGGTTTTCTTTATCATTATTGGTTTGTTCGATTTGTAGGGCAGGTCTCCTACTAAGCTTTTTATAATTCTTAACACACCCTAAGAAGTTAGTGTTTTTAGTGCCCTGATTTTACATATGACAAAACTAAGATTTACAGAATTCACCTAACTCTCCTGAGGTCACCCAGGCACGAAACAGTGGGGCTGGGACCCACACCAAGCTCTACTGAGTCCACAGCCCAGACTCTCTCTCTCTCTCTAACGCCCCCTGCTGTTTCCATAAGGAAGTTGTTTTCCTTCTTGAAACTTCTAGCTTTTGGCATCCAGGGCATTTCTCCTTCTCTTCCTGCTGCTTGTTCTAGGTCTTTGTCATCGACCTGGCTTCCCCACTCTACCTTGTCCGCAAAACTTAAACAAAGTGGCATGCTCACCAGAGGCCCACCTGCCTTTCCTTTTCTTCCCACATGTCACTTTCTCCATCTGCTGATAATGTGTGTTCGGTGTTCCCCTCAGAACCAGTGCCTTCTAGGTTTACTTCTGTGGCCCTTGCAACACCCCACTTCATTCAGATATGGCCGTTTTCTCTCCCTATCGGTCACTTAGGGTGGAGTCAACTAATCCTCCAGGCTGGATGAGTGGCCCCTTCATCCCTCACTGCTCCCTGCCTGTTTCTAGCATCCTCGGAGAGATTTGTTTGACCAGCATCCTCTGGGAGTTGTCGGTTGAGCAGGCTTGAATAATTAGTTTTCCACTTGAGCTTCCAAACAAGATTTGAGTGCCCCGTGTTCTAAACCTACATTCCCACAGTCAGCTAGACTCTGAGAATGTTGCTCTGGCACCTCAAGTTCATCTTATTCAAAATCTGCTTCATAGTGTCACAAGCTTCTCTGTTACTCGTGTTCAGTCAAATTCAACCGCCATATCCAGATCCTTCCATGCCTTTTGCATTGCCTCCCTCCTTTCTGAACTCACCAACATTGCCCTACTTGAGCTTGTAAAATATCTTTGGAGTAACCTTCTAGTTGTTCTCTCTGATCTCCAATATTTTCTGTATTCCAAGACTCTTTTAAAAATGATCATATATCTGGGTGCCTGGGTGGCTCAGTCGGTTAAGCGTCCGACTTCAGCTCAGGTCACGATCTCACGGTCTGTGAGTTCAAGTCCCGCGTCGGGCTCTGGGCTGATGGCTCAGAGCCTGGAGCCTGCTTCCGATTCTGTGTCTCCCTCTCTCTCTGCCCCTCCCCCGTTCATGCCCTGTCTCTCTCTGTCTCAAAAATAAACATTAAAAAAAAAATTTTTTTTTAAATGATCATATATCACTTTTGTGGCCAGAAGACTTTGATGGTTCTCCAGTACTTACCAACTAACATAAAAAAATGTTTCCATGACATTCCAAACCCGACAGCCTCAGCTTCTAAGCCCCCATCCAGGCCTTACCCTATTTGCACCTTCACACCCTCTGCATCTGGTCACACTGAACCACCAGCAATTCCCACACATAGACTAGACTTGCCTGCTAGCCGCTTCTCTTAGCTCACGAGGCTCCCTCTGTCTAGATTGCATTTTCCTCTGCCCACCCTTGCTATGAAATGCTACCCTTCTTCAGGGCTCAGTTCAAGCACCCTTTGTGAAACTTACCCTGGTCTGAGCCACCTCACCCTGCCCCAGTCAGTTATAACCCACCCAAGTGTTTCTGCAGCACAGTGGAAATTCCTTTCTTTCGATGTCTGACATATTCTGCCTTGTATTATTTTCAGCTGTGTGATTAAAGCTCCTTGAAGGGAAAAAAAAAACATTTCACAGTATTTTGCTTTCCCTGTGGCACGTAGTCATGACTTTCACATAGTAGGTATTCAAGAAACAAATTGGGCTGTATTTAAAAGCATTTTACCTGATGCCCTCTTAAGGCCACTCTCTAGCATTCAAAGGTCTTAAGTTATGTGAACTAAACCTAAGCCAAGTCTTCTGTATTGATAAAAATTAAATCCTGCTGCAAATAACAGAGCTTCTCCACCTGTACCTTCACCTCCCACCCATGCAATAGTGTCTTAAATAGCATAGTTGTTTTGTTTTTTTTTTCCTCACAAAGGAAGTATGGAAGTATGCAGTCCAGGGCTAATCTGGCAGCTCCACAAAGTCAGCAAGAACTCAGGCTTCTTCCAGCTCTCTATTCTGCCATCCCAAAGTTATAACCCTCATGGTGTATAATAGCTTCTAGAGCACCAGCCATCACATCAGAGTTCCAGGCAGAACTTCCAGGAACAGAAGAAAGCATGCCCTCTTTAAAGGAAACTCCCAAAACGATCTGCCCAAATTTCCACTTACCTTGCACAGGCCAAACCTTGATTTCTTGGCCACCTTTTTCTGCAACAGAAGTTGAAGATTAGAGCAGTAAAACCCTGTTAAAAATGGGAAAAATTGGTACTTGATAGGCAACTAGTAGCCTCAACCACATTGTTTTTATTGGTCCCAGCTTTACTGTAATTAACATGTAATATTATAAGTTTAAGGTACACAATGGGTTGAGTTGATACATTTATATATTACAAAATGATTACCACCATAGCATTAGCTAACACCTCTATCTGGTCAGATAATTACCATTTCTTTTTTATGGTGAGTGCATTTAAGATCTATTCCCTTAGCAGCCTTCAAGTATATAATACAGTATTATAACCTGTAATCACCACGTTGTTCATTAGGTGCATAGAACTTGTTAATCTTATAACTGGAAGTGTGTTCCTTTTGGCCAATGTCTCACCATTTCCTCACCCCCAACCCCTGGTAACCACCACTCTACTGTGTTTCTCTGAACTCAGCTTTTTTAGATACCACGTATAAATGATATCATGCAGTATTTGTCCTTCCGTGTCTAACTTATTTCACTTAGCAAAATGCCCTCAAGTTTCATCCAAGTTGTTGAAATCAGCAGGATTTCCTTCTTTCTTGTAGCTAAACAATATTCCATTGTGTATGTATACATATGTGCGTGTGTGTATGTGTGTATATATAGAGAGAGATATATAGATATGGATAGAGATAGATAGATATCACATCTTCTTTATCCATTCATTGGTGGACACCTAGGTTGTTTCCATATGGCACCATTCTTAGTGGTAATTTTTAAATTGGGAGGATTTCATTCCATTAGGTCCAGTATCCTTTCTTTGGGCCCTGTAGGGGAAAGGATTGGAGACAGCTAGGAGCAAAGAACTGGGACCAAGTTGCAACATATTTCTCTTTCTCTTGCTACCCGAAAAAAGAAACCAGGAAATAACCCACAGAAAAGCCTCTAGTGAACTAACTGATCCTACTTGCTATTCAGTTGAAAGAAGAGCCACCATGAAGAAGAGGGAAGGGGAAAGGGAAGGAAGTGTAGCAGGAATTTGGCAGGCCCCCCTGCTGTCACCACAGGCTACAAAGGAAGCCAGAATAGAGGGTGGCTCTCCAGGAAAATTAGCTAGGAGTCCTACCTGAGTTCTTCATATAATATCCAAATGAAATGAGAAACATTTTAGGATCACTTAGTCTCAGCATAGGAATGATGGTACTTCTTGAGGTTGAATTGAACTCCTGGTGCCTCACCTTCAAGAGCGTTGTCATGAACTTGATGGGATCTTTTACATACCACTTAGCATAAAATCTTACCCAATAGCGCTTCGTTCCTTGCCTTTTAAATCCCACTCATTTCCAAAAGTGTGCAGAGAGTAGAGGGCAAAAGCTGTAAAGCAGAGAGTTAAGTAGGAAGCTTTGAATTGGCACGCTTAATAAAAAATTAAGGATTGTTATGAGACACTTCAGGCAAAGCTAAGCAAACTAGGGGATTGGGTAGTATGAAAGCAGATGAAATTTAATTTGGTTAAGTGTAAAATAATGCACTCTGGGAAAAATAATCTAAACTTCTCATAATCTCTGATAGGCTCTGAACTCATAGTAAAATAATTAAAGAGTCATGGCTGATAACTTGGGGAAAATATCTGTCTGGTATGCAGTAGCAATTTACAAAGCCGATAGGATGCTTGGGGGTTAAAAGAAAAAAATAATATAGAAAATTTAAGATAACGTATAAAACATTAGTGCTATTCTGTGTCCAGTTTTGGTTATCATAGGAGATATTAAATCCCAGAAAAGGGACTTGAAAATAGTTTTTAAAAAGTTGTGAGACTTGGGATTTCTATAAGCTTACTGACTTGGAAAATGGCATTTTGGAAGAAAGAAGAGGTGCGATACAGAGAGCAGGAATAACAATTTAGAAAGGGATACTTCCTCCCTGGCTCCAGTGTCCCATGATATGAAAAGCCAACACTTGCTGAATTCAACAAAAAAAGAATATTAAACAAAGATATAAGATGATCTTTAACCAGTGTTCCTTCAAGTTGTAGATCTCCCTGTTCCAGGAGGGGACTTGTGTTTGATTAAGGGGCACAGAATTACATTAACATTTGTGCCTGTTCAGCTGAGAATGAGTAAGTGAAGTGTAAGAAAGTTCCCTGTGGGATACTAGACCAAGTCAGTGTACAAAATGGGGAAGGCTTAGCTGAGGGCTGCCGGCAGCCGGTGAGAAAAAAACGGAGCCCAATTGAGTCATGTACATGTTTCTGTTCCATACAGAATATTTATTTTTTCCTCCAACTATGCTCTCATGATTCAGCGTTTCCCACAGCAACGATTGGCAGGGGGTGAATCCGGAAGGCAGAGGGTGTTAGGACTCTGCCAAAGAACGTCCCTGGACGAATGAGAAGCAGGGTTGGGGAGCAAGGCTAGAAACACATATCATTTCCCTGAAATCAATATATTGCACTCTCTTTCTCCAGTGGAAACGGTACTAGCATTAACCTGGCCCTTGACCCCACTTTAACCTCATCTCCTGAAACACATAATCCCGAGCTATCCATTTTCCAAATATAAGTAACTGCTGAGCCACGCTTCCTGCTGCGAACACAACCTGCCCGGTGACGGCGATACTGTCGTATTGACAGATACGTCTGCTACCAGCTGACGCCTTGGAGGACCGATTGATTGGCTCACACAGAAATCTAGAGATTTATCTGAAGGGCCAGATAGGTCCTTCACAGCATTTTCTCAGTTCAAGATGTCAGTTCTGCCTTAAAACCAGGAAGCTAAAGAGCAAGTACACTTTTACAGGCGTTTTGCCACCAGACATACAACCTGATTTCCACCCAGTCTGTGAAATTAGCATCTGGGCCGAGATTTATGGGGCCACCCTTCTTAAGATATAGCAGCTGCAATGACGCTTGAAATCCTCCAAATACTGTGAAATTCCCCTTTCCCCCCTGTGTTGTTTCTCACATCCTTGAAGTGATGAGGCCGCTATGACAGGGCACCACACACTGCGTGGTTTAAACAACAGGAATTTATTGCCTCACAGTCTGGAGGCCAGAAGTCCGAGATGAAGGTGTCCGTGGGATTAGTTTCTTCTGAGAGCCTGTCTCCTTGGCTTGTAGACGGCCGTCTTCAATGTGTCTTCACAAGGTCTTCTCCGTGCGTGGGTGTCCCAGTCTCTTCTTATAAGGACGCCAGTCACACCGGGTTAGGCTCTCCCTACTGATCTCATGTCATCTTAATCACCTCTGTAAAGACACTGTCTCCAAATGCAGTCTCATTCTGAGGCAACTGGGGGTTAGGATTTCGACGTGTGACTTTGGGGGGACACAGCACCGCCCGTAACACCCCCATTCTACCCCTGTGACTTTATTTTTTTAGTTTCGTTAAATGCTTACTTATTTTTTGAGAGATAGCGCGAGGGAGACACAGAGAGAGGGAGGTACAGAGGATCTGAAGCAGGCCGTGTGCTGACGGCAGAGAGCTTGACCAGGGGCCCCCAACTCACAAACTGTGAGATCAAGACCCGAGCCAAAGTCGGATCATTAACTGACTGAGCCACCCAGGCGCCCCTTACTACCATGACTTTAAAACACAGGATTTAGTGACTTTCCCTGGTTACGTGGCAAGTAACTGTTAGAGTTAGAATTGAAATTCAGTTCCCTTTCTCTCATATTCCAGAAGCTTGCAAACCACAAGTTGCCCCCTCCTTCATCTGTCAATCAAGGACCTTTCTTAAAACAAAGAGTAGTTTGCGGTAGAATTTAAATTCAGGAAATCCATTTGTTTTATCATGGAGAAAAACAATGAGTGCGATATGTGACTGAGGGGACAGGTCGCTCCACACAGCGCTTCAGGCGTTGGGTAGCCATATTGTTCTTGCTGGGTGGTATCTTTCCAAACAATACTCTACAGTGCGACACCAGCCGAGCAACAACCTCGCAACCGCATGCAACCTGTTCTTGTCAGTGGGGATCGCCGTATTCCACACAAAAATAAAAAGCTGCACTTACTGCCCAATTCAGTCATCAGGAACACTCTGATCCCAGAGCAAGCGTTGGTAACCATTTTATTCCTCCTCACAGCCTTTCCAGGGGGATTAGGAATATAGCTCTGCTGTCAGCTTTATTTTCTTTCTGCCCAGAGCCTTACTAAAATGAACTCTGCTGTTTAATATTTTAAACATGTAAATAGCAAAACTCCATCCGTGGTCTTGCTATCAGGATCCAGCAATGCCTGGCAGGACCCAGAAGCTGTGGGGAAGGCTGTTGTTTAGACAGTGTGCCACGGCAGCCGTCGGTTGGCCTCATAAGCTTTTGTGTTCAATCTAACCTTCTAAACCTGTCTAGCATCATTCTCTGGTGGCAACGAGGAAATGCAGCAGGGAAGCCCCCTCCATCCCCAAATTTGGAAGCCTCCTCCGATCAGAGGCAAAAGAGGGAGCTACTACCAGGCCAAGTTATACCTCAGAGTAAAAGTCTATGGAACTGGGCACCCTTCAAGTTTTGCTGGTCTTGCCGAAGAATCAAGAAAATACCACATTGGGGGGACAAAATAGGAAGAGGTGGGGGTTTTAAAAAGCAATGCAAATAAGATTCCTTTTTAAGGAAAGGAAAGAGATCCTTGAGAAAGGACACACACACACACACACACACACACACACACACACGATGCATGGGCTCATACTCCAGTAAGAAAACATCTGTGTTCATGCAGTAGTGGCCTAAGGCCACAGAGAAATATTCTTAGCAAGTGGAAGTAAATCACACCATAAAGAGAAGAGGGAAGGGGTACAAAGGGAGCCCCAGAGCTTCCTCAGTAACCCCAAAGCCACCTCAGCAGACACTGTGCTCGCTCACTCCGTTGGCTCTCCCAACTCCCCAGGATCGTTTGGAATGCCGTTGGAGATGCAAGACAGTTTTAGAAACAGGAAATTGGAAGTGTTCTGCTTAAAATACTTCAGGCCGTGTGTGAGAGAGAGAAAGAGCGGGTCTGTGTGTCGATAAGAGGAGCGCTTATATGGACGCACCCAGCCAGGCTGGTGGGCAGCCGAGCGGCCATCAAGCTGGCCTGGCCTACTTGACTCCTCTCCTCAACAAAGGCTCGCTTGTTTTGCAGAGCCGTCTTCCTTGAATTTCAGAACCAAGGGTCTTTTCTTTTCTTTCCCATCTCTTGCATCAGGGAACACTGTTGTGTGCCGATGCCCAGGAAAATAAACACATGCATGTTAATATCTGCGGCTCCCCCGCAGTCAGTGAGCTATTTCCTCCACCCAGGTGGAAAAAGGATAGCGGGCCTCTCCGACATGCTGGTTAGTCTGAAAACAGACCGCTAAATGCATAATGAAGAGCCTCTGAGGAGTCAATCTGCATGTTAAAATGGTGTTCAGCAGCCCGGGCTGTCACACAACATAATTTGAAGATGAATGTGCATCCAATCAGACGGCCGGTCACTGACTGGCAGGGTCCTGGCTGTTAGGATTACCTGTCTGCTCAGCGGCATCAGGCCTTCCAAGGGGCCACAGGTTAACCAACCCCCCTAAATCTGTGACGAGACAAATGGGCTCTCTCCTGGCCCTGCCCAAATCTGCACGGTCAGACTGATGCCAAGAGACAGTCTGAACTAGAGAGGAGCAGTTAAGGAAGTGGATATTGATCCCAACAGAAAGACACGGGGCCTTCAGCACGTTGGAGTCCAGGGGCTGCAAACATTAACAAAGGAAAGTGTTCAGCTTGACGCACGGAAGCAGAAAAGCCGGCTCTGAGCCGCCCGGCACCAGCAGGTACTGCCTGCCCACCACACAGCTTATGTTGCAGCCACTACAGGTCACAGCCGGGAACAGCCTTTACACGAGTGATATGTCGACACCACTTTTGTCTCTGAACATTTGACAGCAATTAGGACCTGACTCTAGGGGCAGGACATCACAGGAACACAGGAACACAGGAGAAATGAGGTTAGAGCAGAGATATTAGCCATCTGCCTGGTGAAGACTGTATCCTCGAGGTGGCATTTACATAGGAACAACAGGCACCATGTATCCGTTTTCATTGTCCTGTGCTGCAGCTAGTCAGAGCACAAAAGAGCTAATAAGGACCACGTTTTCTTTAAGGCCCTGTACTTAGAGAGGCTGCGTGTGCTTTTTTTTTTTTTCTAAATTCGAAATGCCTGATGGAGCTGCAGCTAAATGCCAAGCCCTGGGGAAGGATTCATGTTTACTGGAGGTTTTATGCGTTGCTCCCTTCCTGAGGTTCCCAGACTCTGAAAATAGGCAGCCTACAACCAAATTTGGAGCATAGGAAAGAGCAGCAAATAAAACTGTAAGGCCCTCCTTTGGAGCTGCTAATCCCCATCTGAAAGATGAAGGGAAAAACCACCCTTAGATGAGGAGTGAGTCCCAAATTAAGCTCCAAACATGTCCCCACAGCTCACTGCTGCGCAGGTGACAGCAGAGGCCCCCTGTTTACAGTGAGGCATCGCCCACAGACGCTGCAGGTTCCGGACACAGGCACCACTGCTCCCGGACCACCCGCTCACGGTGAAAGAGCACAGCCTACAGGTGCTTCTGGCCTGGCTTTGCTGTCCATTGCTGGCCAACCGGAAGAGGTACAAGGAAGACCCACCTCCACATGGTGTGTGTCCCATGCCTCCCGAGAGCCCTGTTAACACAGGGAGAGCCATCCAAGGAAGTCTTTTTTTTTTTTTTTAAGTTTATTTATTTTGAGACAGAGTGAGTGGGAGAGGGTCAGGGAGAGAGAAGAGACAGAGAGAGAATCCCAAGCAGGCTCTGTGCTGTCAGCATGGAGCCCAACGTGAGGCTCTTTTCCAAGAACCATGAGATCATGACCTGAGCCGAAATCAAGAGTTGTACATTAAACCTGCTGAGCCACCCGGGCACCCCCAAGGAAGTCTTTTTTTTTTTTTTTTAACGTTTATTTATTTTTGAGACAGAGAGAGAGAGCATGAACAGGGGAGGGGCAGAGAGAGAGGGAGACACAGAATCTGAAACAGGCTCCATGCTCTGAGCTGCCAGCACAGAGCCTGACTCGGGGCTCGAACTCACAGACCGTGAGATCATGACCTGGGCCGAAGTCGGACGCCCAACCGACCAAGCCACCCAGGCGCCCCAGGAAGTCTTTTTTATAGACATATGTGATCCAACACTTTTGTCTCCGTCCACGTGAACTATAGGTTTCACGGTGCCAGGTTGGCCCCCCCAAAAAAACAGGTAAATTGTTCAAAAAATGTTTTGGCTGATTTTTTTTTATAGCTGATTTGATCACTAATCATGATTTGTGAGTTAGGCATATGGATCTCACCGTCACTGTTAAGTCTCGTCATTTTCCCTCTCCCTCCACTTCCCACCAAGTTATCTCGATGCTCAAGTTATGTGGTACAGTTCCCCGGGGTACCCCCTTCATCCGTCATATTCAGCTTCTGTTGGACCAAACGGATAATCATGTATATTATCTAATCAGGTGATATAAATGGGGTGTTTGCCCATAGGGTAAATGTTGTGAAGGGATTTTGTCATCCTTAACGTCTTATGCTATTAGTTTTACTCAATTGCCTTGACCTTAGGATGCTAGATCTTTTCTCAAGTTTTTGAGAGGAGGCAGCTTTACAATGAATGAAGTAGCTTCCTTCAAAACCAGTGCCTGTGTACCCCAGCCGTGAAATAAGCTTGGCTTGTGTTCAGCGTCCTGGAAGTAAAACCACACTTCACTGCCCTGCGGGAGGCATGTGTCTTTTACGGGCTTTCCGCGTCCATGTGCCCACCTATGAAATTAGAATAAGAGCTAATCTTGCCTAATGCAGGAGAACAAATGAGGCTAGTGCAGAGAAAATAGCCATAATGGGTACACGAGGCAGACTCCATGTATGAAAATGCTTTAAGATCATGGGAGGGAAGCTCTGACCGTAAATCCAGTCTAGTAGTAGAATTGGGATTTTGAGGTTTGCCAAACGTAAATACTATGAAGTTTGCCAAGTTTAAACACCACATGTCAACTTTCCAAACTGTACAACTCCCCAGTTTTGTATCAGTTTGTAGGCCTGGAGAGCGCCCCCTTCCATTGTTCCCTCCCCCGAAGTTCAGCAGCAGAGTTGTACAGATCAAGTGTGATCCAAGTAGGGAAGGTGGGTTATGTTGCTTCGTGCTTCAGAATGTTTCTGGGTTTTCTTCTGCCGCTTAATTTTTCAACGACCGTGTGTAACACGTGTGAGGGTACTAAATGTAAGGACTTAGGAATTCGTAATATGTAACGCAAGGAACGTCCAGAGATGAATGCATTTTAGGTAAGAAGCTGGTGGAACCAGTTACAGTCACTGGGACTACAGGCAGAAAGTATTGAGCATCGAAATTGTGATTTCAGTGACGGTCCTGTGAGCAAAGGTGAATTATCAAAGCCTCTCTAATTCCTGGTCATCAGAGGTGGAAGACATGGATAGCCACAGAGAAGATGAAAAGCAAGTGTGTTGAGGAGCATGCGTGAGTAACAATGGGAAGGAGGCAAATACACAGTAAAGCATTCCTTGTGCTTTTTGTAGTTTGGTAGAATAGACATTTGCAGTTTTTTTTTAATTTTTTTATCTTTATTTTTGAGAGAGAGAGAGAGAGAGCAAGCGGAGGAGGGACAGAGAGAGAGGGAGTCACAGAATCCAAAAGCAGGCTCCAGGCTCCGAGCTGTCAGCACAGAGCCCAACGCGGGGCTCAAACTCACGAACTGCAAGATCATGACCTGATTCGACGTCGGACACTCAACCGACTGAGCCACCCAGGCGCCCCAACACTTGCACAGTTTATGTTCCTGTTAAAAGTTTTGAGTTTAGTTCAGAGTCTGTCCTTGGTGTGAGTTCCTTGAGCTGAGTCCTAAATCACAGATTTGTGGCACCTGTTCTCCAGGTATATGCACAGCACCCAGAGAATTCTCAAATTCTAACAGACTCCGTTCTCTTCTTTACCACAAAGGTAGCCATGATCTCAGAATCCGTGAACAATGAAGGAAGGGCCTTTTGGCACCAAGTGATGTTTTTTTTTTAGATCAGGGCTGCCCAGTAGAGCTTTCTGGAATCTGAGAGATATTCTGTAGGTACATGGTCCCATGCAGTCACTCGTGGCTGTGAGCACTTGAAAAGTGGCTAGTGCAACTTTAATTTAATTTAATTTTAATTTTAATACCGGTACGGCATTGTACAGCATGGCTCTCAGTGTTCACACACTCCTTAAGGAGCCTGGAAGTCCGAGACGGCAGCACCTCAGTAGCCTAGAGGCACAAGAACAGCAGAGTGCTCGCGTTGACAGAGAACAGCACTTACACGCACAACATATGGCTTGTGCCCTACAAAATAAACTAAGACTGATCTGTGACAGAGCAGAGGAAAAGTCTTTCCCTGTCGACCTCCCCTCCTCCGCTCATTCTAATTGCAGAGAGTGGAGAAGGGGCCTATGTAGTCAAGCCTGGTTATTGTCAAGCTCAATTTGCCATGACTTTTATTTTCCAATAAGCAATCTGGCCAGCTGTGGCTGAAAATGAAATCACCAAAGCGGACAGTCCCTCACCCCTCCTCCAATTATTGATTTATAAAGAATCCAGTTCACATTGCAGTCTGTCATCGTATCGTATGGTCATATGTATCACTGGCAAATCTCAGGATACAGATAGAGTCTAAGAAATACTTCTTGAAATGGAGAGCAGATATTCACTTGTATTTCTAAATTTGAGGAGATTTTTACTGGCCTTTCTCAAACATCTTGCAAACAATGTTAGATGTAAAAAATTAGCTCACTAGCCTTCAAAAGCACAATTAAAATTGTGGCCACTTAGAGGTTTATTGGAGAGGGAGGTCATAAATTATTTTTAAAATAAAGTTTCTAGGGGCGCCTGGGTAGCTCAGTCAGTTAAGCCTCTGACTCTTGATTTCAGCTCAGATCATGATTTCACGGTTCATGGGATAGAGCCCTGTGTTGGGCTCTGTGCTGACTGCACAGAGCCTGCTTGGGATTCTCTCTCTCCCTCTCTCTGTGCCCCTCCCCTGAGCATGTGCTCTCTCTCTCTCTCTTTCTCAAAATAAATAAATAAACAATTTTTTAAAGTTTAAAAATTAGGGGCGCCTGGGTGGCTCAGTTGGTTAAGTGTCCAATTTCAGCTCAGGTCATGATCTCACAGTTGGGGAGTTAAAGCCCCGCATCAGACTCTGTGCTAACAGCTCAGATCCTGGAGCCTACTTTGGATTCTATGTCTCCTTCACTCTCTCTGCCCCTCCCCTGCTTGTACTCTCTCTCTCTCTTTCTCAAAAATAAATAAACATTAAAAAAATTTTTAAATACAATGACGTTTCTAAATTTATCTTAATTATATTCCATTACTGTCAGCCACCTGACGATAACACTTTGGGATTTTGAACTGAAGAGCAACAAAGCCTGCTAAAAACCTGCTAGAGTTATGTATTCTGTGAGGTCTATGGGTCAATCGATCATTTATAGAGTCCCCAGTCAGAGACAGCCCTCAGCTTTGGGGGGAAATTAAGAACAAAAGTAAAGTAGAAGTCATTGGCCTTGGTTTTAAGGCCTTGATTTTATTTTATTTTTTTTTCTTATCAAATCTTTATTTTTTTTCACAATATATGAAATTTATTGTCAAATTGGTTTCCATACAACACCCAGTGCTCATCCCAAAAGTTGCCCTTCACCCACCCTCCCCTCCCTCCCACCCCCCATCAACCCTCAGTTTGTTCTCAGTTTTCAAGAGTCTCTTACGCTTTGGCTCTCTCCCACTCTAACCTCTTTTTTTTTTTTTTTTCCTTCCCCTCCTCCATGGGTTTCTGTTAAGTTTCTCAGGATCCACATAAGAGTGAAAACATATGGTATCTGTCTTTCTCTGTATGGCTTATTTCACTTAGCATCACACTCTCCAGTTCCATCCACGTTGCTACAAAGGGCCATATTTCGTTCTTTCTCATTGCCATGTAGTACTCCATTGTGTATATAAACCACAATTTCTTTATCCATTCATCAGTTGATGGTCATTTAGGCTCTTTCCATAATTTGGCTATTGTTGAGAGTGCTGCTATAAACATTGGGGTACAAGTGCCCCTATGCATCAGTACTCCTGTATCCCTTGGGTAAATTCCTAGCAGTGCTATTGCTGGGTCATAGGGTAGGTCTATTTTTAATTTTCTGAGGAACTTCCACACTGCTTTCCAGAGCGGCTGCACCAATTTGCATTCCCACCAACAGTGCAAGAGGGTTCCCGTTTCTCCACCTCCTCTCCAGCATCTATAGTCTCCTGATTTGTTCATTTTAGCCACTCTGACTGGCGTGAGGTGATATCTGAGTGTGGTTTTGATTTGTATTTCCCTGATAAGGAGCGACGTTGAGCATCTTTTCATGTGTAAGGCCTTGATTTTAAAGCCTTGGCTAACCAGCTGGGAGTGATGGCAAGTCATTGCATGCAAGGCCTACAGAAATCTTGCAATCATGCCTTCCAATGGTCCTTCCTATCCCTCCTTAGTCCAATCCTGAATCAGAGTACTCATGTGAAGGTAGATTTAAGATGACTCACAGCATTTCCTATGGGAACTTAAAACCACCAGGCCTTATAAATGTTATGGAGGTAGACTAGGGGTTCACAGCTCAGCTCATACCCAACTCAAACAAGAGAATGTCGTGACTCTCCATGAGAATAAGGAAAATAGAAACTTCAATTCATCCTAACAGGTGATCCAACTTAATAGTTTTTGAGTGGGGTAGTAGACCTTACATCTCCATCCTCTTCTCCGCTCACTGTGACTGCCCTCTGAGACCCAAGGTCATTGCTTTTTCTCTTGCTCAGGGTAACTCCCCCAACATTCCCTGACCCTAATAAGGATGAGGCCCATTGGGTTTAACTCCTCACTGGGACCTCAGTGGACAAAGCACCCCCCCCCTTCTAAAGTACCCAGCCCTGTGACTCTCTATCTAACCAAAAGAACACCTAGACCACTCACAAAAGCTTCTGTTTCTCATCTCCAGCTCTCTTGAGATAGCAAGTAATAACCTGCTTTTATAGTCAACGTTTTCTTTATTTAACCCATATTTATTGCATTACCCCAGTGGGTCAGGTACCTGTTCAAAGCTTGAAAAATACCATCATGAACAAGATAGATGAAGTTCCCACTCTCAGAGTCTACATTTCTAGTGGCTGGAAAAAGTCTGCAGAGGTGACACTTAAGCCGAGACCAGAATGACAAAAAGGAGCCAGCCAAGTCAAGGACTAGGGAAAGAGTGTTCCAGGCGGAGGGAGCAGCTGGCACAAAGATGCAACAAAAATGGCTTGTTTGGGAGCAGCAAGAAAGCCAGTGTGGCTAACGTGAGCAGCAGGGAGAGAGGGATGGATGAGGACACTGAGCAAGAGCCAGATCATGCAGGGCTTTGAAGCCTGTGGTAAAGAGTATGAGTTTTATTCTAAGCATGATGGGAGTTTCTGGATAGGGTTGAGCAGGGGAATAACGTGGTCTGATTGAGGCTCTAAAAACAGCCATATGGAGGAGAGTGGATTGAAGGAGGATACAAGGATCCTCTTGGCTTGGGTCCAGGCAGGCAGTGATGATGGTTTGGACTGGGAAGGTAACAGTGGAAATTGAAAAGTGGTCAAACTCAGAAGTAAAGCTGATGAGATCTACTGAAGGACTGGATTGGGAGTGGAAATGTGAATGCCTCCTCAGATTTTTCACTTGGCCCAATTAAATGTTGGTATTATTTGCTGAATTAGGGAAGACTTCAGGACTGTCAGGAGTAGGGGGAAGACAGGGGAAGAAACAGAAATTCTGTTTTGGACATCTTAAGTCCCAGATCCATACTAGCCTGTACCTTTCTGTAAGTTCTTCCTTGTAGCCAATGAACACTCTCCAGCTTATTTAAGCCTGTTACTTCTCATCAGTCTCCCCTGCGTGTTGGGAAGAATTGATCAGTGCCCCTCCAGAACGCCTCATGTATTTGAATGCAATCACTGTCACCCCTTAACCTTTTTTTCTCCAAGATAAACAACACAATTCCTTTCATCTTGCTTCAGAGGACCATTTTTCTATCCCTTTAATCGTGGCTGTTGCTGGCCTCTGGGTCCTCACCAGTTTTCTACATGTCATTTTGTAAATGCTAGAGCCAAAGTAGGGCACAGAAGTCTAATAACAGTCCGATGCCGGTAAAACAGGATTGTTTCCTGCCCTTTCTATCTCTGTCTTTTGGCCATCCCATGTCCTTTTTTCCATGAAGGCCCTGACTTGGATCCTTGTACCACCTGTGATCTCTCTCCCTTTGCGTCTGTCTGTGCCCATGCTTTGCCATCCAGTGACTGTGCCTTTTGTTTGGAAGTGTAAGTGTTCCACTTTGCAAGTGTCTGCTCTGGGCAGATTTCCACCCTGTTTTTGTAGGAGTCGTCCAAAATCGGTTCAGGGAAAGACTTACCGTACTTGAGAGCCTCTGCCAAAGTGGCCAGAAGCCTCACTGCAGCCCCGTGCTTCCTCCTACAGAGGCCAGGCCATAGCTTCGTAGCTTCGTTATTTCTCCATGCTCTATCAGTGTGCATCATCAAAGTGCTCTCTAATCGTCACCGCCCAATGTGCAGAGTCACTTCCTTAACCCTCTCGAGAAAGGTTCAAAAGAGAAACAAGAGCAGAAAAGGGGTGTGTGGGTTTTCTAGAGCCCTGTGTCAGGACAGCGGCCCCTTTGGATTCTAGCACATCTCAAATGTATCTCCTTACACATGTCAGCGTGTTACAGTTCTTGCTAGACCGCCGCAACACTTCTGCCACAAGGTACAGCAAAAATTAATATTCCTAAATAAAATTCGAGCGAAATACCATGCGTTAACTCTAATCGATGTCAAAGAACTGTCGGTTTACAAAATAATCTTTTTTTTTTTTCAACCCACATGAATTGGAAAATTGTTTATGCAGATGCACTTATCGTTTACCTTGGGTTAATACATTCAGACTTGGCGTGCTATTTGATGGAAAACATTTAATTTATGTAAGTGAGATTATTATTTTCCAGAAGTCAAATGGCAGAGGTAGAGGCAGAGTTTATCGTATTATGTTTGGCTCCGCCCTTGTTTCCCCGAGTTGGGGGGAAGGTGAGAGACTCCTAACAGCTTCAAATTGTACCTTCAGCATGAAAGAAAACTGAAATATCTCCCAAGCAGTTGGAACCATAAGATGCCTTAAAACTAAGCCGAAGGTAATAGGCTTTTGAGGGAACCCCGTATAGTGGGAAAATAGGATGTCAAAGGACAGCCACTGTGCTTTTCAAGTAGCCCACAGATGATAACCACTATTTGGTTTGATGTGAGGGGGAGATATAAACAATAACAAAGAAACCAGGATGTGTTAGAAAATGAAATGCAAACCTGAAATCAAACAGAAATCCAACTGAAGGATTCTCACCCCAGAACCACTTCAGTCGGCTGCCAACTGCCCCTTCTTGTGCTTTCCAGTCTCACAACCCGTGGCTTAACCTGGGAGATTGTAAACTCCAGTTTCATTCCTCATCCTTAATTTAGCTAGACAGAGCTTTGAAATGGCAACTAAATTACCTTTTGGTGAAATCAAATCTTCCCCACTAGCCTCAAGCAGAGAGGAATCCTAGACCACAGGCCGGCTAATGTGCCCCAGCAGCTCCCAGTCGTCTCCCAGAGCCCGGAGAGGGGGCGCGCTATTAAACGCTTACTCACATCCTTTGTCCCCTGCAGTTTGTCCTGTAGGGGGTTACTCTGTGCACAGTCTTTTCTCTTCTGACTGCCTGCCTAGCAGGAGGTTGCTTAGGGCAGTAAAATGTTTATTACCTGTTTATTGTGTGAGTAACTGCAGTCTAGGAGGAGAAAATATTTCCCAGTTTACCTGGGGCAATGAAAATAGGATTAAGAGTTCTGAGGGCTGAGGAAGGAGCAGTATAAAACCCAGAGAATCATATCCCATGCAGCCCTGAGAAGCCCAGCTACCCCTGCATCATCCTTCCTTTCTAGTCATGGTGGCTTTCCCTCTGATTCTCAGCCCCGTGTAATTCACCATTATGGATTGGGGGATTGCTGGTATTCTAAAAGCAAGTCTTCCCCAAAAGAGAGTTTGACTCGGATCCCAGGTGGAGCTATCAAACTGCACGAAAAGACAGGTCGTCGACCTGATTAATGTTTACATGCACATTTATTTCTCTTTCCTCCAAAGTAAGTTACAAACGGCTTAATTTCCACCAATTTTGCAGTGTGAAGATTCAATAAAATATCATGTAACAGTTCAGGCCGTCCTATAACCGCCATTTGCACTGAATTTAGTTATCATGGTTAGCTAATTCGTGTCTAAAATTTAAAAAGTACTACCATAAATCTTCAATTAGTTCTTAAATGTGATCTCCCCCTGCTGCCCTCCCCTCCCTCACTTTTTGTTCCCTTCTTAGGAGTCCTCCTGTCTTGATCATTAATGGAGCAGCACAGACTTGAAATCCTTATCATGCATCAGAAGAGTATATACTTAAAGATCTCTGAATCTAAAATACCAGAGTCCCCTAGAGTGCTGTCACTCTTAGAAGTGGGCTACAGAATTGAGCCCTGATTCCTGTTGGAGTCCATTATCGTCTCTGCATTCCTTCCTTCATTCACTGTTGATTCACTCATTCCTTCATCCTTTTGACAACTATGGATTGAACTATTAGGTGCCAACCACAGTGCTGGGCTGGCCAGGTGTGGCTTGCCTCAGATCATGACTGTTTGTTTTAGATTCCAACACTTAAAAACTATCTCAGAGGCACACAGTTAGAGGGGCACCTGAGTGGCTCCGTCGGTTAAGTGACCGACTCTTGAGATCATGATCCCAGGGTTGTGGGATGGAGCCCTGCGACAGGGTCCATGCTGAATGTGGAGCCTGCTTGGGATTCTCTCTCTCTCTTTCTCTCTCTCTCTCTCTTTCTTTCTCTCTCTCCCTCTGCCCCTTCCCGTCTCGTGCATGTGTGTGTGTGCATGTGTGCACACACGCTCTCTCTCTCAAAAGAAAATTAATTGATCTCAAAAAGTGCACAATTAGAAATAATTCATAAATGTGACTTCATTGTAGTCCTGCTATTTGTAATTTTTTTAATCAAATTGAACGTTTCTCAGTCATCTTCTCAGAGTGCCTATTTCAAGTCTGAGGTCCAAAGCTATCGAAGTGCTTGTGTGCCATCCACACAACAGGACTTGAAGTACGGGCCGTTTGGCATTCATCTTATCAATATGATCCACATAAATGGTTTTATCAGATAATTCAAGCTCCACAAATTCACTTCTTGCTTTATCTGAGGGGTTGGCATAATTGACTGGGGGAGCTTTAGGATCTCCTTTCTGTTTTGTTTTGCACAGGCCCATCCTCTGTCCCCATCAACACTGAGCCTTTTGGTAGTATGTTAACTGCTACCCCCCTCACCACCATCTATGCTGACATTTTTTTTTCTGTAGATCCGTATACACATATATTCTTGACCCGTGAAGAGTAAACTCTCGGGCAGTGGAAAAGAGCTACATCAACCAGCACAGTCAAGCATATATCCCCTTTAGAATTGTGCCAAATCCCTTGGCCTTTTCTTTTTTTTTTTTTTTTTTTTTAATATGCTCCATGCCCGTGTGGAGCCCAGCACAGGGCTTGAACTCAAACCTGAGACCAAGACCTGAGCTGAGAGCAAGAGTTGGACACTCAACCAACTGAGCCACCCAGGCACCCCAATTCCCTTGGTCCTTTAATGGCATCCTTCTTTGGGGTTGAGGAACCTTGAAGAATTGGGAAGGATTTAAGATCTATGATCTGATCGGGGCACTGGGGTGGCTCAGTCGGTTAAGTGTCTGACTTCAGCTCAGGTCATGATCTCACGGTTCGTGGGTTTGAGCCCCACATCAGGCTCTGTACTGACAGCTCAGAGCCTGGACCCCGCTTCGGATTCTGTGTCTCCCTCTCTCTCTGCCTCTTTCTCTCTCTCTCAAAAATAAATAAACATTAAAAAAAATTAAGATCTATGATCTGATGAACACCAAGTCAAAGAATGAAAAGGCTCAACAGTTTTTTATCATCATCAGATATGGTGATGCTTGAGACTCAGAGACCATTATGAAGATGATAGACTCTGACTTTTATCTGTTTGTCTTCATGAGTACATGGTTATCCAGTAAGTTTCAGAGCTGGCATTAAAGCTCAGAATCCCCAAGTTTCTTGTTGGTTCTATCCCCAGCTTCTGAACTTCAGGGTTTTTTTGTTGTTGTTTCTTTAAGTTTAGAGACAGAGCGTGTAGGTGGGGGAGAGCATGAGACAGAGAGAGAGAGAGAGAGAGAGAGAGAATCTTACACAGGCTCCACACTCAGCATGGAGCCTGACACAGGGCTCCATCCCATGCATGACCCTGGGATCATGACCTGAGCCAAAATCAAGAGTCAGATGCTCAACCAACTAAGCCACCCAGGAGATGCTGAACTTCAGTTTTATAGACTGGGTTTCTTGATTCTTTTACAAACTACCAATAAAGTTCCTGAGTATATGCTTAGACTTGAAGAAAAAAAAAGTAATACTTGATATATTAAAGCTGATTTTGTTACAATATTATCATAGGATCATAGAGCTGGAGGAAATGTAATACATTAGTTCAGGGTTGGGACCCTGTAGCAGTACTTGAATTCTTTCTACAGTGTTTCTGCTAAGTGGTTTTCCAACCTCTGCTCCAGCACCTCCAGTGATGGAAAGTTCATTAACCCATTCCATTTTGGACAGCTCATCCTTTTAAGTCTTACTATAATACATGTAAAAGTTAATGGAAGGCCAATAATGTTAAGATAGCTTCTTAAAAATGCCCATGAACTAGGTGAGTAAGAACTATACCTAAATATCTTTTTTTTTTTTCTGCTTTAAAGAATAGGAGGAGGTTAAAGACATAGCAGTGATTCTTAAACTTCAATGTGCAAAAGAATCACCCAGTGAGCTTGTTCACAATGAAGATTCTCAGGCCCACCCCAGAGAGCCAAGTCTGGGATGAGCCTGGGATGAATCTGCATCTTCAAAGCACCTATAGCTGATCTGGTGCCATTGGTCTCTCTGGACTACCTAATGAAGAAACTGGTGTAGGCTGGAAATTTTACATCTTCTATTTTCCCAACCAGAAAATTACTTCCAACAGCTAAACTCTGGAGACGTAGTATGTATGTTAACTCGTGAATTTTGCCCGTAGTATGTATATTAACTTGTGAATTTTGACATCCTATCGTACCAACTACTTATATAGGAAATAATGGCTTAGCTTTTAGTGAACCTTCTTCCCAGTTTTTGCCATGTCAATGCCCATAGAATCTTTTTCCTCTTCCAGGGAAAGAAAGGTCTTCCTCACTAGCTGACATTTGATGTATTTAGTCTTAAAACGGCTGTACAATGAGATAGTTGGGGAAGACGCTGCCAAAAGGGTCCCATTATGTTGTAAAAGTTCTATATACACAGGACCATCAGCATGGGGCTCAATCTTAGAAGAGCACTGAGAAACGGCATTGATTCTTGGATCCCTCATAGCGTGCTGTCAGTCTGTACAACGGCTGCCCCAAACCTTCCCCAAATGAGCCTTTTCAAAGAAGAGGGCCTGTGACCCCTCTTTTTGTGATATGTAGCATAGTATATCACTGTCATTTTATAAACCAAAGCTGTCACTTTGGGTGAAGACTTCATGAATGGAGAAGAGTTGGAAAAGGTTGAGTGTACTGTAGAGAACTCTCTGGAAGGAAGGTGTGGTGTGGATCCTTCATGGAGGCGGGGGTCTCTGTATGAGGAGCCCTTGCCACCTGGCCTCCTAGAGAATTTTCTAAAGCACACTGCTGCATCCAGCCATTAGCCCCTTCCCAACCTGCGGCCAGCCTTTCCAACATGGTTTCTCTCCCTCCTCCTGTCCTCTCACCCTTTCCGCTGGGCCTATTTTGCTTTACGAATGTATACTGCAGCCATATCCTTTCAAGAGAAACATTCTCTTAAGTCATTCACTTTATTGTGTAGCATTTTATCAGGGGCAGAAGATCTTGAGGGTCTTTGGAGTTCATCTTTGGGCCAAGGGCTATTGAGCTAATCCTAAAAAGAAGTCAGCAGTTGACTGGCTTCGTTCCAGGGAAGGATCCAAAAAAGGAGGGTCAAATATTTTATTTTTAGGAACAAAGAACAACTTTCCAACTGAGTGCCTGCCTCGCCCTCTGACATCAGAATCCTATTCTGTCCTGCTTCAACCCAACCACGGCCAGTCTCCGTTCCTCCTCCCTATCTAGCAGCTCCCTTAGGAGCCTGGGAGGAGCTTGTTACCAGGGACACAAAGGGCATAGTGCTTTTGAGAGAAAAAGTGTAAGTTAAGTACTAAAGTGGGGAATTCTCTTTTCCTTCTCTCTCCCTTGTCCCATCCATGGGAATAACTCAGAAGAGCTTCCTCCCTAAGCCCATTTAAGCCAGAAGTGTCCAAGGATTTTTTTCCAATACCATTGTTTACTTTATTCGCATTCAGAGGTAGTGAAAAGGCTTCTCAGGATGCCTCTGAATCCTAAGTAAGAAAAGGACACTTGGTATGAAAGTTCTTCAGAATCATTCATGTTATTGCTGGTTGATAAGCATCATATGTATATGCAGATTTTCCTGGTGATTATACTATTAAGTCTTGTAGTCTCCTTTAAGATGTGTCACTCAAAGTGGTTTTCCTGGAAAAGCCTCTTTAGGGTAAACGAGAGAGTGTCACTGTGGTACCGATAGCCTTCTCCCGTGGGTTACGGCACAAAATGGACGAGAGGGCACACTTCATCAAAGCAGCATTTTTTGTGTTCAGTGTCCCTGAGATGTGTCTTCAAGAGAGTGTGTTTTGTCTTTCCTCATCTGCTGCTACATGAGGATTCAGGGACCTCACGGCCCCTCTGAGTGAGAGGGAAGCATCAGCCCTCCTGTGGGAGAAGAGCATGCACCATGCCGCTCTATGGCCCTGTCTGCTGCTCCCGGCTCCCGGATGGGTCTTTGAAACCCAAGGTTTCTTTTCCAACCTGGGGTTCTCCAAACCATTGCCGATGGTAGGGCCTCTGCTTCTGCTGAGACTTAGAATTCCTTTAGTGAGTTCACCAGGAGGTGAGCTTAAGAAAGAGGCTGGACTATTCTTCCTAAGTACTGTGCTCTTACCAAAGCAGCCACAGCCAGGACTGGGCCCCACCACAACCCAGGGCTCCTGTCCCTCCAGGTAGAGCCATGGACACTTTGTGCCAGTGCTGATGGAGACCAAGTGAGTTTAAACAGTCTTGTCCTCTACTACCGACTGGGACAGGCTGTTGATCCCAGTGTAAACAGGTTTTTGAAGAATGGACATCCAGCTGTTGGTCCAAGAGAGCCACGATCACTCTGAGGCCTTGACCGCTGTCTACCCGAACCCCATATACCTGCCAGGACCGTGTCACACTACCCTGGCCCACCCAAGCCACCTTCTCTCCACCATTGTGGTACTAAGAGCAGCACCAGAATTCACACTGACATGACTTTAGTTCATAAATATTTGGTAGAACAGTTTAAGGATTTGGTGTTACTTATCTGCAGTGCTGTTGATTCATAAGGAAGTACTTACACGTATAAACAAAACTAGCTGTTTGTACTTAACTGGCAGAGCCCTCACTATCATATTGTGAAGGCCAGATTAATCTGAGCAATAATAAATATTGACATGTGGAAATTACAAAGCAGCTTGTTATCTAAGGATCAAAAATACTTTTGAGATACGTCATCTTTTACTAAAACCAGGATTTAGGCAAGTATGTTAAATCTATGGCAAATCTTTGACATCATCCTTATACAAAACCTATTAAAATGCTTCAGACACCAGTGCTTCAGGGGACATGGCATTGGCATATCTGAATAAAGGATAGACAGAAATGGAACTTTCTATGAATGGAAATAATTCAAGTGATGGCCTATATGAATACTATCTGCTATCATTTAAAAAAAAAAATGCTACATTTCAGCCAAGCAACATATGTTCATTTCTTCTTTCAAGACGTAACAGTCTGGTGTGGGTGTTCTTGGCCATCAGTGGTTTTTCTCCACCTGGCTATGCGGGAACCCAGGCTTGTTCCCTCATGGGCCTCTGCCATCTTTAAGTTCCCAGGGTCCTCTGTATCCCATTAGCAAAGGAGGGAAATGATGGAAATGTCACCCCATTTCTTTAGCACCTCTGGCCAAAAGGACATCTTTCGCTTCCGCTTACACACATCCCCCCCCTCACCCCCCGGTGAGAACTAGTCATTTGGCCCTATCTAAACGCAAGAGGTTCTGGGAACTGTGGTCTCTTCCAGGGAGCCCCTTTCCGATTATGACTCCCTACTCCAGGAAGATGAGCACTAGATTTTGGGGGCAGTTAGTTGTTTCTGCCATATGGATTTGGTTACTTGTTTATTAATTGTTTGGTATGCAGCAGAACATGCAAATTTGCAGAGAACACTTTATCACACTGAAAAGTCAAATTCACCTAATATAAATTACAGAAGATCAGATACTACTACGGCTGCGAAGTAGACAAGTAGTCGATGAAACTCAGTATAGAGAAACGCAAAGCATTTGGGGAAAATGCTCCAAATCAGTTTGTACTAAAGGTATGGTGATATTCCATGGTACCACATTCCATGCAGAAAGTGGACAATGAGAGTCATTATACACCATTCTCTAAAGACATGGATACATTCATTGGTGGCTAATACAGCCAAAACAACTCACCAGAACAGCAGACATTTCCTGGTGAAGAATTACAAATATAGCAAAATAATCTTGTTCAGAATTTTGACATAGCCTCATCTAGAATATCATATGCCATTCTGGCCACCTCATCTCAGAAAAATAACATAGCGGAACTAAAGGAGCTTCAAGGAGGAGCCAAGTGATCCAAGGTGATGGTTCCTAACCTTTTTGGAGTCTTAGTCTCCTTTGAGAATCTGTCTTACCCTTTACCTCAGAGAAACGCATGGAGGTGCACGTGTAACTTTGCATGCAATTTCATGCCCATCCAAGGCTACCTTGGGGTATTCAGACCAAATTTAAGAACCTTTGATTTAAAAAACACCATGTGAGGATAAACTTTAAAAATTGGATCCTTTTTTTCTGAATACATAAAGACTCAGAGAAGCTGTATGTAATCACAATTTTTAAATCGCCAAGTGCGTGGTCAGTGCAAACACGGGTATGTTCACCATATCTTGATGTAGTAAGACATCAGGAGGGCCACCCTAAAGTTTGAAAGAGGCAAATTCAGGGGTACCTGGGTGGGTCAGTCAAGTTGAGCATCTAACTCTTGATTTCGGCCGAGTTCATAACCCCAGGGTCGTGGGATGGAGCCACGCCTGCCTGGGATTCTCTCTCTCTCTCCCTCTGCACCCTCCCCTGCTTGCTCACACTCTCTTTCTCTCTCAAAAGGAAGGGAGGGAGAGAGGGGCGGAGAGAGGGAGGGAGAGAGAGAAAGAAAAGAAAGACAAACGCAAAAATTAAAAAATAGCGTTACTGATTTACATGGCTGGTTTCATAAGCTTTTGGAATTTTGTCAACTTAAGATGTGGTAAAACCAGAACTATAAATAGCTTTTAGACTTAAATGAATTTCATGGGTGATAGCTCTATGATGAGAGATGTTAGAGAAAATGCAGTGGTTTAGTATATGGCCCTAACACGCCTGTCAACATAGACAGCCATCTTTCCTAACACGTCCTACACCATGCCACCAAAAGAGACTCAGTGCTGAGCTGAACGGACGGTCGGTGGGCCTGACCCAGAGTGGAGTTTTTTTAGTTTAGAATTGATCACCTTTACCAACTGGAAAGCTGCTGCGCCACTGATGTCTTATTGTGTCTGCTTGTTTCTCTGGGAGACAAAAGAATATAAATTCACTTATAAAAGTGACCAAATGGTGATCTCGGGGTTCGTGAGTTCGAGCCCCACACAGGGTTTTGTGCTGACAGCTCAGAGCCTGGAGCCTGCTTCAGATTCTGTGTCTCCCTCTCTCTGCCCCTTCCCCGCTCATACTGTGTCTCTCTCTGTCTCTCAGAAACGAATAAACGTTAAAAAAAAGATTTTAAAGAAAGTGACCAAATGGTCTGATAACGAAATGGGCCATACTGTGGCGATACGTACACTTGTTGTGTGTATACAAGACATTTTTGTGACGTAAGGGGAATATGTATCATTACCTGCAACTTTCCACGTGTATATCCTGAGAGGCAAGAGAGTAAGTACCCAGCCCAGGCTCCCATGTGAAGTCTCACGAAGGTCACCAGCTGCCCACAGCCGTGGCTGTGGTTGTGGGGCCAGGGAGCAGGGCTTGTACCACAGCAACCCCTGCTCCTCTGCTCAGTTCTGCTCTTCGACAGAACTGACTTCGACAGTCAGGTGCCCTGAAGCTGTCACTTTCACCTTGTCTTCGCTTGGCTCCTTGTCAAATACAGCAAATGGTTTTTGAAATCAAGCTAGGGGAAATGGTGAGCTGGGAGCACCGGGAGGAAAACTAGAGGCTCTGAGCAGTTGCCCATTCTGTCATAGCCCTGAAGAAACAGCTGGGTGTGGTTGGCTACCTGAGGTGCCAAACCTTGTTTTGTAACGGTTTATGACTATTTATTTGAGGAACCACAGGTTATTAGAACTTCCCCTCACTGCCACTGTCTTGGCACCTACTACTTTTTTTTTTTTTTAATTTTTTGCTCACTTAAGTAATCTCTACAGCCGAACGTGGGGCACGAACTCACAACCCTGAGATCAAGAGTCGCATGCTCTTCCAGCCGAGCCAGCCAGGCGCCCTGGCACCTACTACTTAAACAAACAAACACAAACAAAAACTGTACACGAAGCAAGTTGACTTCTGAGTGCTGAGTGCTGAGTGCCTTACAAAACAACCAGTGATAATCACTTTTGGGGAAGAGAAACAGGAAAAAAGATGAACTAGAGGGAAATACGTAATCCTTGCCCAATGTTCAGCGCATAGTAAGCACTCAATAAACATTTCTTTGTTGATTAAAAAGATCATATGTAGACTTCTAACTATGGGTTTTCCAAATAAAAAAAGCTATGATATAGTTTCCAATTTTTGTCTCACTGCCTTTGCCATTTATTGCATACTCCAAAAAATGCCTTAAAATGAAACTGGCCACCCTTAAAATAGTTTAGAGGCTGAAAATATAATTATTACATTGAAATACTTTAGCCTACATGGCATTCCTTTACCTTTGCGCTTTCAAGCCCAGTGAAATCAAAATCAGGGTAAAGGGATACCATTTTATAAAATGTTAAAACTCCAATTACAGTTCCTTTCCTTTCTTATTTTAAAGACTACTTACCAGGGTGACTGGGTGGCTCAGTTGGTTAAGCGGCCGACTTCGGCTCGATCATGATCTCACAGTCCGTGAGTTCGAGCTCCGCATCAGGCTCTGTGCTGACAGCTCGGAGCCTGGAGCCTGTTTCGGATTCTGTGTCTCCTTCTCTCTGACCCTCCCCCGTTCATGCTCTGTCTCTCTCACTCTCAAAAATAAATAAACGTTAAAAAAATTTTAAAAATAAATAATAAAAATAAAAAGACTACTTAACGACATTATAGACTGTGTAAAGAAGAAGTAAGAGAAACATTCATAATCCCTCATCCTGACGCAACAAGTAATTCCATTCTTTTAATATCCCCTCCCAGATTTAGACAAATATGCATGCATATTTTTGTCCATATGCATCACAGGTACCATCATGGTGAGCACACAGTTTTTTAGATCAGATTTAGATGTAACAAGGGAGACAAGTGAGAGGAGAAAAAGAGAAGAACCAAAGAAAATAAATAATAGCCAGTTAAATGATGGCTGAACTGCAGCTCTTAGTGGGACTGCCTAAGAGAAGGTGGGCATCTCTCAACCTCCCAACAAGAACTTTCCAGCCTGGGGGACCAGTCCTGGGGTAGGCACTGCTGATAACCTAGCAACCATTCACATCAAAGCTGGGTCTACCCCTGCCTCCCTCCCAGCTTGTCAGGTACTCCAGGGCCAACCCTGCCTTGTGGGCCACCCACAGGAGGAGCGCCACCGAAGCAGGAGGAGAGCCAGCAAGGACCGCGACGGTGGTGAGCCACGCTGAGATTGAAAGCAAGCAGATTTCCTGCACCCCGTGCTGCTCTGAACAGGGGCGCGGACAGTGCTTTCACCTGCTTAAGATGGCACCATCCCACAAACGAGAACACAGTCCAGCAGTCTGCGTGCACAGCACCTTACAGTCACGTGGAGATGTTGCCATTCTTTGCCCAGCTTTCCAGTAGAATGCCCAATAACAACAGCAGCGACGTCTTCCACGGCGCTTCAAGCTTTACAGATTCCCAAAATGCTTTCGCATGCATGCACTCATTTGATCTCCACGACAACCTGAGGAAGTCATCGGGGTGATCTTGACGTGCTCCACATTATATGGAAGGCAGACTGAAACTTGGGAAACTGAGGCAGTGTTCTATGTCACAGAATGAAAGTGAAGTTGGTCTCAGATGCCCTGGCCACTCTGGAAAGTGTGGTAACCTACTCTCTCAGGCAGCACAGTCACACACACTCCCCCTCGTCCGCACTTAAGCAAACAGCTTTGCCAAGCATGTGACGCAAGTAAGTAGGGACCATTCCCATCAGCCATTACTGAGCGGGGCTTGGGGTTGCTGATAAGGGAGCCTAGCAAAATGATGTTTTAAAAAAGTGGTTCCTCACCAAGATGGAAAGGTTTGCTTGTCAGCAGGACTACAGGTCCAGGGATGCGGTATCTTCTTGGTGCTACCATTTGTGTCTCGTGTTACTAAAAAATAATATATTGATTACTTGCTACTTCAGTGTACCCAGTTTAGGAAAGCTATTTTTGAAAAGTGGCAAAGGCAGGAAATTGCTTCCTTCATTTGGGCATGGTTTCCAGCACACCTTTTGGAATCTCAGAGCCCACCCTCTCCCCACTCACCCATTTCTTTGTAGGTTTAGAAAAGGAGTATGTATCAGTTCAGTATTATTTTAGCAACAGAAGCCTCTGCTTTGGCTATTTTTAGCCTGTCAGGTGCACTCTGCCTGCCATGAACTTGGTATATTCAAGTGTTTAATTCAGCGGCCTCTCTCATTTGAAAGGGAGCTGTTCCAGCCTTCTGACCACCATAGCTCCACTTTTACAGCTGCTCCTAAATTTCTGAACATGCAGAGATATCTTTAGCTGCGACTCCAGATATTTCCTGTTGAGCTTCAAGATGCAATCCTGCAAGCACATTGAGGCTAAATATACCTTCTCTGTCCAGCACTCAGCCAAATTAACAGGGGCAGCATCAACACGACTTCTTTTAATCCAAGGCTGAACAGGTTTTTTCAGTCAGATTAATTAAGCAATTTTGTTTGTTTGGGCAATTGAAGTGATTTCACCTTCCCCTGAGCTGTGGATACCTAAGCTTCATTTTCTCTCCTGAATCCAAGTCTGACCAGAAGCCCCGCCAGAGACCTATACCAGGTATGTTTGGATACTGAGCATCTCTCAGCCCTGGACTTGTACCCGGTCAAACAGATGGCCCCACAGCAGCCAACTCAGGGCAGTGCCTTGCACATCCTCGCAGAGTCCAGACTCCTCTTCAACTTCACCGAGGGCCTTCGTCATTCAGGGGAGGAGAGGGATGCCAGGATTTTTTTAAGGAATATATCCTTTGGGGACTTGAAAAAGGAAAAGAATGTTAAATTTTTCAGGCCTAGCAGGAGGCCTATGGTAGGAGAAGCCTCCTCTCTGGAGTTCTTGTCCACAAGGGATGCATCAATCTTTTCAACAGAGCCTAAAAACTTACATTGTCGTTCCTGGATAAGTCCTTGGATTCTTCGGGATCTTCAGAACCAACAGTATACACTGATTGCCACTGGTCAGTGTCCCTGTAACCAAGATCAGCCAGTCCCAGGCCATCCACAGGCCAGGAAGACACCATGCTGGGAGAAGCCCTGAGAAAACAATGTGAGGAAGCCAGGCTTTTGTCGGTGGACCACCAAATATGCATCTCCCCCCACCCCGACTCCTGCCCTCTTTAGGGAGGCTATGGAAGAAGGTCTAGTCCCACCCCACCAGATTAGACTCGCCCTAGAAGGTTATTAGGGTCAGTAGGGACACAGATGACTGTTTTTTCCCACCAGTTTTCTACCTGCCTCGTATCTGGTTCACGTATCCGGTTCACGCTGGGGGCACAACTTTTGGCCATCAGTCTAGCGATGGGGCTGTGACATTTGCACACTCTCTCCAGAACACCTGCAAAGATGAGCCTGAGGAGCCCCGTTGAGGACACCAGCCTGTCACCTCTCTCCTTCTCATGTCATCTTGTGGTTTATGATGCTGAATATTTCTGTAACTCTCTGTACTTGGAGGATTTCTTTTTGGGCTGTTATTGCCTGGCAAACACCGTTACTCATCAAAATTTATTAAGCAGAGGAAGCAACAAAAACAAAGGTACTAAACAGTGGCTTGCAAAACCAACAGGACTTGAGAATAAGAAATGCAAATGAATAAAAATAGCCACAGCTCCCCTTACCAGTGCTTCCTAGGAGCAGGTGCTACTCTCATCAACATACATGCAGTGACTCAGAGAAGCCTCCCAGCAAGCCCATGAGCTTGCATCCTTTCTGTCTGCAATCTCTCCTTCAATGGAAACATACAGTATGTATTGGGTACATACTACACGCTAAGAAATGGGTTAGGCACTGGAGATATAGCGATGGATGAGGTTGCCAAAGTTTCTGCTCTCATCGAGCAAAGCAGACATAGGGTAATGAAGTAACCAATTGCACAAATAATTCCTAGAGGGCAGGGACCAGTTGAGACTCTGCTAGCTCGAGCAAGAGTCCCTTGTAGTATGAGTGTGCGTTTAGAAACCCACATGGGACTCTCTCACCTCTCACCCCTTCCAGCCTCTCCAACACATGAGATTGGCCACAGGGCTGTTTCTTACCTCCATTCCTTTGCTCATATTGTCCCTGCTGCCTCTAACGCTTTCCGTAACTAATCCCTATGCAGTTCCAGAATCCACTCCCCCAGAAAACCCTTCCCAACCCTCCTTGCCCCAGTTAAGCTGTGTTAATTAAACTTCCTTTGTGCCTCCAGGGCCAGTGGTGCTGATCTCTGTCCCTGCACTTGGCCTCACCACTCAGCAGGGATCTGTTGCGGTGTGTGTTTTCTCACTAGCCTGGGTGCTCCCTGGGTCCCTGCTGGATCCATCTTTGCTGCCTGCTGCACAGGTCCTGACCCACTGCTACCAGTGAATGCTTGTTGGCTGAATGTGCATCTCTGCCCTAGCGGAAAAGGTTGGGAATCAGGAGACTCTCCATTTTACCTAATGGTAGTTAATGGGGGAAAAAAGGAGCCTAGTGGGTGGGGCAGTAGAGGCTGATACTGCTGGAGTAGGGCAGGGGAAGAGGGGGTTGCTGTTGTGGTGCAAACCTCTCCAACTTCCCTAGGGGACGCCCACCTAGACTCTTTGAACACTTGCAGTGACCGAGAACTGGCTGCTTCATCAAGCAATCTGTTCCTCTGTCACTCTGTTGAAAAGTTCTCCCTTTTGTTAAGAAAACTCTGCTGAAGACTTTTAGAGATTTGTCCTCTAGAACAACAGAATAATGTGACTCCCACTTCTCTATAATAACCCTCCAAGTATCCAAAGAGTGCTTCTCGTGGCCTGTGTTAGACTCACTTTTTCTTACCAAATAATTCTAGTTTCCTCCACTATCTCTCTCATGTCACACAACTGGACACTCTCAAGCCTCTTCATGTCTCTTTTACAACATGGCATCCTGAGCTGAAACAATATCCCAGGTGGCTTCTTATCAGTATGGACTATGATGGTACAACTTCCTTTCCTGAACCTACAGCTTAAGTTCAAATTCACTTGTTTTACAGCCTTGTCACTTTGTCAGTTCCTACTGCTCTTGTGGACGGTGAAATTCCTTAGTGCTCTGCATACAGTGAGCTCTTGTCAGACCACATTTAATAATAGCAGCTACCAGTTATCGAGCAGGTCCTGCGCCCATGAACCAGGCGCTGTGCTAATCACTGCGCCCCTCAGTACATTCCTTAATTCTTTCATCTACACTAAGGCTGAGTGAGGTTAAGTAATTTACCCAAAGTGCTGGGATTTGAACCCAGCAGACTACCTGACTGCAAAGCCCGCGGTCTATTAACCCCCTGCCCTACCTCCCGTTCTGAACTTATATAGCTGATTTTTTTTTCACCTAAATTCCCACTTTCCTGTTAAGTTTGATCTGAGTTTTTAGCATCTCAGAAACTCCACCAGCAGAGTTTTTAGCTCATCTTTTCAGGTTTATATCATCTTATCTGCCACCTACATCAACAACTGGGCGATGACTCCCCCGGCAAAGAACTCCTCCCAGGTTGACACCATTGGGGATCCAGTAAAGCCCAGACTTTTCAACAGCTTCTAGGCAACCTACCTTTGAGTTCTCCACACCTGTTGCCATTTAATGTGTCTGAAAGCCATCATGACAAAGTTTGTGATGTGCCATGTTGGTTTGGGATATGTCAAATATATACAAATCTGCCGCTTTAGCAGATTAACAACACTAAGGAATAGTGTTAAAGGTGGCCTCTTTGTTTTATATAGTCTTATAAATTCTGTGTTCAATCTTTCACCTAAAGTTTTGCCAGAAATCAGTATCATGTTCACCTTTCTTTGCCTCCTTTATGAAAGTGAGATATTGCCTTGGCTCTAGTCTTCATTGTTCATTCCAGTCTTCCATTATTCATTCATTCATTCATTCTCAATATCAATAGTGTTTCCACATCACAGATGGAAAAAAACAACAACAACAACAACAACAACGTTTTATCTTAAATCTTTTTCCTTCTTCCCAAACATTAAAATAATGCATACTTCTGGGGCGGGTGGGTGGCTCAGTCAGTTGAGCGTCCGACTTCGGCTCAGGTCATGATCTCTCGGTCTTTGAGTTTGAGCCCTGCGTCAGGCTCTGGGCTGACAGCTCAGAGCCGGGAGCCTGTTTCGGATTCTGTGTCTCCCTCTCTCTGACCCTCCCCCATTCATGCTCTGTTTCTCTCTGTCTCAGAAATAAACACTAAAAAAAAATTAAAAATAATGCATACTTCTTACAAAAACATGGGAGGTACATATATAAGTTTTAAAAAGCACCCCCAAAATGTCCAATAATCCTAGAGATAGCCTCTGACATCTACTAATTCTTTATAATCCAGAAGGCAATTTGCCTACGTGCTAAAGTAATTTATTATCAAGATCTAGGGCTGGTTTCCCACACCCAGAAGAGGTGCTACTGCTTAATAGCAGCTAGAAAATTAGTAAGGGAGGGATGCTAGTTCAAGGTGAGGAGGAAGGTTGGGGCCCCAGGGCAAGAGTGGAATGGACTGTGGAACAGTGGGAGGCAGGGTCTCCCCATCGTGTGAGCCGTGAGGACATCTCTCTGTTCGGCAGGTCCGTCCTATGTACGCTCTGTCCTTCAGTGTGCTGATGCAGCACGTGGTGGTAGCCCAACCCCCTTGGTGTGGTTGCCCCAGGAGAATTACTGAGCTGCTGTTCTGCGGTGGTTTTTTCTTTTTCTGTCAAAACTGTTGTGCCCCATACTCTCCAGCCTGAGAGTTTTATCTGGACACATTTCTCTCTTCCCCTCAAATGTCAGTTTGTACATCAGGGATTAGGAAGAGGAATCATATGGGCGAGAAGGTTCCCTCTGGGTGACTGTGATATGTTGGACATCTGTCTCCATATGCATTATGTTCAGCTTAGAACCAAACTCTCAATCAATCACTGAAATTTTTCACAGATGGGTGGATGGACAAACATCTAACAAAATGTCTTGTAGATTCTCATCAAGAGAAGTTCAGGTGCAGGCTGCCCAGAGGTCCCTTCCAGCTCAGTGATTCTTTGAATGTGTGATTGATATTTTGGAAACAGGGATATCACTTGGTATATTTGTCAGTGGCTGGCGATCTTCATGAGACTTTAGTGTAGTCCAGGGAAAGCCTTGAGGAAGATACACATCCTACAGAGCTACTTGCAGAAGGGACAAGTTAGTCATCGGATGGCATAGATTTTTTTTAAAAAATGTAGAAAAGCCTATTCTGGGAAAGTTGTCAATGGAAAGTAAAGGGAGGGAACCAAGGGAAGGCCAGAAGAAGTATTTGATAATATAAAAAACATAATCCTGCAGTTGAACATGGCAGGAAAGGATATAGTAAAATTTTAATAACCATTATGTCAAGAGCTGCACCCTATAAGACAACAGTAGGTCACACGGGTGGAGGTTTCAGACCCAGATCAAATTATGTGTCTCACATCCAATAAACAGTTGGGTATACATCAGTCTTTCTGGCCACCTCTGAACACATAAATAACAGTCAGTTGTAGTAACCTCATCTTAAAATGTTATCAAAAAAAAACTTTAAAAGATATATTCAGATTCTACACTGCCTACTCACTTTCTTTATATAGCAATGTATACACAGCCCACATCTGCCAAGTTAAGAAGGTACACTTTCTCTTCCATAGCTGCTGGGAACAGTGATTTAGATAGGAACCTCAGGAAAAACAGATGGATCCCTCTCTCTCAAGACAAAAGAATATTGGATCTGTGGAAGGGTCAGGTAGGAATTTAGGAAAGTTATTTGAAGCAGCTAGTCCTGGACCTACCTTCTGTCGCTCATTCACCCATTCATTGAGTGCTCGCTGTGTGACAGGCACTGTGAGAAGCAAGTGAGTATAGAAATGAAGGCTGGCAAGGGACTTACAGACTAACAAAGAGAGACTGGTGACTGCATGGTTGTAATACAGGCAATAAGGAGGCCAGTGGAGGGAAAACAGAAGGTGCTTTGGATGCTCAGAGGGAAAAAGTAGCTGAGCTGATGCCAGAGAACATGTCCTGGGTGTGACATTAGAGTTCAATGTTTAAGGATGACTAGAAGGAGTTAGCCAGGTGAAGAATGAAGGTGGGGGGGATTGGAGGCAGAGCGAGACACATTCAGCCAAATAAAAGTGATTTGGTAGGACCAGAGTTAGCACAGTGCTGGGGTAGGGGCAGTCAACAGACTGGACTGGAGAACTGGGACATAGAGTGTGCCCTACCAAGGAATATGACTTTTACCCTGCATGCAGATGCAAGGAGAGGACTGAGGAGCACCAGCATCATTAGAAAGGTCAGTCTCCTGACTGGGTATCTGGAGTGTGTGTGGGAGGACAACAGGAAAGGAAAATGGAGAGCCAGTGACGAGACGAGCGGGGTAATCCAGGAGGAGTGTCGATGGCCTGGACCAAGGAGAATGCCAGGTGGGATGACACACAGGGGGTAAACCTACCAGATTCTCTAATGTATTAGACATGAAGAATGAGAGGGGAAAGAATGAGTCTGGGATGACTCCCTGGCCCAGAAACCGGGTGGGCAAGATGACAGCACCATTTTCAGAGGCATGAGTTTGAGACTGGACTGAAGGGTAAAGGGAGACATGGTGGAACTGATTTCATTCTGGTTCCACAGGGAGAACTGCTTGCTGCTAATATGAATTTGCTTTCAAACTGCTGATGGTAGGAGCCGTACTGGCATGAGATTTAGTCACACGTTCATATCAGGTCCTGCAAAGCTAGAGGGCGTTCTCCCTGGAACAAAAACCTTAGGGCAGGGGGTTTTCACTTTGCAAAACTTGGTGGGGCACCTGGGTGGCTTTCGGCTCAGGTCATCATCTCACAGTTCATGAGTTCAAGCCCCGCATCGGGCTCTGCACTGACAGTGCAGAGCCTGCTTGGGATTCTCTCTCTCTCCCACTCTCTCTGCCCCTCCCGGGCTTGCGCTCTCTCTCTCTCTCTCTCTCTCTCTCTCTCTCTCTCTCTCAAACTAAATAAATAAACTTTAACGACAACAACAACAAAAATTATTCTTACTTTGGTTCTCAAGAATATTGTGTGCTGATATTCCTACTGACAACGGTTCACAGGTGCCACGTGGTTAGACACTTGCCCAGTCCAGAGCAAAAAGTTGCAGGCAGGGCAGGGGCAGGAGCAATGTGCAATCAGCAAAAAGCTGTTCATGATGGTAGGAACCTCAACCGACTAAACACAGCCAAAGTGCTAACAAGACACATCCCAGTCATTTCCAGAAATATTTTATTACCAGCTTGAATTTACACACTGGCTTCTCCAAGTCAGCTCCCCATGAGAGGTTGAAGTTAGCAGGTGCATCAGGGTCCATTTAAGATTCAGGCTAGGAGTCCTTTGCTCCCAGGTATAGTTCTTGGAATATTCTATGAGAATGTAGAGGGCCAACTTTCTAAGGCCTCCTTTCTTTCTCCAGCCATATGTGATTCTGTTACACAGACTGACATACTTCTGGCTTTAGTTTATATGTCTTGGGAGGCATAGTAAAAATCTTCTCAAAATTAGCGGTCCGTTTCATTCAACACCATGATAGACTTTAAAAGTGAATAACCATGGATCGATTCATATCATACTTTTCAAAAGCATCAACTTTTTTCTTGAGGAAGATGAGTTACTTTTAAAACACACGACACAAATAATAATTTGGGGTTAGAAGATTCAAGGTAGCATTCTGCGGACAACCTGTATGCTCCAATGTACTGCCCAAAGTTGCTTTTTTCTTCTACTGTGTGCAGCTTTTCTAATGAATTATGGAGATGAACAAATAACCTTTGAGGTAACTTCCCATTTCTCACTCTCACACTTACATCTATTCTCCCCAGACTGCTGAGGGTGTTCTAACAAAAGTTCTACCAAACTAGAAATTTGACTTCAAACTTGGAAAAAATGTTCTCAGGCCGCCTGGGTAGCCCAGTTAGGCATCCACTTCAGCTCAGATCATGATCTCACAGTTCCGGTGTTCAAGGCCCGCGTCAGGCTCTGTGCTGACAGCTCAGAGCCTGGAGCCGGAGGCTGCTTAGGATTCTGTGTCTTCCTCTCTCTCTGTTCCTCCCCCACTAGCTCTCTCTCTCTCTCTCTCTCTCTCTTTCTTTCTCTGTCTCAAAAATAAATAAACATTTTTAAAAATGTTCTCAACCAACTTTGGACCCCACAGTGTCCATTAAATAAATTAAATTGGAAATTGTGGAGTTAAGAGGTTTTTTGGGTTTGTTTGTTTCTGTTTAAACCATTGTCATATCCTGATGCACCGCCTAAAATGAGACAACCAGAAATTTCAGTCGAACTTCCTAGCTTCCAGTAGTTTCCATCAGCAGAACCACCACTGTTGCTGTGTTATATGCATCAATGTTCACCTAATACTGACAGGCCTATAAGCTCACTGTCCCTCTTTCTTTTTTTGCTATTATAATAAACCATATATGGGAACCAAAAAAGGTCATTTGAAACCCTGAATCGAATCAATTGCAACTGTAACAGAGTAGTAGATTCTAACTTGACTGGTTGGGTTGCATTTATCGCTGGCATAGTTATCTTTGATCCCAGATGCTAAGTAGTGTGAGGTCCATGCCAAATAACAAGGGAAGGCTTTCTCCAGTGTCGGTCTGGGGGCTTTTCATTCCCAGAGCCTACAGGTGTTATCCTGGCTTAAGGCTGTTGAAATATGGAACAGCAAACCAGCTGTCATTCATAAGAATTGGTGCTGGCCAGCTGGCCAAGCCAACTACAGGAATAAAGACATGCCTTTTCACTCTGATACACAGGGGCCTTGCCTCTGAGCAGACAGGTGAAGAATCTCAGGTGACAGCCCCCGGGAATAGTGTTTGTGGCATTCAGGCATTCACCACCCTGAAGAGGCAGGGCAGCACACATCTGTTGTCAGCATGCTGATGAGGAAAAGCAAAGACTGACCATGCCTATTTGCAGGGCAGAGTAGAAAAAGGGAAACAGGTAGAGGAAGAGAAACAGAAGGAAAAGCTTAGGTAACTACATGCTATGAATTGATCTAATTTGCAGAATCTTCTGTTGTATTCATTAGGAAGGAAACACCCAGAATCATAATTGCACTGGGGCAATCGGTCACTTTAAAAACTTGAATCTAACGGGTAATACAGAGACCCTTGTGTATTCCTGATGTGAGCGTAAATAGGTTAAATCTTTCCAGAGGGCAATTTGGGAATACGTTCCAAACACAGGAGCCTTAAAAATATTCATGCTCTTTGACACAGAACTCCTACTTTTGGGAAGTTACTCAAAGGAAATAATCAGAGACATGCTTAAAGGTTTATGTACAAGACAGCTCATTTCAGCATGACTTAAAATGGTAAAAAAAAAAAAAATTGAAAATGGTTTAAACGTCCAACAATAGGCAATTGGTTACAAAAATACACATCCATAGAGTGGAATAATATGATCTTTATTTTAGTTGACTGAGTACTTTGGAACGATTAACCAAGTGATTACCATTTTGTGGTAATGATTACCAGTGACGTTGCCTATTCTGTAGTTTTCTTTGTTGTTTCAATTTTCCCATAGGGTATAAATTTATAATCAAGAAGAAAAACAGTTTTAAGGAAATACAATGTAAGAACATGTTTACAGTTCTGAACTTAAAAGCCACCCATAATTCACTACCCCAACATGACTCTGTTTTGCATATTTATATTTTCCACATGATACACTTGCTTAAGTCTTAACACAGCTGTAGTCGTAAGGCATATGAGATCTTACATTCTGCTTTTCAACTAACATTATAGCTCCATATTATACATAGTCTATAATTTCATAGTTATAACTTTATAACCTTACACTGTATTAATATGCCGCACAAAGTAGGGAATATCAAGTCTGCCTTGGGTGAAGAGGGTTTCATTAACTCCAACCCCCTGCCCCCACCCCAGTTCCTGGACAGAACGAATCATTCACTCATCTGTGCGTCTTGCTCATTGCATAATTCTTTGTTTCCATATTTGTCCCCCTACTTTCGGGCAGGCCAACACCTGTGTATCTTTGGAGCCACAGTGCCTGGCACATGTATAACATTTGCTCAGTAAAGGTATACGCATGAACAGAAAGACAGGTGGACCAACGGACAGACAGGAGAAGTGAGCAGGGCTAGGATTTGATGGTTTAATATCTATTTGGCTTGAACAGCCTTGTAAACGTATCGATTCCAGCCTCAGCCTCAGTGAAGCGCGAAGGTAAGGAACATAAAAGGTTTGCAACTGCCCTAACACAGATTTGCTTTCCCCTTTAGTCATTTGGTGAAATCAGATTTTATTTTCAGACTTATTTTCAGTAAGTTTTAGGCCCTGGGTTATAAAAGGACTGTTTATAAGAGCTCTCTTACCGGCTTCTAAAACTCGTCTTTTGCTTTTTGGTCAGGATTTTTCCCATTTTGCATTTGTCACATATTCCTTTCCAAATTTATATCCATATCCATAAGAGTTAAAATGCTCCTAGCAAAAATATATAAATAAAGTAAAACAGAAACAAACAAAGAAAAGAAGGCTGCTTAATAGGTACAGAGTTTCTGTTAGGGATGATGAAAAAGTTCTGGAAAGAGATAGTGTGATGGTGGCACAGCACTGTGGGCATGCTGGAAGCCACTGAACTGTATACTTGAGAGTGATGAAAATTATAGGGACGCCTGGATGGCTCAGTCGGTTAAGCATCCGACTTTGGCTCAGGTCAAGATCTCACGGTTTGTGAGTTCTAGCCCTGTGTGGGGCTGTGTGCTGACAGCTCAGAGCCTGGAGCCTACTTCAGATTCTGTGTCTCCCTCTCCCTCTGCCCCTGCCCTCCCCTGCTCATGCTGTCTCACTCTGGAAAGAAAGAAAGAAAGAAAGAAAGAAAGAAAGAAAGAAAGAAAGAAAGAGAATGATGAAAATTATAAATGCTACGTATGTTTTGCCACAATAAAAAAGAAAAAAGAAGGAAGGAAGGAGGGACAGAGAAATGAAAGAAAAATAAAAATTGAGTCGGGTGGTACCCACTCTTTCTATAAATCTGGTTTTTATTAGCTGAGCCCTTTCCTAAACAAGGTTCAAGACTGTAGTCAGGCTTTTTGAAGACAGGAAGAATAAATTCCTCGGGTTTGTATTGTACCCTATTATCTTGACCTAGTAAATAGGTCCAAAAAAATCACCCAGCTGCAGAAACTTTGCCTCCTCTTTTCTTTCTTCCTCTCAGCTCTTCCCTCTGTCACCACAAGGAAGCCAATGACCAGAAGCATTAGCAGCCTGAAGAACTATGGTTGTAAATGTTGAAGGTCATTTTTTTCCCCTTAAAATTATTGCCTGCCCCTAGCTTTTTTCCTTCTAGAGTCAATCTAAAATCCTTTTGGTGGTAATCCTGTGTTTATTTGAGTGGCAGTGTTACTTCTTATCTATACATGTGTTCTCTTGGAAGAAATATGTGCAATGCTATGTGGTAAAGATTCTTTTTAACTATCATTTAGAAAACTACAAAAGATTTTGTGCCAAGTCTTGCTCTGAATGAAGCCATGAGAGGGAAGCCCCAGCTCCCAGGCTTCTGGTGACCTAAATCCCCTTTCCTCTCCTGGAGAGCCGTCCTCTCCTGGTTCCCACAGAAGAAGGCAAGGACAGGCTGTCATCACTCACCCCTTTTCTGATGTGGGCTGTGAGCCCAGAGAGAGCCCAGCCAGGTCCAGGGTAGAAATGGCCCGTAGGCAGAGGAGTGACCACCACTCTGGTCCTACAGGTTGTACAAAGTGCCTAGGCTCAGGCCAGGACCCATGTAACCAGCCAGCCTGAATACCATACATCACCGATCCTGACATGCTCAACTTTGCATCTCTGAAATCATGATGCATCTGACAACCGACAGCATGCCATAGTTTAGTGGGAGATTTTTCCTCTTTGTAGCAGTACATAATGTATGACTTAAAATTGATGAGTCTTACACCTGATGAAATATGCTATATAGGGAGAACCTAAAGATGGCCATCTGCAACATCTTGTAGAAATCTTTGCAATCCCTACCTGCAAGGAAAGTTAGAATTTGAATCCCTGAGTCACAGGCAAGGGAGAAGATACGTCTATTTCTGACTCAGGCTAGTAATTACGAGCTTCAGATCTCTGCTGCTGGGCCCGGACCCCAGTGGTAATAAATGCAGTATGAGCCTACTCTTGCATGGGGTTCCATAGAGGTCACTGTTTGAGTGTGTAGCTTTCCTTATCAAAGGGACTCTATGGTAACCTTGCATGCACACACTACAAGAAATAAGAATGGTTCCTTTGTGGATTAGGGGTCAAAGATGCCATTGTAACGCTGTGATTTGCTGTGGGCAAAATTGTGACCTGGGCTGGGTTTATATTCAGTGTCTTCTCCTCCCCTCCGACCCCCCCACAAGGCACGAGCCTCCCTAAGGTCCCTCACTTGCCCATCCTGTTGTCACTGCTTAGAACCCAAGCACTCGCTAGGGTTAGGGGCTATTTGGGCTCTGACCACCCCAAGTCATATGTTGAGTATCATAATAATCGCCTAGAAAACTTAAACCCAGATGTGAATATGTTATATTGCAACAGAGACACGGGAGAAAGTTTTCAAGAGGCATTTTGTTATCTGACACACCATACCTATGGGTCACTACCCATCCCACCTACACTTGAGACCCCTGTTTTGCCCACTCGGCAAGGCTCAGACCCAGAGTTAGAGCCTGAAGACTGGGGGCTGGTTTCCAGGTCTGAAAGTCTTTAACATGAGGAGATGAACAGATCACTGGAGACAGTCTGCCAGCTGTCCCAAACAGGAAGAGATGCCTCCACTCCTACTACCCACAGGGGGATGACCATTGTCAACCAAGGCTGAAATCAGAAATGTGAAAGCGGAATAAAAACCTTTCTTCCCCAACCTCCACCCGCCCCCATTAGAAAAAGGTGGGAGGTGGTAACTGATGAAGCTTGAGGATACGGTGAAAATGTGTCACTAAGTTTTGAAATTGAAAACATAGTGTAGACCATTTCTAAGTAAAATATAAAAAGAGATCAATTGAACTTAACGAGAGCCTAACTAGCTCTTTAAATGTTGTGTGTTTTTTTTTCTAAGTAAAATATAAAAAGAGATCAATTGAACTTAACGAGAGCCTAACTAGCTCTTTAAATGTTGTGTGTGTGTGTGTGTTTTTCTCAGCTGCACAGGGTAGACTTCTGCATTGAGGTCAGACAGCAGGAACAATGGACGAGTGAATGCCAGTGTGTCAGGTTTCATCACATGACGTGATATGGTTTAAATACAGTGCTATCAGTAACTCTCAGATTCAAAAAGCATTTAAGGCTTAATATCTCCAAGGAACAAAGGGGCGGAAAACCCAAAATTGCCCCCAAAGCCCATTTCTGGAGTTAGTCTGGTTTGCATTTAGTGCAAAGGCAGCAAATACTGGACGGTCTGCAGAAGGAGGACCAGTGACTGACCCACCACTGAGAAGGCCTCTCCTTCCCTCCAAACAATTGATTTTATTGGAGATGGAGAGTGACCCACAGGAGAGCGCCCAGGTTAAGTTTCTAAAGCTTCTAATGCAATCTAGGAAGGGGCTGGGAAATTGTCACCTTCCTTCCCCTTTCGCAAGGTAGCTATGGGAGGCACCTAGGGGATCTTAAACCTCCCTTCCCCTTCCCTTAACACTGAAATATCTTGTGGGCCAGGAACTACCTTATCTTGAGGGACTGGAATTCTCACAGATGAATTCCAAAGCATTCTGCCATTCAGAGTTTCTCGTGTTTTTCACGGCTGTGTTTGGCATCCTATTGGCACTTCAGGGTACAATCAAATTCACTGTCACTCTAGTGACATGAATAATCCATCCATATTAATGAAACGATAGCTGTTCCCTTGCCATGTCTTTTCCTATTCTTAAGCTGATTTCAAATAAAATGAATCCCACTTTGGAGGTGCGGGTGGTGATTTTCTTACTCAACTCCACCGTGGGGTGGGGGTGGGGGACAAAGATAAAGGGATGATGGTGATGCAAAATAACTATAAAATAATTACTGTGTGGCTCAAAACTCTGTGTTATTCATCCGGGTAGTGAGAGCGCCTGTTCCCCACCACACTTGAGTGGCAACCTCACCAATTAGCCCTGCTGCTGCTCGTCTGTGAATTGCATGTGAAAACAGAATTTGTCCAGAAGTGCTCATGCAAATTGTGCAACACGAACGTGGCCTCCGTGTCACGTCCTTTCACGCGTTCTGACAGACTCGTGTCTTTCCAGATTTCTCTGATCAGTGGCCCCCCTTTGACAGTTACCAGAGCTCATAAGCCCGAGGAAACGGCTCCTGTTGCTGAGCACTGTGTGATGAGGTTTACGAGCTGTTCCTGTGGCTGCATTTTGCCTCAAAAAACAATCAGATTTTCACTCAGATCTGTGAGAAAACAGATTGGGAAGGAAATATATGCAAATATCTATGTTAACGCCACAAAAGCTATAACTTGGCCCCTTGGTGCTTAAGTAGCCATTTCTCACAGGGAAAAGTTTTTTAGTACTTTAGCATGAATATGTATTTTATGTTTTAAAAATCTGCATTAATGCAAAAAAAAACCTGAAAGTAAAAGCTTTAGGACAAATATGAAACTTCACCCTTACTTTATTATTATTCTTTTTTCTGAATGTGCACCCCACACGCACGGGGAGGGACCCAGGGAGAGAATCCCAAGCAGGCTCCTCCCCCAGCATGGATCCTGTCATGGAGCCCAACGTGGGGTTAGTCTCTGACCTGAGCCAAAATCAACAGTTGGCTGCTTAACCGACTGAGCCACCCAGGTGCCCCGCTTATTGTTTGTAATCAGGGTATATCCTATCTTTGTAAATGTAGTAACTATATATTCATAATCCATCCTTTGTTTGTCTCCAACTTGAAGACATTCCCAGTCTTTCCTGAGGAAGAAAACATTTGTTCCATTTGAGCTCTGTTTGGAACAGTAAGACTGCTCTTTGTTGAGTATTTGGGGGCCCAGATGGAGAGGAGGGGGTGCCCTCTGGCACGTGGAGGGCTCAAACAGCCACACATCATGCCCCCAACCTGTTGGCCAGTGATGCAGGATCAGAAATAGTGTGCCCACAAAGGGAGGCCCCCAAGAGAAGCTCTCTTCCTGAGGCCAGCAGAACAAAGCTGGGGTGAGTTTGCAGCCATTGAGAACGGCTGCCTAGGAAATACCTGGTCAAGTTGAAACCTTCCTTCGTTTTTCCCTACCTTCTACAATCCAAAGCCCCAGGAGCAGTCGTCTGAAATTGTTCAAGTATCTAAAGATGCATTCAGACTGAAAGAAAAGTAAGAAATGTCATTCCAATTGCATCTTTGTTCTATACCCCGCCCCCAAACATCTAGACAGCAGAAAGCACAGCTTTGGATGAGCATGTCTCCAAATCAAACCTCATCCTGCTTCAGGGGTCAGGGGTGGAGGCACCTGCCAGCCAGGGTCTGTTCTTGGACTTTTCCCAGCCTGATTCTTCTGCAGCAGCATCCTGCTTCTTCAGTTCCAACCATCTCCGTTTATGTATTTTGTCCTCCCCTCTCCCCCTTCCTGTCTATTTTTGCTGTTCGGTACCAGATATCCTCTCTCCAGTGGTTTTGACCTGACTTCCATCCCTCTCAGTTTTTTGGTGCCTTCTCCTGGCACTCAAGTCCTTGGTACTATTCTGAGGGGTGGGCCTATTTCTTTGGAGCCCATACCAGGAAAGTGATAAACATCAAGTTACATTGTGACCAGCACTGGAAACTCTAACCTAGAACTTGTCTCTTCCTGTTGCCAAAGCACTGTAAATCTCAGCTCCCAAAGACGCACTTCTCCATGAGCCCCCAGACAATGTGAAGGATGGAAACACTCTTCCAGAGAGCCTCTGAGTGGGGGGATGCCAGTGTCCCACAGTCCAGTGTTACTGTGAGTTTCTCCTGCCATTCCCAATCCAGGGGTCACTGCGTCTGCATGTGCTTTCCTGCTGCTCTTTATAAGTATCTATAATTATATCCTTTGTGCAAGGAATAAATATCATGCAGGGTTTCTAAAAGTTCTTGCCCCCAAAATTCATTTGCTTAAGGGATACAAACACTTGAAGGAAAAATCCCTCTCTAAGAGGGGAAAGGGATCGTCCTGTGCTCTGTACCCTCCCCCTCCTTCCCCGCGAGACTCCCAAATTACATTTGCTTTCTCAGTGGCATAGAAGTATGGATTAAGTTTTAAGGGTTTAAATGGATTTTTTTCTGAACTTCCTAACTTCCTTCAGATTGTCAGGAATCTAAGAAATATGTTATTTAAGTACTGATTTCCCTGCACTTTGGAGGGCAGGGCCTTCCTCTATTCTTGCCCCTTTACTTCTCCCCAGAACACAGGCTGGACTGGCTGAGGGCTGCACAGACTCAGTTGGTTCAGAAACACCAAGAAGCTACTGCTGCTGACCTTGGGCCACTGAGTAAAATTGGCAACGGGCAGCCCAGAATTCTGTTAGATGAGCCGAGACCAGAGCTGTCCTAGCCCAGGATAGCAGACGCCAACATCCCCCTACAACCCCCGCTTTCCCTGGGCCTTTTATTACCTTTACTTGGTCAAAGGAGGAAAGCAATCTGTCTCTCTTCTACTTGTTTAATAAAAGAAAACATAATCATAGTTTGACACATTACTTTTGGTGGATGCACAGAAAGAATATCCTAGATTAGAAAGGGAGAGAGGAGGAGGGGGTGGGAAGGCAAAAGGAAAACAAATTGGCTGCCTGCAGAGGTCCAGTGTCAGACGTCAAAGGAATCTTGTTCCTTCAGACGCTGTGGGAAAGACCATGGCAACGAGGGGCCCAGAGAGTGAGAGAGACAGATGGGGAGATTTGCAGCCCCTCCCTCAGATTAAAGACAGAACAAATAGGTGAAGCAATCCATTTTCCAGAGCCCGGTGGTAATTTCAGAGTGCTGTAGACCAGAGTATATGCTTCTCCTCCGCGTTGTCTCAATAAGGGGTAGGGAGGTTTTCAAACAGAAGATTTTTTTATTCGTTCAGAGAAGACACCTGATTTCTGAGTAATTGATAAAAAGCATGTTTTCACCTGGAACCACCAAATATCCTTCAATCGTGCATTTTCAGTGGTCCAACTGGTTTTGTAGCAATTAGCTGTTTAGTTAGGAATTATTTTTAGTATCATCTCTGGTTTAGGTTTTAAAGATCAGTGTTATAAATGCAATGTTAACTATCCTATGAAAGTATATCACACCCACAAGACTTAGCATGAAGACCAAGAGTGATTTTCTGACTGTTTTCAAATCCAATATAGAATTTAAACCCATGAACCAAGCCTAGGAAATACTTAAGTACCACATTTGTTATGAATTCTATTTGTCATTTTTAAAACCCTTTAGGGGCCATCTGACAATCGTTATTCCTTGTAGGGCCATCTTGGAAAGACTTAACACATTTAGCAAGAAGTAGAAAGTTGGGGGAACAAGTTAAGGAAGCATAAAAATGAGAAGGTTTCTTCTCCAAGCAGTTTTGGTCATATTTCCTGTTATTGTCAGGCGTCTTCTCTTCATCCCCAGAATATATTGTTAGGGCTTGGAAAATATTCAACGTATATGCCTACTGTTCTACTCCCGGTTAGAAGCCAGGTCGTATAGTATATTCACATTTAAATAAATTCAGTTGTTAAAAAGTAGGGAGGACAAAGAGAACTGGGATTACTCACGCTAGATTTTTAGGTGGAGATCACATTCTCGGGCCAGATTTCCAGTAGCCACGTGAGGGCAGAGTGAGAATAGCACAGGTGTGAGCAAAAGGAGGTGGGAACCAGTGGACCAGGGTGTGACCCTAGACATTGCAGATGGTGAAGAGCGTGAACTCTTATTGTTCTTGCCGAAATACACCTTGCAATTCCTTTGATTCCTTATTCATCAGTTCCCACAGTCAGTAACCAAGTCTCGGCCACCTTTTACCTCCTGGGTGGATTACTCCAATGGCTACCTCTCAGTCCTGCCTCCCTACTTTTCTCCTTCTGATCCAGCCCCATCCTGATCCCTGATTTACCTGACACCAGCTTAACCTTATGAAAGTAATGTTTTGATCATTTTATTCCCTTTAAAAGACTACCGTGGCTCCCCATCTGTTAGTTGGGTCGCATGACTGTGATTGCATTGAGACCTGTCCGTGGTCGGACCACCCAGTCAAGTGCAGCTTTCCTCCCACACACCTTGGCTTGGGAACTGGGCACAGCCACCTCCCTCCTGCTAGTAGCTACTCCTTCTCCTCTCTCAAATCCAAACCTACTTCCATCAAGGCTTCTAGTCAAGTTTGCTTGTATCCATGGAGCTCTTCCCAAGCAGAACCAGAGAATTTTAGGGCAGGTGGGAGCCTTAGAGGTCACGTGGGTAGGTGTCCTCATTTTATAAAGGAGAATACTAAATAAAGCCCAAAGATGTTCAGTGACTTGCCCCAGGTCAACCAATCCCTAGAACCCCTGTGTCCCCCATTCCACCCCCTTTCTGCCATGTAACTGTGATCATTCCAGATCTGACCAGACTGGCTTTATGGAAATCCTATGGCACCAGAGGACATGCCACAGGCTCACCTTTGATGAGCTGGGATCATTTTCCAGCTTTTCAATGAAGGGAAACCTTGTGTCTTCACTGTATTTTAGTACCCCAGAGGACCAGGCTGTGACAGCCCTTCTTCTCTTAGATTCCAACCGCAACCCCTGCCATTGTGCTGGGGTGCTGGAGACCTTTGGGAATTCCTAGAGTAATCAAAGCATTTTTTAAAGCAGGATGTTATATATGAATTGAGAGAAAACTTTAATGAAAATTATCCGTAACGTACTAGTGCTCAGATTTCAGGTGGACGGTTTGTGGTGCCTGCTTATTTTTAGGGTGATAGATGCATGTTGGCCATGGGGTGGTAGCATCTTACCATACAACAAAATCAAAGCAAACTTGTAAACACAACCCATACACATGGATTTTTATATTCTACTATGCGAGTCAGTTGTTATTTGTTTGCTTTGTTTGTTTGCTTGCTTGCTTGCTTGCTTGTCTTACCTGTGGCCAAGTATTCTCTAAGAAAAATCAACTCTGAGACCTGGAAGCTGAAACTGAACGTGCCATTAAAGGTGTGCAAGACTGTGCAGCTTTCAGTGGTGGGCATAAGTCTCTACGTTGTAGAACCAGTTCCCTGCACTTCTGTGGGGTTAACAGCCTCAGCGGACACCCTTCCTTTATGTGACTCCTTCAGCAGAAAGTGTGTCAGAGTATCCCAGACCTCTCTAGGTTCCCACCTAGGGTGTGTGTGTGCATCTGTCTGTGGGATGTATTTGGGGTCTGTCCCCAGGAGGTTTCTGGGAGGGACTGAGAGTGACTGGGACCCTGCTACAGCCCCAGATATTTCCATGGCAATGGGGCTGGGCTCTGAGGCCCGGGGATGGTCCCTCCGTGTTGTGAGACATCTCTCAGCACCCTGTACGCGAGCATCCACTCCCTGGGGGCTTATTTTTACTAACTAATGAGGATTCAGTGTCTCCTTCTTTCCTTGGAAATTCTCTACAACTACACCTACAAAGGAATGAAAGATATGCCCTGTCAACCTTTTTTACATGCTCCTAGATATGAATTAAGAGGTAGTGTTCAGTGGGCTTATATAGAAAGTAATCTTCAATAAAAATTAAGCCCCGAGAAGCTAAGGTAAATAAAGAAGGGAATCTCACTCTCACTGGCTTTTTCTGTATGTCACATAATGGGAAACTGAGACAGACTTACAGTTCCATTTAGAGGCCCATCATCCCTCAGCTGGTTTCCAGCTTCCAGAAAAGGTCTGGATGACTTGGGAGAGATTTCACCATGGCCGATTGAGAAATTGTCTATTCTTACGATAGGGGAGGATAAAGAGGAGAAGAAATACAAAGGAGAAATTAATCAGTTGGATCAAGGTCAAAGAAACTAAATATGCATATTAAGGGAACGGGCCAAAAGGTAAGGAAGACCAGAAATATGATCCTTCATGCTGGGAAAGCTTTCTCAGGTTGATAAATACCCTGAACTGCAGGTTGGCTCTCCCTTTCCTGCTCCAGCATTAATCACCCGACCCTCAGGTTCTGATGTTGACCTCCTGTGAGCAGTCAACCTGGAGAGAAGTGGCAGTTGGGCAAGCTCTTGGAGGAGGCGCTGCTTTTAGGGGGGGAAGTGTGTGCGGAGATCTGATGCGTATTGTAAAGGAGCTCACCCAGATCTGGGAAGCACTGAGAAGGGGAGGATCCAGTCAGCTAGCTAGAGGAAGAATCAGCACAAGAAACTTGGGTAAAGTGAGGAGGGAGTGAGCACCGGAGGTAATATTACGATAAGGAGGTCAGACTTGGCCTTACCTTCTGGTAGAAATAGGAAACTGTGATCCCTCCCAGATGGTTAAGCAGAAATACTGATGCTTTCAGAGGGGATAAGTTGCAAAAGATAATGGGCACGTAACTCCCATCTTAGAAGGTCTGTATGCTGTTGTCAACATGAGTGGACTTATCCCTCACTAAAATGAGAGTTTCACATAAACTTCACCATCATCCGAGGGCCTGATCCCATACTTAGCTATCCACTTAGTTTTTATCCTAAGCAAAAGGATATTTTCCTTCATAAGGCTGAGAAGCTGACCTGACTGTTAAGAAAGAACAAACTATGAGCTGAAAATCACGACCCTACCTAAAGTTTCTAACTTCCTCATTATTATTCATATTGGTGCTAATGAGAGCAAACATTTATGAGCACTTACTGTATGCCAGGCACTGTTGAATCATGCTACCTGAGTGCAGTTCTGATAAAAGAAGTGAAACTTTTGAGATCTGTAGAGGATGATTTCTAATTGTTTCCAGACTCCGTTATCCAGGATATTACGCGTGTGAGGTAGGAGTCAAGAGCTGTGTTTACTGCAGTGCAGGTGCAATCGAGGAGACTCTCTGGAGCCCGTGTTTCTGCTAAGACTGTTTTTATCCCAATTTGTCCCCAACTCTTCTCAAGGCTAACAAAAGACCCTGGCCACTTCCATTTCTTGGAGTCACCAAATATATGTACAAAAGGAAGAAATGCCAATAGGGTTTTTTTTAAAGAAGTAATGTTTTTATTTGTAAAAGAGTGTGGGATTATAATACCATCCACAAGATAAATGCGGGATTTATAATAAACATTAATTCATGATGGACTTAGAGCAGTGTGATCTGGTAACAGGGTACAACTGAAAACCATAAAATAGAAGGTATCTTTCAATTCTGTCAGGCTTTGTCCGTGACCCTATGTAAAACCTTGTGTGCAGAACACATCTAACAACCTAACCTCAAGAATTATTGAGGATGTAAGGTGCCCGGTCCAATGGCCCCCATCCCTGCCTGCCGGTAGGCCCTCCCTGACCCTGTAGGAGGAGCCCCTCTTCTAGACTCGCTTCCTCTGAGAACCTGGCTCTCAGCCAAAATCTCTAAAGATGTAATGTACCACCCCCAGATTTCTAAATGTTACTCCTTTTTTCCCTACTTTCTCGTACCCTCCCCAGACTCCTGGCCTCCTCCAACGGCACAACCCCTGGCCTGGCTTCTGCTCTCAGGAGTATGGCCAGGCCAGCCCTCTTCTCAGAGCCCTGGTGCGCTCACACCTGGTTTGCCCACACACAGGTTCAGCAGCCCGAAAACCTGCAAAGCAGGCTGACCAGACCCTCCCCGGAGAGAAAAGGGCCCGAGAGCAGGCAGCTTTGTAGAAGTGGCTCTTCCCAGGCAGTCGGAGCTGGTGTCCCTCAAGCCACCCTCCCAAGGCTGCCCAGAGAAGGGAGGAAGTGCCCGCCTCTGTTCACAGCACGCCTTCGAGCCCGGAGCTTTCCTTCCCTCTTCCTGTCTTGTAGTGGTTGCAGCAGAGAGCTCCATTTGGCAGCGTGGTAGTGCTCTTGTCTATAAATGGAAACATTGGCCTGTCTCCCAGTATAACACAAGATAGGCCTCTGCATCGGTTATGCAATCTTCGCTGTGATGACTTCATCAGAAAGTGGGGGAGGCAATAAAAGAGAAAGGTACGGTTTAGGGGAACAGTAGCTCCCGAGAAAAACTCTTCCCAGCAGCGCTGCTGAAGACAGCTGAGACTCCTTCCTCCCCCCTCTCTATTTTTAAATCAAGGGAAGAAAGGCCGCAAACATTGGGCAAAAAAACCTAGTTCCTGGAGCAGCTGTCAAACCCCTTGCAGCCCCTGTGTCCTTCAGGCCACTTGGATGCAGGCAGAATGCTGTGCCCATCTCTGCTGGGGGGGGGGGGGGGGGGGGCACGGGTTGCTCACTGCCCCTGGCGCTGGGGTCTGCTTACACCCTTGCGGAGAAGACAATCTGTGAAGGCAAACAGCGGTGGGTTTTCCCTCGTCTCTCAAGTTAAAGATTGGGCTGGTTCTGGCCCCGCTCCAGAGAACAACCACGGAGAGCAGGGTGCTACAGCATAGAGAGGCTTGTCCCGGTGACTCCCCGAGAATTCTCGGAAGATGGTCAGTCCCCATCAGCAGTGAAAAGCTGGCCCTGTTGCTGAGCGTCTAGCCAAACCCAGTTTGTTCATGTTCATGCCGTGTCCCGGTCTTAAAAGGGAATGGCCACTTAAAGATGTCTGTGGCACACACCACAGCATAAGATGGGCTCAGATGGAAATAGTCCAGGTCCCAGACCCAGCTAGGCCCCTCTCGAACTCACCGCATCCCGTCCATGTCTGTTAAGAACAAGTCTGCTTAATGAGGATTTGGGGACAGGGCAGCTTGTGTTATAGTTTCATGAATCCTCTAAATGTTGACCATTTAGGCTGTTTTTTTAATTTTTGCTACTCTAAATCCTTCAAGCTATTCCAGATAAAATCTTTGTATAAAGCATGGGGCGCCTGGGTGGCTCAGTCGGTTAAGCGTCCGACTTCACATGATCTCACAGTCCGTGAGTTCGAGCCCCGTGTCGGGCTCTGTGCTGACAGCTCAGAGCCTCGAGCCTGCTTTGGATTCTGTGTCTCCCTCTCTCCCTGCCCCTCCCCTGCTCACACTCTGTCTCTCTCTGTCCCAAAAATAAATAAAAACAAACAAACAAAAAAAAGTACAGCTACGACCACTTCCATGAGATGAGTCCTTAGAAATGGAATTTCAGGAGCGCCTGGGTGGCTCAGTCAGTTAAGCGTCCAACTTCAGCTCAGGTCATGATCTCGTGGTTTGTGAGTTTGAGCCCCGCGTCGGGCTCTGTGCTGACAGCTCAGAGCCTGGAGCCTATTTCGAATTCTGTGTCTCCCTCGTTCTCTGCTCTTCCTCCGCTCATGCTCTATGCCTGTCTCTCAAAAATAAATGTTAAAAAATTTAAAAAAAGAAAAGAAATGGAATTTCAGGGTATGATGTATTCAAGTCTTTGATCATTCTGTCTACTCTGGAAGCCATTCTCCTCCTGTCTGCCTGCGCCATTCTGAGACATCACTTCTTCTGATAAGCCTTCAGTGTCCTCTCCGGGCACAGTCAGGTGCCTTCACCGCTAGGTCCCTGTGCTCTAGTGCCTCCTTGTACAAGGCCCAGGGACCTGCCTTGTGCTTCCTTCTCTGCAAAGATGCCATCAGCTGCCCAGAAACCAAGGAAGCCTCAGTCTTCATCAGAATTTTGGAATCCTGGAAAACAAGCAAATAGGTCCTTCTTCTTTTCCTTTTCTTTGTTCTTTTTTCTATTTGTTTTTTTTTTTTTTATAATTTAAAGACTATTTTTAGAGCATGTTTTTAAAAATAACATTCAAAGTAACATTTTCATTATAGAATATTTAAAAGGGTATAGGGGTGTCTGGGTGGCTCAGTGAGTTGAGTGTCCGACTTCAGCTCGGGTCATGATCTCATGGTTCGTGGGTTCGAGCCCCGCATCGGGCTCTATGCTGACAGCTCAGAGCCTGGAGCCTTCTTTGGATTCTGTGTCTCCTTCTCTCTCTGCCCCTCCTCCACTCACACTCTGTCTCTGTCTCTCTCTCTCTCTCTCTCCAAAGTAAACATTAAAAAAATTTTTTTAAAGATTTGAAAAGGTATAAAAATAAAAATAATTTACAATCCTTGTCTAACATGATTTTTCTGTTTTAGAAACTGTTTTTCCTCCCCTTAACTGTATATTGTAAGCTTTTCTCTGTGTGATTAGATAGTCTAAGAAGGCATGATTGTTATTGGCTGCCTAGTATTCATGGTATGGATGTACCATAATTTATTTAATCAAGCTCCTATTGTTGCACCCTAATGAACTTTTAACCAATTTAGGCTTGCTTTGGTGGTAGAATTAATCACAACAAAGGGATCAAAAGGACTCTATAATTTACATCAAAGGCAGAGGAAAAGCATAACTCTCAAAGTTGTGTTTCCACTGAAGGGACCTATGGTGACTATGTTCAAAGCACTGATAAGGACAAATGGTATTTTGTTGTTTTTACCCCCAAGTAAGTCCTTGAAAGCCTACCCTTCCTGTGGTTGATGCATCTAGCCTTGCATTGAACTGCCAACTTTAACCCTTTCTTTCCTCTTCAGTGGGTGCTCCATTCCTGAAGCTCAGAGAAGCCATCCGTGTGGGGCCATCTTTGTTTTTGTTTTTTCTCCTCTCCAGTCATATGTGTTACTGGTTTAGGCTAGAATTCATCATAGCCACTTAGTTCAGTTCAGCAAACATTTACTCTGTTGCAGCTGTGGACCTAGCTGTGTGTTGGATGCTGGAAGACTCCTAGAGAACCTACAGGCCTGGTAGAAATACTGCCATAAGGGTGTCATTCTACCGGAAAACTGTCACTTGCAAGCACTCGGAAGGTTGGAGCTTTCTACTGCCCTGTGTTACTTAGAAACAGTGGTACGATCATGTATATAACATTATCATGATCATGGAAAGTGTATTGTTGTATACAGAGGAAAAAGCTGGCGAAAATATTTTTTAAAAAACACACATCAAAATATTAACGTCGTTGCCTCTGAGTATTCAAAATGAATAAAACTTTTTTTGTTCTTTATACATTTATTCAGTGTTTCAAATATTCCCTGTGATTGGGAGACGATGTGGGGACAAAAATGTATTTTTTAAACAGTTAAATGTCTGGAGGTGCCTGGGTGGCTCAGTCGGTTAAGCATTCGACTTTTGATTTCAGCTCAGGTCATGATCTCTCGGTTCGTGGGTTAGAGCCCCTCATCGGGCATTGTGCTGACAGCGCAGAGCTTACTTGGGATTCTCTCCCTCTCTCTCCACCCCTCCCCTGCTCACATGCTTGCTCTTTCTCTCTCAAAAATAAATAAACATTAAAAATATATATATTTACATGCCTGGGTAGCATCTCCATTCTGTTGACAATCTGAAGGGAAAACCAAGTTTAAAGTCTTAGTCCTCCTCATTGCCTTAAAAGCTAAACTAGAACCAAAAACACAGCTTTTCCCCTCACCTTGACTTTGTAGAGCTGCATGATCGAGAGATTACAACAGTAACAGTAATAATAATAGCAAGCTATTTGTAGATGGTTGGGTGCGCCAGCCACTGGGCCTATGATGGAAATACGTTTCTATCCAGGCCTGGTGGGTTCCTCCAATGTAAGCTGCTCCTCCTTCCCGGTGGAAAGAAGAACTTTGCTGAACCCATTTAGCAGGCTTACCACTGGGTCTCAAGTTTCTGCTGTTTCAGCGATAAGCTCCCTAAATTGGTAAAGTGCCTTAAAACTCAATCGTCATGGGGACACAACCACCACAGATCATAAAACAAATCTTTTTATCCAACCTTCTTCAATAATCTGCAGAAACAGAGGGTTTTATATGGGGTGGGGCCTGTTGGGGCTCTGCTGTGAATTTATTGTAAGCTCCAGACCCACAGTGAAAAACTGTTCTGGACGAGGACAAAGAATGTCTGTAAATGAAGCCACCATCCTGAAACCAAGTTTCTGCCCTGACACCTGATCAACTTCAAAGAAAATTCTAAGGTTTTCTTTTATTTTGTTCCTTCCTTCTACTTATGGTTGAATGGTCTAATCTTATGGCCTTTCTTTAAATGTCAAAGTTGATACCATAGAAGCATCCTAATTTGGGGTATCAGGCAACATATAAAAAAAAAATGATGCATATTTTCGTGCTCTTTCAGCTTCATCCTTTGATCCCTGTAGAGTTTCTACCTTTTTATTCTATGCCCATTCCTCTCTCCCTTCCACCCCCTTCCCACTTCTCTTTAGTGCACAGCCCTCTTGGGTGGTCTGCTCAATTTAGACCAGATGCACGTTTCAGTCAGTGGGTGAGTGAGAATCCCAAAGACACCATCACCAGCTGTGGGTCATCAGACAAGTTCCTTAACCACTCAGAGACTCAGGTTTTCTTAATCAACAAAATGTGTTTAATTATGCAAGTGAAAGCATCCAGTAGGTGCCCCATAAGTGCAACTTGTCTTCTTCCATTGTTGCTTCTGGTTTTCTCCCAAGTTTGAAGAACCTTTTCCAACAGAGAGAACCCTCCTCAAATCATAGCTTTCCAAAGTTCTACCATACATCAGACCAAGTGATGGGAAGTCTAGTGATGTTTATGCTTCCCGCCTGAGCAAGGGAGTTCAGTGGCCTCACCCCTTCCTTAATCTTGGCTGCTGTTCAGCCTGCACAGCGAAGTTGCAGGAGTCCCGACCTTCCTGGAAGAATCATGGCCATGGGCTCCTTTCAGAATTCTTGGGGTTGCATTGCCTGAGCAGCCCTCTGAAAATTTAAGAGTTTTGTTCCAAATGCTGAAGAACTTGCAATAAAAACCTAAGCAACTCAGCACTCTGACTTGCTTTTTAAAGTGCAGGGTTTGCCATCTAAATCAGGGACAGAGAGCTCAGATGCCCCAGGTTGCAGTCAGTGTCCACAAACCAGAACTAGTATTTGCCCCAGTGATTCTCAAACAGTAGGGCATCTTAGTTACCTGGAGGGCATGTGAAACTGCTCCCAGGGGCTCCAATTCAGTAGGCCTGGGGTGGAGCCTGAGAATTTGCATTTCTTACAAGCTCCCAGGAGATGCTCAGCTACTGATCCTGGAACCACACTTTCAGAACCTCTCACTTAATTTAGCCCATAATTGTTTCTGAACTGCCCAAACTGGAAGTGGGAGAGATTTGAGCATCTGCTTAACCATTTTCTTTCTATAACTCTTTCCTCTCCAAAGTTTCTATTGTCAAGGGAGGAGTCTTATCAGTATGATTTTCGTTTGAGGAGGTGGGGACTGAAACTGAGAGGTCACATGGTTTCCCAGGGCCTCAGAATGCCGGTTCACCACCCTGAGCCTCCCTGAGTCACAGCCAGATGCCTCCATCCAGGCTGCAGTGGGCTTCGGATTCATCCTGTGCTGCTCTCTGACATAAAACTGCTGAACTCTTTCCCAGCAAGTGTGATGTTCTGCGTGAAACGTTAGCTTTCCTCCTTTGAAAACGCTTCCTTCTTCTGAAACTTAAAACTTGAATAGTTATCTTTGCAGGGAGAAAGCCTCTGGATACTGGTGATTGGTTAGACACACGAGCCTCTTGATGTATAGAATCTAGGCAATATTCGGTTTGGGCTGGAGATTTTTTTTTTCTAATATTTGATCCAGTTCAATGTGTGTGAAAAGCACAGATATCTCTTCTGGGACATCCATTTTATCATTTTTACTTTTTCTTACGTGAACAGCCCTCCTCTCTCGTCGCTTGCCTTCCGCATGCATTTACTTCCTGGCCCCAGGCACGCTCTGTGTGCCAGGGGCCTGGGAAATCCGCCCCCTGAGCGCGCCCGGCTCTCGGGATCAAAGGCAGCGCGCGCGGGCTGAGGACCTCCGCGGCCGCGGGGCAACTCGCCCGCGCCCGGGACCGCCTCGGCGGTTTCTTTGTTAGAGACGCCGGCGCTGAGAGGCATCTTCGGGCCTGCCGCCCCACTCCTGACTTCTTAGAGCCCCCTAAGGACTTGTAAGCATATAGGCTCGAGTCAAGAGGCTAAATTACGCCCCAGGGGACTTTTTAAGTAAAATCCTAAATTTCATTTAGGCTGTTCGTGGGCCATGTGATTGCAGACTGAGCCGAGGCCGCTCTCAGCGCCGCCCTCCCGCGCCGGCTTTGTGCAGCCGGGCTGCGGGGAACTCTGCTCCTCTCGGACGGTCAGCCCCGGGGGCTGGTGCAAGCCACTCGCCCTCCCCTCTCCGGGTGCCACCGCCACCCCCACCCCCCCATCTCCTGCAGCTCCCAGCCCTTCCGTTTCCTTCCCCGGCCTCCCCCACCCCGACCTGAAATCTCCCTCCCCTCGGGCTGGAAGTAAAGTCGGTAATAAGAAACCAGTTCGGTGTCAGTCGGGGAGGGGGCGGGGGGGGAGATAACCCCAGAGATACACGGCAATGGAGAGAGAACTCATTTTGTGTAAAGAGGGCCTCGAGTCACCAGGGAATTCCTGGATTGTCTCAGGCTGTCGTGTGTGATGTCCATCACGCCGTGCGAACACCATCTGCTCGGTATTATGCTCTCAGTTGCCAGGCTACCTGCTGTACGCAGTAACACTTGACTGCCTGGCTCCACGTTCGCAGCGTCCGCCCAGACGCGCGGGGCGGGGGGCGGGGTGGGGGGGGGGGGAAAAAGGGGTATGGATAAAGCAACGTGGGGGGGGGGGGGGGCGCGGGCGGAGCTGGCGGTGCAATCCGGAGCGCCGGGCTGACACCACCATCTGCTGGGGCAGGGGGAGAACAGCAGCTGCTCCTTGTTCCTCCACCTCCGGGAAAAGGCTGAAGCCCCGGGCGTCCTCCAGCCAGTTCTCCCCCAGGTCCCAGCTCCCCCGGGCCTCACCTTCAGCCTTTTGTGAGCCCCCTCCCCGGAGCCGGCGCTCCTGGGTCGCCGCCAGAAACCCGGCCCCTCTCACCCAAACACTACGCTTGTTCTTGAAAACACTTAAGAGAAATAAAGCTGGCTACGCACAGATTTATAAATAAACAGCTGGCTGCTCTTGGGAGATATTTTTACCACAGCTGTTTTTTGAAGTAGAAAACTGCCTCTTTGGAGGAGGTAGGGTGTTTTTTTTACACCTCCTACCTCTCTCCAGCCCTTAGAAAATTGCTAAGATCTTTTCCCCGAGGAAGGAGCTATGTGAAATGGGTTCACTCGTTTTGATTTTTCCCCCCTCCCTTTTTTTTACTGAAGAGTGGGAAGGTTTGGGGAGTAATGAAGATCTATGAAACCAGTTGGATTTCTTAGGGGAAGCTAGTGAGTTAAGATTCTTGGTAGAAGGCAAGGGAGGTCGCTGGGCAGGGGGTGGGGTGGAGAACGAGCCAGTAATTAAAACTAAAAATACTGCATCATTTGGCTTCAAGGCATTACATTTCTCTGACGAAAGCTCAGCCTGGTTTTCTCTAATTGCACACACAGTGTGTGTCCTCCTTAGAAACAAGAGCGGTGGCTTGAAATCCTGAAATTCGACAAGCGATTGCTCATTAAGCTCTCTTAGACTGGAGGTTAAAAGCTGCCATGTAATATGAAACAGTTAATGGCCAGCCAGCTCCATTTGTAAGGCAAGTCACTTGGAGGGCTTTGCACTTTGGAAGACACGCTTGAGGTGGGGCCTGTGGTGTCACTCACCTGCTGCTGAATGCAGGAGAGCTTGTTGGGAAAGTACTCAAGGTGTATCAACCTAGATTCAGGGATGTTTCATATGGAAGGCAACCCCTTAAAAATGCACATAGCCCTCCTGCCCCCTAGGTCTTCAGATCTTCAGCAAGAAACCCGAAGGCAAAACCTTTGGGGGGGGGGGGTGTCATTTGGAGAAATACATAATCCTGGGAAGTAATAACCTAACTATCTCTTTGGGAAAATCCCATCCCCCACCCCCTCCCCACACTGTGCTTCTGAAGTATTTCTTTTTGCCCCAGGAAGACAAGGGCCAAAAGTGGTTGGATATAGCAACATCGTCACTTCATTTGCCTCTCCCTTTCTTTCCAGGGTGGAGAAAAGGCTGGGAAAGCAATGGTTACTACTTACCACTTCTGGGCATGCGCCCCAGCTAGGCAGGGCTGGTCACACAGGACCAGAATATCTCAAAAGTGCCCAAAGATAAACAGGGCCAGCCTGGGCCAGCCCAGACCAGCCCTCATAAAACTAGATGAAGCAAACTTTATCTTCCCTTAGGTCTCATTTTCTTTCTTCTCTCCTCCTTATCAAAACTGGAAAATATTAGGGTGCCTGAGTGGCTCAGTCACTCAAACAACCGACTCTTGATTTTGGCTCAGGTCATGGTCTTGTCCTCTGTGAGACTGAGCTCCGAGTGGGGCCTGCACTGGCAGTGCAGAGCCTGCTTGGGATATTCTCTCTCCCTCTCTCTCTCTGCCCCTCCCCCACGCATGCTCGCGCTCTCTCTCTCTCTCTCTCCCCCGCTCTCAAATAAACTTAAAAAATTTTAAGAAAAAACTGGAAAGTGTCAAATATACTGAAATACACAGGAAAAAAAAAAACAAAACGGTGTACCTGTATTTTTTTTTGATTGGTTAACTGTTTATACTTCAGTGTGAATTTGTTTGTTAAAGTGTTAAGTCAATCAGCCATTTGTTCCTAAAGGTGGCAAGAAGCAGCTTTATCCCATTGGAAAGAAGGGCTTGGAAACAGGCAGCAATTATTGAGGGAAAAGGGGAGACTCTGAAACATTGTGATGCCTGTGGGGCTTGGGCCTAAAGTAAACTTTTTGGTAGCATAAAGGCTCCTGGCCTTTGGGAGTATAAGTTCGTTTTTTTGTTGTTGTTTTTTTTATAATTTTTTTTTTTAATGTTTGTTTATTTTTGAGACAGGGAGAGACAGAGCATGAATGGGGGAGGGTCAGAGAGAGAGGGAGACACAGAATCTGAAACAGGCTCCAGGCTCTGAGCTGTCATCACAGAGCCCGACGCGGGGCTCGAACTCACGGACCGCAAGATCATGACCTGAGCTGAAGTCAGGTGCTTAACCAACTGAGCCACCCAGGCGCCCCTATAAGTTCTTTTTAACATAGATATTTCACGGCTCTCTACCTGATAATCGTCTGTAGAGGAAATACACAAAGACAAAAAGGGTTTTGCAATAACACTTCTGTTTGAAAAATAGAACCCAGGACACTCGTGGAAGACAGGCTATGTATTTAGTCTACAAGCGATTCTCAGGTGTATACTTAGCACCACGGCCCCACAGTCTCGTAAAGGCCCGTGCTAGCAGAAGGAATACTAAATTTCAACTCAAGATCAGCGTTCCAGTTCTGCTGTTTCCAATTCTTCCATTTGCTAAGTGTGACCTGGGCTACTGCACTAACTATCCGGGACTTCTCGGCCTCTTGTTTCCAGGGCAAGAGAAGTAGGTTTTTGTCTGCTTTGCTTGTTTTGTTGTGTTTGTGTGGGTGGAGGGAGGAAAGAAGAGTAGCTGAAGACCCAGTTTAGGCTGGGAAGAAAAGCACCAACGGCTGAGCATCACACAGCAGAGGGAAGGTACACAAACCCAGGCTGTGGGGAATAAGGTCCAGGACTGTGTCTCTAGGAGAGCCAGGGATCAAACTCATGTTTTGAGAGGACAGTGCCAGCATGATTGACTGTATCCATACCAAAGAGGTAGCAGGGCAGAAGTAGGAAAAAATATTAAAATCCAGTTTGCTTGGATACAAAAATATTTAAATAACTTTAGACTTATTCATATTCATTTTGTATTATTTTGGTGACATGATGGTACCTCACACTATGGATACATCCTTACATGTGTGCCCATTTAATCTGTGTTCATCTCAGACATCCGATCCTCTGTGTTCAGATGAATTACTTGAAATGTGAATGAATTAAAAGGCAGAATATTCAGACAACACTTGCTTGGTAGATGAATAAGAAAGGAACTATCTAGAAGCTGAATTTTATGGTCACATACCACATTTTCCCCGGTGAACACTGGCTGTTACAGGCTTTCCCTGTGAGCACATTCTCCAAGTAGTCACTTGACTCTGTGAGTAGGTCTCTACCACTTTACTCCCTACTCCTTAAGAACCAGTCCTTAAAAGTTGCCATCATTTGACTGAGACAACTGTAGAATCAGAAGACCCAAATCAACCCACACATTATAAATTGTCCCAGACACAGGAGGCTCAGCCCTATTTTTAAAGATGTCAGGGGTGCCTGGGTGGTTCAGTCGGTTAAACGACTGGCTTTTGACTTTGGCTCAGGTCATGATCTCACGGTTCGTGGGTTTGAGCCCCACATCGGTGCCTGTTTGGGATTCTCTCTCTCTCTCTCCCTCTCTCTCTGCCCCTCCCCTGCTCACGTGCTCTATATCTCTCTCAAAATAAGTAAACTTTAAAAAAGTATATTAAAGATGTCAGGAGATTACGTATCTTTGTTCAGTGCAACACATTCCCAGCTCTCACCATCAACGACCCCACCAGCAGGAATTTTGTTTTTACATACAGCAAAGCTTTCAAATGTCACAATTAACTGGAATTCCATTAATTAGTAAATCTACTGATTGATAAATTCCAGAATTCTTCTGTAAATGTCTCTCCTACTAGCTAAGAAGAAGTCCATTTAGGCCAAATAGGCAGTAAAGATTAAGAGGTAGGGGCACGCTGTCTCTTCCAGACTTAAGGTGATCCCAGCCTGAAGGCTTCTTCCCTTTCCTTTGGAGGAACGCAGAATGTTAGCTGAACATCCAGCCTTTGTCCCGTCATCAGTCTCATCCAAAACAGACTGGCCTTTGCTGTCAGATTTCCCAGAGCCGTGCTCCATTACCGTTCCCTTGTATCTCTCCAGCTCCACGGTGGTAAGGCCAGATTTGAGGACCACTGGGTGGGTTTTATGGGAATAGAATGCGTGCCACTCAGGACCCCGCAGGCCCGCAAGCTGGGGCCCCTGCCCCCATGCTTCCTCTCAAATATGAAACCTCTGCATTCTCTTCTCTTCTTCTCCTCCCAGGAACAGCACCCAGTTGGACTTCCCCGGACCACAGGCCCCATGCAGTCCTCCGTGCCCCCAGGCTCGGGCGGCATGGTCTCTGGAGCCAGTCCCGCGGGCCCTGGCTTCCTAGGCGGCCAGCCCCAGGCAGCCCTCATGAAACAGATGCTCATTGATCAGCGGGCCCAGTTGATGGAGCAGCAGAAGCAACAGTTCCTGCGGGAGCAAAGGCAGCAGCAGCAGCAGCAGCAGCAGATTCTAGCCGAGCAGGTAACATGATTCATTCATTCAGCAGGCATTTATTCGGTGCCCTGTGTCTGCGAGAGAGCTCCAGTTCGTGTCCTTTGTCAAGAGATTCACAGTCTAGCATTCCCCAGATCGCCGAAGAATCTGCAGAATTTGGACCTTTCCATTAGTTTGGCTTTTTCTTAGAATGAATTAGTTTGTTCTTAAAAGACAGGCTTCTGCCACCAGTTTGAAGGCCTGTTTGCCAGAGACATTTCTTCGATTCAAGCCTGCCTTCTTTTCTTCTGGTTTCTGGCACAAGGGTCTGCGCAATCAGTATGGGGGTAGGGAGGCTGCCTCACATTCTTCATAGAGGCTAATATTTCCAGCATGAAGAAAAAAAGAAAATAACTCAGAGAACTTTGTTTCTTGAAGGAAAATGTCAGGAGGAGGGATTGAGGAGAATTCTGCAGAATTGGTCATGAACAATGGGACAGGAACAATAGCAGAATAATAGGGCCTACAGAACTACCTGGAAACCTGAACCCGGGGTCACAGAAAGGGTGCAAACTTAAGAAAATTCCCAACAGCTTTAAAACAGCTCAAGAAATCTTTGAGTTAAAGGAAGGCCTAACACGAATAAATCTTACCGTAGGCATCTTTGTCCACCCTCGCCATAGAATTCCTCCAGCTCCGAAAGAAAGCCTTCCCTGAGAGCCGCTTCTGTAGGTTTCAATGTGTTTTGTTTTTCAAGATGCCCATGCCTGATCCAGGATTATTATCCCAGGAAAGGCGTGAGGCCTTCCACAAGAGATCCCTACGTGGCTCCTGTGGGAGTCTGCACAGGGCATCTCTCTCTCTCTCTCTCTTATAGGAGGTAGGCGTGAGGTTGTCTTCCAAGGCTTAAAGCCCAACAAAGCTCTGCCCTACAGTTCCCCTCCTAGAAGGTTCCTAATATAATCAGAATTCTGGAAACTTATCAAGCTTCCTCCACCCCATATTTACAAGATACCACGTGGGACACAGGCATGTTGAGGTCCCTACTAAGAGCAGCCATCTCCCAAATAGAAAAATTGTACTGTTGAACACAGTTCGCTTATGTTCCCTTCTCTGCTTTTGTTCCTGAGCAGCTGTGTAATTATCTCCCTTTCTACCAAGGTCAGTCAGCCGCCTGGCACCTCTTGTACAAACAAACCTCTATCCCTCTCACCCTGCATAAGGTGTGTGACAAGGAACCGTGCTAATATCTCTCAGGCAGTGATAAATGAAGCCGCCGAGGGGAAGCTGGGCTTTGTAAATCCTCTCCTTGGCCAATCCCGGGAAACTTCAGGTGTGCCTGATACTGTGAGCGATGGCCTCTGATGTGTGTGCTGTGACCAAGGCGCAAATAGGAGCCTGGGTAACCAGGCAAACACAGTTGTGCTAGCCAGGGCTGTCCCCACTCAGCGAGGGCAGCCAAACCCCAGGGGACAAGGAGGGAAGCACAAGAGTGGAGGGAGAGCTGCCCTAGGAGGGTGCCCAGACAAGGAGCCGACACACAGAGAGATCCAGGGCGCCTTGGAAAAGATGGGGAAATGGTATCATTCCTTAGCAGGTTGTGGGCACCAAGAAATGAAGAGGGACCAAGGAAAGAATTTTACTCAGCCTCCGGATGTGTCCCACCTTTTGCTTGTGGTCTGATTCTGGAAAAACCTCTTCCCCCACTCTCTTCATCTGCCAGGTTACGTTTAATAATTTCCCGGCCTTCCTCCGATAACCGTTTTAAGGACGACATAGAGTAATGTGTGGAAAATCCTTCGGCAACTGTACACGCGTATGTGGTGACCTGTCACGTGACCCTGGTGTCACGGACTGTGATGTCAGAGCTGGGGCCACGACTGCCAGCCATCAGTGGGACTAGCCCAGAAGCGAAACTGAGGGCCTGCTCAGAAACAACTCAGTGCAGCAGCCTGCCCGTGCCCAGAGACGGAGCTTGTCCGTGCAGGCTCTTGGGGGGTCTACGTGTGGTGGGTTGTCAGCCTTTGTGTTTTGAGAACGAATGTTGCCCTATCAATGCTGAGCTGATGTTCTTGGTCTCTGCAGCAGCGGTGAAAGTGCCTAGTAATAGCAGTTTTGAAAGCAGCGTATTGGAGGTCCTGGGATTTCCTGAAAGGACTTGGGAGGGAGAACAGAAGGATTTGGGATCTTGCCTGTCTTTGGGAACTTTACAATGACTCCGGTGGCTTTAGAAATCAGGACAGAGCCGGCTGAAGGCAGGTGTGAGTTGACGCGTAATGCCTTACTTGGAGCACGGCACTTCACATCTATTCACAAAGGTTCAACTGAACCCAGAATTTTAGACTGGAAAGAAATATTGGTGATCACGGAGGCTTTTTTATTTTACCTATGAAGAAACTGGAGGCCAGGGAGCTCATGTGAAGTATCAGAGATCGCAGAGCCAGAGAGGCACAGCCCCAGGACTGGAACAGGAGGCCCCCAGCCCCAGCTGACCACAGGGCACCCCAGGGCTTCTGCCCAGTCAGTGTGGACACTTAAGGTCTTACATAATATGAGAAGTTTGGCTGAGGAGAAGCTTACTCAATAATGCCCTTATATTGCTGCCTAAAAGATTAGCATGGTTTCTTGTCTATACTTTATCTATACAATTAATTAATTTCAACACTTTGTGCAAAACACTATGGTAAGCACCCCAGGATGAGGTGAACAGGGCAGAGCCTTTTTTTCTTTGGTTGCCAGAGTGCTGGCTGGCCTTGTGGAGAAAAAGAAAAGAAAAGAAAAAAAAGAAAGAGAAAGAAAATTATAGAGCTGCCCAGAAACAAAAACAAAGAAGAAAAAAATAGAAATAAACACATGTGTTAAGAAGTGACCAATGTGTGTTATTTTTATAATGAACACTTTAAAGAGCAGGGCCCTTGGTCTACGTTCTTTATAAGCCCTTGCGGATGAAAGGTGCTCAATGAATATTCAGCAGCTGCAGAAGGAGGTTAAATGACATGGCGAAGGTCACGCAGCTACTTGACGGCAGACTGGGAACTAAAACCCCTTTCTCTGCTCTTTCCACCTCACCCTTATTTTCTTTCCCTTTTCACATACAGCATGGTAATGATCATAATAGCCTTTCCAGTAGATTGGTAACAGCTCCGGCAGCGCAAAATCCCCGCGAGTGGAAGAAGAAAGACAAAAATCACAAGCCTCTGGCTCCTGGTACATGTGGAGTCCCACGCGGTTTCCTTAAGGCACTAAACGCTGTATATTTTACTTGCGGAGATGTATTTTACAGGCAGTGTGGCCTGGTGGGAATAAGATTAGCCTTTTTTATAGCCCCTGAGAATCCCATCTTCCTATACCGGAAGCTGCTATTTAGGTCATTAAAAATCAGTTGCTCGTCCCTTGAGCTGGGTCCCACAGTGCTAAGGAAGACGTGCAAGCTGATGTTGGAAAGTCAAGGCCAAGACTGGCTCCCTCGATACGCACTCCTTGTGAGCCAGCAAGTCTACACATCAGATATGCCAGATAGTCACCAAAAGGTACGTGCAAGGATGTGCATAGCAGCAGTATTTGTGACAGCCCGAGACAGGAACCACTCTAAATGCCCGTCACGAGCAGAATAGGTAAATAAGTAAGCCATGGTGTATGCGTTCATAGGAAGGAATACTACTCAACAGTGACAGTGAACAGGCCACAACTACACGCATCAACACGGATGAACCTCATGAATATAATGATGAATGCAAGAAGCCAGACACCAATACGTTGTATGAATCCACTTATACGAAGCACAAAAGCAGATGTCACTAGTCTGCACTGTTAGGTGGCTCCCTGGTCAGGTGAAGTGGGTCCCTGCGGTGGGTCGTGACTGGAAAGGGGCATGAAGGGAATGCTAGCGGTGCTCGGTTCCTTGATCTAGATGCTGGTTATGTTGCTACAGGATGTGTTCATTTTGTGAAAATCCATCAGACCCATGCTTTGCACACTTGCCTGGATGCACCTGATTCCTCAACACAAAGTTTAGTTTTTGAAAAAACTGCCTTCCTCAAAACCGCCACAATATTTAATCGTCTCTCCCCATGTCACCTCCCTGTCCTTGTCCTGTCGTTCTAGCAGCTGCAGCAATCACATTTACCCCGCCAGCACCTCCAACAGCAACGGAATCCATACCCAGTGCAGCAGGTCAATCAGTTTCAAGGTGAGGCCAGTGCACACCTCTTCCGTTTTATACCTTCCAGCCGTGAAGTGTGAGTGAGCGTGTAGCCAGTGACATTGCCTTCTGTGCTGTGTTTGGGTTCAGGTAATATTAAAAATATGTTAAAACTGAGGGTGCCAGTCAGTCAGAATGCATTTTTGGAGCCCTCTGCTGTGGCAAGCATTAACCTTTTGGTGGCTGCGTCACAGAGAGGCCCTGGTTGGCCCCGGCAGGGGTCAGAGTGGCTGTGGGGGGCAGGGCTGGGGTAACTGTTCTTTACCAACGATACACAAGTATTTCAATAGTTTAACAGCCAACGGGGACCTACTGGTGCCTGGCTAGTCCACCATCAGCCTTGTCTTTGTCTGGATCGTCATCTCAGGGAGCATGGGAGGAACAGTCCTGTGCCACATCCTTCTCGCTAATCCCAGCATGTCAGCTGGCCACAGCCCCCACTTCAAACATCCACTTGGGAAGAATCTGGCTTGCAGCAACCACCGATCTCAGCTGAATCTAGAAGACCAAAGCGGCTTGAGTTTGACTGGACTATCTTGATCCTGCTGCCCTTTGCAGAAACCCTGATGATTCATGACCCAGTAGCAAGGGGCATATTGTGTGCTCAGTGTTATCATTCCTTTATGAAGTATAAAGTCCACTCAAATATCGATCCCTTCCATCTCCAATAGAGAGCACCCCTGAGGGTCTTGTATGGGGTAGCGGATCAGCCTGACAACCATCCCAGTCTCATCACAGGAATTTTCAGGGAGCTAGAGGGGTCGCCTAGTAGCAGAAACCCCAATTCCCATCCTCTGCCCTTTTCATGGGACCTAGATCCTGGGTCCTAATTTCTCAAGTGTTACCGGTCGTCGGTCGCTTCAAGAATCTGCCAGAAGCTATGGGGCCCCTTGCATATAAATATGCATATATATAAACGAATACAGACTTTGTGTGGCCATGTCGCAAGTGCTACGCTTCTCGTAGACTGTGAAAAATTCACAGGGGGTGAAAAATTCATGATCTCGGGTAGCATTGTTCAATCTTTGGGTTGCAACACACAAGTAGGTTGTAAAGATAATGGGTCCCAACCAACATTTTTTTAAAAGGAATATAATAGAAAACTGATGAGAGTGTATCATAATAAGGGAAACTTTTGTTTCTGTTGTAGACCAGTATGTGTATATACTGGATCACACGCTGTGAGTAGTGGTTTAAAGAGTCTGAAAGCCACTGGTGTTCACGGCCAGATCTCAGTGAAGATTGCCTGTGGAAAGGCAGTGGCCTGAGTAGCGACCACTCCCTTCCACCCCTGGAACACATGTATCAGACCCCTTTGGACTTGACCCAGGGGAGGACAAAAGGAATGAAGCTGTGCACAGGTGTTATGTGTGTTAAATCAGTGCCGATATTCTTTGAAGAATTCTGTTTCTCACTTGGTCATGGGTAGAGGGGGTGTGGAAATGGTCACCGTTACACGTATAATTTTTGCTGCAGACACAGAGCCTTCCTAGGTTTCTACAAGTAGTTCTCAAACGTTAGCTGCATCAGAATCACCAGCGGAGCCTGTAAAAGCACACATGGCCTGGCCCCACCCCCAGAGTCTCTGATTCCAGAGGTCTGAAGTCGGGCCAGAGAATTTGCACTTCTAACAAGCTTCCAGGAGTCCTTGCTGCTGCTGCTGGCCCACGGGCCGCACTTTACGAACTGGTGATTTATATCAAGAACTAATTAAAAATACAAAATCTTATAAACCCAGCATAGTGGCCCTTGCATTTTCTAGGTTCGTAATTCATTTATTATCTTTTGGAATAAAGGGACCCACCAACATTTAATGCTTCCTCTGTATTAGGAGTTATTCTGTATGCCTTGGGTCCAGGTTAAAAGTTCTACTCTTTGAACTTTTCTAAAACTCCACCCCACAGGTAATCAACCTGGAAATTTAGCTGTACTTAAGTTGAACACCCAGGCCCATGGTGCGGTCCCTGAGCTAAATGATGCACTTTTTTTCTTTTTTCACTCTCTTCTCTATTTTATTTTACTAACACCCTAGATATCATAATAGTGTGTATCTAGGAAAATAGCAAATTGGTATAGATAAGAAATACTGTCCTTGGAGAGTTTCGTTAGGAATCACTTACTTGGGAACGTACGCATACTCCCCCACTACACATTTCAAAGGTTTAATGACTATCTTTCTCTTACTGAGTATGGTGCCTCTGGGCAATGTTGCATGCCTATGGAGAAATGCTTATTTTTCACAAATATAGGCTTCCTGTGAGTAAAAAGAGAAAACAGACCCTTTTAAGAAAAAATTGCATGTGATCTCTATTTGAATATGGAAGATTTTCACATGGTGATGTTAACCAGTGGATAAGAAAATTAACTTGAGTACAGTGTCCCACAATAATATCAGTTTTAGACAAAAATAAAAGAAGAAGAAGAGGAAAATTAGTCTATTATTTAACCGATATAGTAATCAGATAAAGACAAGGTAATTATTTGGACACATTTGCATTTTTTTCTATATATATTTAAAATTATTGAAGGTCAGGCACCTGGGTGGCTCGGTTAAGCTTCCGACTCTTGATCTCGGCTCAGGTCACGATCTCACGGTTTGTGAGTTCGAGCCCCGCATCAAGCTCCTCACTGGCGGTGCAGAGCCTGCTTGGGATTCTATCCTTCTCTCTCTCTGCCCCTCCCCTGTGCTCTCTCTTTCTCTCTCTCTCTCTCAAAATAAATAAATAAGCTTTCTAAATAAATAAATAAATAAAATTACTGAAGGCATAAAACTAGATTAAGAAAAAGGGTTTGTTTCTTTGTACCTAGGATGAAAATACGGAGCTGATTGCTGGTTTTAAAATGCCTTTTTTTTTTTCATTAGAGTTACACCTAGATAGCACAGTCACTTTGTACTAAAGATAAAGGTTGGCTCGGATTGATGCTTTAATACCTCTTAAAAGGTATTGCAGCATTTCTGTCCTCTAAAGAAAGGAACCTACTTGTCATTCACAAAAGTAGCCCAGACCATATCCAGTCCCTCAACATATCCATTATAAACATACAACAAAAATGTCCAAAAAAAAAAAAAAAAAAAAAATGGAAGTCTTTTTGTCTCTTTCCAGCAGCTCATCAGTCTGTTTATGCAGTTTGGGTCTAGCCAATCAGTCTCCGAGTCAGCAATATTTTCTCCTTAAATTTTTTTTTTTTTTTACAAACAACTCAATAACCCATTTCACCACAGTTGATCAGATTGGCCATGCAGTCGATACAAATTTAGTCGTTAAGGTCACAAAACTTCGTAACAAGATTACAGACAATATATACCACCATCCAGTGTTTAACAGGAACTTTTGATTTTTTTTTTAAATCACTTCGATATAACGAAGCTTAAAACAGAAAACCGAAACATTTCTAGGGATCTCTCCAGCCCTTTCGGGTTTCCCCACAGTAACCATTTCATTTCTCAATGCAGCATGATATTGATCTCAGGCCACAAAAACTTAAGTCATAATCAAAATTCCCATAATTTTCTTTCTTTAAGAAAGAAAGAAAATATGGAGACATAGTTGCTGCCCAGAAATCAATAACCCCATCAGGAAGACAGAAACACACTTATCTGCCAAGGTGCCAAGCTTAACAAGGTTAGACTGTTCTCGTCTGGCTTTTCATCCCATCTCATCCCAGTTGCAAGTAGTATCACATTTGCTTATAATATTGATTGGCCCCCAGGCTGCATCTTTTTTAAATGTCCAGGAGAAAAAAAAAAAACTATTTTTCTTGGTCTTAGAGACTCAGTCATTAGCTGGGACATAGGAAAAACTCATTTTTGTGCACCTCCTAGCCCTTTACAGCATTGACTGGGGTTCTCATGGTGACATTTCTATTCTCTTGGCTGATTTGGAAATTTCTTAGGAACATGTAAAGAAGGACTCACTCAAATGCCTAATTAGAGTTGAGGGACTTGGCATTCAGACTCTGGCCAACTTTTAAACAGCATCATTAAAAACCGTGTTAGCAATCTGCTGAGAGAAGTAGTCACTGCCGATTTGAAGGAGTGAGTGGACTTTGCTGGAGAAATGCATAAAGTTCATTGCCAAAGAGCAAGTAGCAGGATGATTTCTTTTTCTAGTTCAGGAAGCTGGCCATTTTGCACTGACATGTCATGATTCAGACAATCTGGAGCGTGTGGAAATCTAGAGAGTGGATCCAAAAAGTGTCCCATCTGTCGAAATAGCTTCTTAGCAGGAGCAGTGGCCTTTAACCTCTCAAATCCTACTCAAGTCTTAAGGGAAATTAGTCTAATGGTCTTTATTGATAGTATTCTCTACTGAACCGTGTTCCACTTCACAAAGAGAAAACACAAAGTGATCGGCCATTTCTTCTTAATTTAGCCCAGGAGGTGAATTCCCTCTCACCTCCAAGAAAAATGGTATCTGATTGGTTGAGGGTGGCATCCCATCCAGAAGAGTGAGAAACATCTTGCTTCTGCAAGTGAAAATAATAATCACAGAGTTATCAAGACAACTACAAAAGCACGTGTCCAGTATCCAGTAGGATCCCTATTTTCATGTGTCTATAAAACAGTGGTGGTTATCTCTGATGGTGGGAATTTAAGTACTTTTGTAGTTTTCAGCGTCCTACAAATTTTTTGTAATCAGCATATGTTACAGTCAGAAAAATAATCACTTTTGTGGATCTTTTCATATAAAAGAATTTGGTCATTCCTAAAGAAAACTCCAGCGACGTGTTACAGTAACGTGCATATTGAGATGAGTGAATGGGTCCATTTTTTTCCCCCTGCAGGTTCTCCCCAGGATATAGCAGCCGTGAGAAGCCAAGCAGCCCTCCAGAGCATTCGAACATCACGGTTGATGGCACAGAATGCAGGCATGATGGGAATGGGACCCTCCCAGAACCCAGGGACAATGGCCACGGCAGCAGCCCAGTCGGAGATGGGACTGGCCCCTTATAGTAACACACCTACCAGCCAACCCGGAATGTACAGTATGAGCCCAGGAATGACCCAAATGTTGCAGCACCCAAACCAAAGTGGCATGAGCATCGCACACAACCAAGCCCAGGGGCCAAGGCAGCCCGCCTCCGGGCAAGGGGTTGGCATGGTGAGTGGCTTTGGACAGAGCATGCTGGTGAACTCGGCCATCAGCCAACAGCACCAGCAGATGAAAGGGCCCGTGAGCCAGGCTCTGCCGAGGCCCCAGGGCCCACCGAGGCTGCAGGGCATCATGGGCACGGTCCAGCAGGGAACGCAGAGCTGGCAACAGAGGAGCTTACAGGGGATGCCTGGGAGGACTAGTGGAGAACTGGGATCATTCAACAACGGTGCGAGCTACCCACTTCAGGCTGGCCAGCCGAGGCTGACCAAGCAACACTTCCCACAGGGACTGGGCCAGGTTGTGGATGCTAACACCGGCGCGGTGAGAACCCTCAACCCAGCTGCCATGGGTCGGCAGATGATGCCACCACTCCCAGGGCAGCAAGGCGGCAGCCAGGCCAGGCCGATGGTCATGTCCGGCCTAAGCCAGGGTGTCCCCGGCATGCCAGCGTTCAGCCAGCCCCCGGCACAGCAGCAGATGCCCAGTGGCAGCTTCGCCCCAAGCGGCCAGAGCCAGGCCTACGAGCGGAACCCCCCTCAGGACATGGCATACAATTACAGCGGCGAAGCCGCCGGGGCTTCCTTCCCCGGCCTCTCGGACAGTGCAGACCTCGTGGACTCCATCATCAAAGGGGGGCCGGGGGATGAGTGGATGCAGGAGCTCGATGAGTTGTTTGGGAACCCCTAGTCAAGAGGAGGCCCCAAGAGCCACAACTCTAGTGCTGAAAGCTTAAAACGTGAGAAAGAAACAGGATGTTGAGCCATCCCTGTTTTTCGTTTTTTTGACCCACGGAAACTGAGCAAAACTGCAGCTGGCCCACAGTGAAAGATCCAGGTGCCAATCCGCAGCCCCCACTGGGCCTCGTTTCACCTGATTTTCACACAGCACTCAAGACAACACGCCACGCAGGTCCCTGCTGCGAGAGAGGGAGACACACTGGAGGCAGGTGGGGAAGACAGATCTGAAGCCCCTCGGCCCCGCACTCCCTGTGCCCGCCCGGCCCAGGGAGAGCTGCTCCAGCCCGTCCCTCTGCTGCCCGGTGTGGGGTGTCCGTCAGCCCCTCCTGGCCCAGCTCCGGAGACCGCAGAGCCCGGGGCCGGGAAGAATCCCACGGAGGCTGCTGGGTGGTGGCACAGGCCAAGAGCGCAGGTCAGAAGTGCGCTGAACTCTGGCTGGAAAGAGCTGTCAGGCGTCAAGACGTGCTACTGTGTTTGGAGGGTGGACACGAAGAACAGTGAGATGTCACAGAGAGACTACAAAGGATCTTACAAGCCTGTCTGCTGCCCGTGATGACCCTCAGGAATTTTAGAGGCGTTGCTGCTAGCTGCCTCTCAAGGAAAGCCACGTGAGCCTAGAGAAGGGTCTGTCCGGCAGTCCTGGGGGAGGCAGCCCTCTGCTGGTGACTGTGGTGGCGGTCCCCTGGGGCAGCTGGGCTGGAGCCTCCTGGGGCCTCGGTGCGATACTGATAACGTCCAGGCAGTTCACATCTATTTCCGGTGGCCACGGGGTGGAGAGACCCCGACTGGATGCTGTGTCGTCTTTCCCCACACCCCTCCCCACCCTGTTCCTTCTTGCCTCCACCCCATCCTGCCCCTGCTTTTCCTTACAGACTATTCCAGAAGAAATGAAGCTTTTGTCTTTAGGGGGCCTGGGCAGAATCAGAATAAACGCAAGAACGTAGACGGTGCCTGAAATGCAAAGGCAACACTGGAGTTTTTTTGCTCTAACATGTAGTCGAGTGAATATTCTCCGCCCGGAACTGAGCAGGCCCCTCTGATGTTCGACGGTGGGTTTATAGGAGCCACACCTGACACTTCTGGGACACCCTGGGAGGAATGGCCCCAATGGTCACTGACTCTGGCTCCCTTTGGAAGAACCCCGGGGGTGTTGCTCTGAAATTGGCCTTGCCCTTAATCCCTACTCACTGGAAAGACAAATCTAAAACACTGAGAGACAAGGAACTGAAAAATCAATTGCCCCACCTTACACATTTTGATGATGAAAAGAAGGAAGATACGATTCCTCCCATATGGGCAAAGTAATCCGCTCAGAAAGTCCTGTACAGTCGTTCTCTTTGTAAATCACTCCAATCTGCCCTAAGCGAAGTCTGTCGGAAGGGATGACAACCTCTACCACTTCCTGTAAGGCTTGTCTTTTTAGTCCTTGCTGCTGTTCCCACTGTCCCGTTTTTGGAGGCCATGTGGCATAATTATTATCCAGAGTAAGAATGGCGCGTGCTTTTCTCCCACCACCCACCTGCTCCGTGTCCGAAAGGCTGGCTCCCTCTGTACGCTCACATGCACCCCCTGCGCCACACGTGGACCAAGGCTGTGGGAGGCTGGACTGGCTGTACTCAGAGGGGGTCCCGAGAAGGGGGCTCGAATGGGAAGCTGGGGCCAGAGGATGGAGACAGGCAGGCAGGCAAACACTGCCCTTGGCTTGCTCGCCACGTCCCAAGGTAGTGGATCTCCTGAGCAAGGGGCAGGATGGAGAGCAGGGGAGGCAGGGTGGGCGAGAGCCCAGGCAGAGGCTGTACCCTGGGAAGAGGTGGTGGCAGGTGACCGTAAGCCCCTTGCCTGGGGAGGGGCCACCACCAGGGAAACTCTTGAGTGGAAACAGATAAAAACCAAAAAAAAAAAAAACAAAACACAAAAAACAAAAAAATACACAAAGTAAACAAACAAGAAGACAGAAAGCATAATTACCTTTTTCTGAAAGGTACAGGAAACAAATATATAAGCAACGATGAGAAACTGGGGGTGGCTGATGGAGAGAAGGGGGCTCCATTACCTTGTAAAAGCTTCCTCCAAATGCTTAGTACTGGGACCAACTAAATAGAGAGGTAGATTTTAATAAGGTCGTTTTGTTTTTGTTTTTGTTTTTGTTTTTGTTTTTGTTTTTACTACGGTGCTGATGTATATGTAATGTCTAAAAAAGTTATTTGTAAATAAGTTTTTACAATACTGCAGATATCACTGGGTCTACTATCTGTAAAAAAATATACATATAAATATATATATACTGTTTGTTTAAAATAGAGTATTTTTATTTCATTCTTTAACTCATCATCACAGCAGTGGTATCGCACTTCAGATGACATCTAATGACTAATTTGTACTGTATGACCTATGGCAACTTGCTCCATTTTATTCAGATTTTTCTAGTTTTCTGTTTTTACTTTGTACATTGAGCATTGCTTATTTCCTTTTAAGAATTATGTACAGAACTCGGAAATGTAGAAATGAAGTGATGTTGACATACCACTTTTAAAGAAAAGAAAACAAATAAAATCATTATCTGAATCAATCCCAAGTATAGTTTATTTTAGGGTTGTCACTGGGTCTCCAGCTTTAATTAAACAGATATACTTATGCCTGGGTTTTAATTGGTTAACTGCAGTTCTTGTCTCAAAATTCTTGATATCATTAACTATTTAACAGTGGAGATCAACCATTCCCAGTCTTTTTAACTCAACCACACAACTAAAACTTTCTAAATTTTCACCCCAAGGGATGTAGCAAAGGGAAGAGAAAAAGCCAGCTTTGAAAGGAACATAATGAAGTCCATTTGTGGAATCATGTGCCATAACTGTTCCATTTCAACTGGTTCATTCAGAGGACTTGGAAAACTGATAGTAAAATTTTCATTAAAAAAAAAAAAGAGGGGCGTCTGGGGGGCTCAGTCGGTAAAGCTTCCAACTTCAGCTCAGGTCATGATCTTGCAGTCTGTGGGTTCAAGCCCTGCGTCGGGCTCTGTGCTGACAGCTTGGAGCCTGGAGCCTGCTTTGGATTCTGTGTTTCCCTCTCTTTCTGCCCCGCCCTCTCTCTCTCTCTCTCTCTCTCAAAAATAAGTAAACATTAATATTTAAAAAAAAAATCCTCAAGGGATATATGGAAGGAAAAGTAACAAAGGGGTCTTGCCCCACTATAGTGGACACTGTCCATGTACACTTACGTACACACACACACACACACAATTCCCGCACACCTTACTTCCAGCCCTTGCTCTGCCTGCACCATCCACAGATTGTTGGAAATGCTTAGAGGTTTACATTTGTCCAGATCGACATTAATCAATGAGTCGCTAGTGCAAGTGTGTGAGAAGATAGTTCGGCTTCCTGGACAAGCCCTGAGATAGGATTTAGGTCCTCCAGAGCTCCCCTGCAGCCTCAGGCAAACACCGGGACTTTGCCTGAAGTCCCTTCACTTGGCTTCTTGTCCTTCCCCACTCCGTTCCGATTACCCTCCTGGGGGGACCTTCCTTAATGAATCACACACATGTGAATCCACTCCTCCTCTTTAGGAGACCTGTCCCTGAGACTTCCATGAAACTCGAAAAGGCATAGTAAAACAACACAATGCAAAACTACCTGGGTTAAGCAAAAAAAAAAAAAAAAAAGCCACAAAAACAATAAAGTCATCATCAGAAACAGATCCAAAACAAAGGTGAGTTTTAATAGATACAAACCAAGAAGAAGAATGCGTTTGAGTCACAGCCCGGCCCTACCGATGGGGCACTGTGGTTCCAGACTGGCTGGCACGTGACAGCATGGAGAAAACAGTATGACAACGTGCTTTGTCCCAGCGATAAGGGCTTAGCACTCCACCAGAGAACAGGAGGTTGAAAAAGGAACTGACGGGGGGTGGAGGGTGGGAAGGCTGATAAACAGAAATAAAATCTTGAAGCGAGGAGAGTTGAGTACTTCTCCTAGTCCCAAGTAGTCAAAACCACGTAGTTTCATTCACACGAAAACGCATTGTGCACTGAATGAATGGCATCCCCTTCTCCTTCAAGATGATTTCTTAGATGTAATCTTACTGACCTTTTTAAAATCCCAATGCAGTGAATGTGTGGTGGGGGAAGAGGTGGAGAATAAACATCTTCTTTCTAGGAAGTCACCAGGCATCTGCCCCGTGAGATGTATTTTGTTGCTGAAAGTTGAGCACTCGGAAGCCCTTGACCCTTCTTTTCAAGGAAAGCTGTGTCTGGAGACAAAGGGTGAAAAACAAATGACCTGATTTTTCCTTATTAATGACCTTTTTGGCCTCACCCCACCCACCTGCAACCCTGCAAAGGGCCGTGGGGGAGGGGAAGTGCCAGGGAACGGAACAGGGCTACTTGTTTGTACGGCCAGCCCTCTGTCGCTAGATTTTCTTTTTCATTTTTTCCCCCTCTTCTCTCTCCAGTCTTCTCCTCTAGTCTCTTTTTGAAGTTCCAAGGACATTTGACACCACTCTGGTGTCCTCTGGGGAAGCTACCACGACCTGCGTGATTTCACGTGACAGGTGGAGGCGATTATGGCAGCATGCACCCAAGGGGGGCCCAGGTGTCCCTGCCGGGCCAGCACGGGTGCTGTGGCCCAACAGTCAGGCCTGTAGTGCTCGACTTGAAACAGATCTTCACCACTGCCAAGAAACCGATTTCAGGTTTTAACTTCATAGAAAGGATTTTGAAACTTCTCGTTATGAACGTTATCAAACAAAAGTAGACCAGGGGTACAGCGAATAACTACACACTTTGCCATATATGCCTGACGTGCGTACTTGTCCAAATAAGTTCGACACGTTAGCTACTTCAACCCTCAACCTCTCAACACGCAGCTCCCAAGAATCTCTTCCCTAGCCACAAGATCGTTGTCACACAACACGATGAACATTAATTCCCTCAGTATCATCTAATTCTCACTTTATATTCAGATTGTCCTTATCGTCTCCCAAATGTCTTCCATAGCTGGTTTTTTCCAAGCAGGATTTGGTCAAGGATCCCACATTGCCATCTGGTTTTTATGCCCCTTAAGACTCTTTTAATATAGAACAGTTCTATGGGGCGCCTGGGTGGCTCAGTCGGTTAAGCGTCTGGCTTTGGCTCCGGTCATGATCTCGAAGTTCGTGAGTTCAAGCCCTGCGTCTGGCTCTGTGCTGACATCTCAGAGCCTGGAGCCTGCTTCAGATTCTGTCTCCTTCTCTCTCTCTGCCCCTCCCCTGCTCATGCTCTGTCTCTATCTCTCAAGAATAATAAACTTAAAAAAAAAAAAAAGAACAGTTCTCCATCCTTTTTCAGAACACTGACTTTTTTGAGCCAATGAATCTGGTTTCTAAAAATAAAATCCAGGGGCGCCTGGGTGGCTCAGTCAGTTAAGCATCCGACTTCAGCTCAGGTCATGATCTCACTGTCCGTGAGTTCGAGCCCTGCATCGGGCTCTGTGCTGACAGCTCAGAGCCTGGAGTCTGCTTCTGATTCTGTGTCTCCCTCTCTTTCTGCCCCTCCCCTGCTCATGCTCTGTCTCTCTCTGTCTCAAAAATAAATAAAAACATTCAAAATAAAATCCATCATGGGGCACCTGGGTGGCTCAGTCGGTTAAGCATCCAACTTCCGCTCAGGTCATGATCTCGCAGTTCACAGGTTGGAGCCCCGCCTGCGGCTCTGTGCTGACAGCTTGGAGCCTGGAGCCTGCTTCGGATTCTGTGTCTCCCTCTCTCTCTGCCCCTCCCTCGCTCACTCTCTCTCTCCCAAAAATCAATAAACATTAAAAAAAATTTTAATCCATCAACTCCTGTGTATGTGTGTATACATATATATACATACATACCACAAACAAAAGAAACTCACATTTCTCTGGCCAGCATGTTTGCTCCTTGTAGGCAAATGTACAGGAATTAAAATAATCAAGAGTTTGCCCTGGTGACAACAGAATTAGAACAAAGGAAAATTTTATGATTCAAATGTTTAAAGATACAAAGCTCTGACATCCTGGTGTACCCATCTTCTTTTTCCACAAGTTTTTAACCAAATTCTGTGTGTGTGTGTGTGTGTTTGTAGTTTACCTTTTTAAATAGCTCCAGTTTAGATGCAAAATAGAAATTGTTTATAAATCCTCAAGTGTAAGATTGGGAAAGTTGTGCGTTCTTTTCCCTACTTCCGAAGGATATGATTACGCAGTAATTGTTCCTCAGGGTCAAAATTTTGCATTCTTTCTTCCTTATTGTCTTCAATGTGTGAAACAATTAAAATGTCACAATACAAGTCACTGTAACTGATCAGAAAACGAAAGTGTAAAAAGACCATAGAAACACAGCATTTTAGTGAGTATTAGCCCCATTTTTCCCAAGGAAGACAGGCAGAGTGCTACAAAGCGCGGCGGTAGCCTGAGCAGCAGGCGGGAGAACCGGATTAGTGCCGGCTGGCTCTGGTCTCCACCTCTTGGCTCCACTAACCCCATGGATGAGGTGCCTTAGTCAACGTCAAACAGCCAATGAGTGGGGGACCCAGACTAGTATCCAGATATCGCCGTTCCCAGACCGATACGTTCTCAGCGTATTGGGAATATGTAGTAGTGCTACTTGGGATGCAAAGAGTTGTAATGTCTTTCCCACTATTCTGGAAACACTAGTGTTTACCTTTATTTATTTTCCTATTATTCATAGTCTTTTTTTTTTTTTTAACGTTTATTTTTGAGACAGAGAGAGACAGAGCATGAACGGGGAAGGGGCAGAGAGAGAGGGAGACACAGAATCAGAAGCAGGCTCCAGGCTCTGAGCCATCAGCCCAGAGCCCGACGCGGGGCTCGAACTCACGGACCGCGAGATCGTGACCTGAGCTGAAGTCGGACGCTTAACCGACTGAGCCACCCAGACGCCCCTATTCATAGTCTTTAAAACTTCCTTTGGGGTGCCTGGGTGGCTCAGTCAGTTAAGGGCTAAGCGTCCAACTTCAGCTCAGATCATGATCTCACAGTCCTCGGGCTCTGTGCTGACAGCTCAGAGCCTGGACCCTGCTTCAGATTGTGTCTCCCTCTCTCTCTCTGCCCCTCCCCTACTCACGCTCTGTCTCTCTCAAAAATGAATAAATGTTTTAAAAAAAATTTTTTTAAACTTCCTTTGTACCCACAAAAAAGGAAAGTCCCAATAAACAGCTCCTTGAAGATGCTCACAACAGACTCAAGGGTGTCCAAATTTCTTTAGAGAAATTGACAGCCGTTTTCCTGTTAAAATGTGTCATATGTGCTCATAACTCCCTTTTGTTAAAGTCCCTGAAGTCTGGGGGTGAACGCATTCCCATTTTATAGATGAGGAAAGTAAAGAAAGGTCATTTGTACTGTGCCACACAAAGACTGAACATCAGGGTCCCAACGGCTGCCCCGACCCCACACCCCACATGACACAGGAAGTACAGTGGAACCCAGCCCTCCCTCCAGCTGTGACCATGGCCCTCCTTCCCCTGCCCCGGGCAAGGACATTCACCGAGCACTAGTCTCTGAAAGGTTTCTTAAAAATGATAGGCCTTTCCCCCTCCTTTTTCCTTTTTTCTTTATAAAGTAAATTTCACAACCAGATTTGTTTTGTGCTATTCGTTGATGACTCTCTTCTCTGGCTACTCTTTGTGTTTGCCTGACTTCCCCCACGTGTGGCCATCTGTTGCTTTCCTACACCGATGAAGTGGGCTTGCTGCCTTATCAGCATCTGTCTGGAACTTTCCATCAAAAGAGAAGTAATCTCAGAGGCAGGTGATGGTGGTGGCCGCACAGAAAGCCCAGCACATGGTCAGGCTGCTTCCTGCCCACACAAGCAGTCATGACTTTAGCAGACATACAAAACCAGGGCTCTGCACACTTGCACTGAGGATATGGATACATCCCGTCTGAGCAGACTTCACTTCTTAAACAGGAATGTATTCTCTAACAGGTATGGTCCTACAAAGCCATTTCAAGAAAAACAAAAGAAAGACTTTTGTCTTTAAAAATTGATTGACTCCATATAACCTTCAGGGTGGAAACAGCTTCTGCTAGCATTTGGGCAAAGGGAGGGGGTGACGTTAGAAGCGTCTCAGTTTCTTGGCGACATTGAGGTCCATGTATTCATCCAGAAAGCTGTTTGCAATCCCCAGGGTGCCCAGGACTGTCAGCAAGGCCAGAATCGCCAGACTCAGCCGGAACCCGGTGATCCTGCGGGGTGGACGTGAGGCAGAAAGGTGATCAGCAGCTGCAGGGATGAAGGGAGGCGTCTTCCTGAAGCAGGCAGCTCCACATGGACACCGCCCAGGACTTCCATGTCTTTGCCGTTTGAAAATTTTGATTCATCACATGAATTCAAGGGGGATGCCTAGGCACAGAGATTAATTGGCTCCTTTGAACATTCAAAGGATTATCAAGACCGGGACGAATTATTTCCTTTGCCACTTTTTGGAGATAGCACACAATTTTTGCAAGGATTTAAAGTGTGGCGGCCAGAAGTGCCCGTTCAGGGCACAGTTTGTACTTGATGTTCCTGCCTCGCACCCAGTAGGGCGGGGCCTGGACAGAATGGCCTCGGGCAACGCAGATGATTTTTGCAAACACAACCCTCAGGGCTACTACTATTCCCAGGAGCGGGAAGCTAATTCAGACTCCATCCTGCCACTTTTGCCTAAACACCCAATCCTTAACGTTCTCCTTACCTTTTTTTAGCTGCTTCTGAATATCCCCAGAAATACTGGTGACGGGCATATATGTACACCAGACCCAGACAGGTAGCAAAAACTATAGAGAAAAAATAGAGAAGATACAGGATATGATGGCAGGGTCTCAAAGTGCAATATGAAAACTGAGGGAAAAAAACTTAACAAACTTCGTACGTGTCCAAAATATATACAGATCGCTGACAATTCAATCATGAAAGGAAAACAAATTAATTTTTTTTAATGGGCAAAATATTTGAATGGACAATTCATACAGGAAGATAAACAAATGTACCAATAAGCACATGAGAGTTGTTTCAGTATTCAACATCATTCAGTATCAGCAAGCTGCATCTTAAAACCACAATTAGAGGGGCACCTGGGTGGCTTAGTCAGTTAAGCGTCTGACTTTGGCTCAGATCATGATTTCATGGTTCAGGAGTTCGAGCCCCGAGTCAGGCTCTGTGCTGACAGCTCGGAGCCTGGCTCCTGCTTCGGATTCTGTGTGTCTCTCTCTCTCGGCCCCTCCCCTGCTCATGCTCTATGTTTCTCAAAAATAAATAAATATTAAAAAAATTAAAAACAAAACCAAAAAAAAACCCTATTAGAGGACACCACCACATACCCACTAGGATGGCTAAAATTTAAACACACCAACACAAAACGTCGGTGATGCTGGAATCCTCATACACCCTTGGTGGGAGTACAGCCACTTTGGGAAAAGGTCTGGTAGATACTTATGAAGCTAAATATACTTTTCACCCAGCAATTCCATCCCTATGTATTTACCCAAAAGAAATGAAAGCACTTTTCCATAAAAAGACTTGTACAGAAGGTTCATTGCAGCTTTATTCATAAGAGCCTAGATTTGGAAAGAGCCCAGAAACCTACCACCAGTAGAATGGATAACCAAATGGAGATAATCATACCACAGAATACCACTCAGCAATGAAAAGACACAGATACTTGCAACAACATGGTGAGTCTCAACATTTTGCTGAGTGAATGAAGCACTGCACAAGAGGTCACGCTGTATGATTCCAGCTATGTAAAGTTCTAGAATTGGCAAAACGAAACTATGATGAAAAAGACCAGAACAGCGTCTGCCTCTGAGAGCACCTGACGAGGAGGGGCATAAGAAAACTTTCTGGGTGGTCATGTCCTGCATCTTGATGGGTATACACTTGTTAAAACTCATTGAATGGTACATGTATGATTTGTGCATTTCACCATACAGTATACAAATTTTACCTAAAAGAAACGTAAAGTGCGGCATGACCTGCCATCTGGTCTAACAGAAAACGCCAATATCTTCCATACATTCAGGGACCCTCTCTCTCTTCCTCAGCACCCAACGGATGCAAATAGCCAGGGCCCTCTTGCACACTTGGAGTCTATCTGTGAGGCTCTGATATCCTGGATAAAATGAAATTCCTTATTTTATTAGGTCACAAACATTTTCTTTAGTTTCTACTCTATACCAGGTATTATTCTAAGGATCAGGGTGAGCAGTGAAATGGATACAAGCTTCCTACCTTTATAGAGTTTACCAGCAAAGACAGACAACCATGAGAAAAATGAGAAGAACATCACAGACTTGAAAGCATCGAGAAGGAAATGAAGTGGGATGGATGGGACCGTGGCGGGGAGGTGGAGGGGAGGACAGCGGAGCCACCTTTAGAAAGGGGTCAGGGAAGGCCTCCCTGAAGGGAGGACATGTGCGTGGGGCCTGCGGGTGAGAAGGAGAGGGCCGAGCAAAGAGCTGAGAAGAGAGGGGGTAGGGCCACCCGGCATGCGAGGGAGGAAGTGGAGAGATCCTGAGTGGGCTACAGTTAACCTCCCCATCTAATGACTTAACTCGCACAAAGCCAATGAGGACTATTCAGGGCAATTAATAGGCAACTTAACTTTTCATGAGAGAGAAGGAAAAGAAAATTACGACGGAAAACCCTTGTCTGACAGGAGGCCTCATTCAGCCCATTACAGTGAAATCCAAAGGGTCAAATAGCAGAGACTGAGTCCCATTATCAAAGGCACTTTTCCTATTAGTTGTTAATGCAGTCTTACCTGACAAGGAACAACCCCTTCATTCATGCCCTTAGGGGAAAAAATGTGAGTTGGGATAAAGTTAAGAAGTCTTCCTCTAGAGGACATTTTATCTGAAGTTCCTCAGTTGACAGTAAAAAGTACAAGAAGACAGTGATGGGGTTGCCTTTGAAAGCAACTGGATTTGGGTTTATGGGAAATCTTAGCAATCAACTGTCAGATCCAAATGAAGCAACGAGAAAGCAAAAGAGATTGGGTTTCTCCAACTAAGGTAGCTGGTGATACTTGACCCCATTAAAGACACAGGCAGAGTTTGGGTTAAGCCTTCAGCTCTCCAGGGATATCTGCAGCCAAACAGAAAGTAGATGTCTGTAAAGTTGCTACATACAGGAGCACGACATCCTTGTGAACTTAAGAAAAGGTACATGGGTTATCGGAATACCTATAGACCCTGCCTGTACTTGAAATCCAGTTTTCTCCTACATTGATAAATGTTAAGTTGGACAAATTATCTGTGATTCGGTTTCCTCGTCTATAAAGTAGGATACGTATAAAAATTTAAAACGGGGGCGCCTGAATAGCTCAGTTGGTTAAGCATCTGACTCTTGATTTCGGCTCATGTCCTGATCTCAGGGTCGTTAGATCAAGCCCCGCATCAGGCTCCACACTGGGCATGGAGCCTGCTAAGATTTTCTCTCTCTACCTCTCCCTCTGCCCCTCCCCACTCTCTCTCTCTCAAAAAATAAAATAAAATACAAATACATTATTTTTTTTTTATTTAAAATAGTTTCTGGCACATAGTAAGTGCTCAATAAATAATAGCTATAATGATTAGGGTGAATTGTTGCAGATAAACTAGAATTAAGGAATCAGATTTGAAGACAAACTCATGTCATTTTCATTTGGGAGTGCCCAGCAGTTTGTTTCAAGTTGGTTTTTTTTTTAATTACTGAATTAAATTGAAATGAAGCCAAAATTAATTTATCTTTATTTTTTTAATTTTTTTTAATGTTTATTTTTGAGAGAGAAAGAGAAACATAGTGTGAGCGGGAGAGGGGCAGAGAGAGAGAGGGAGACACAGAATCTGAAGCAGGCTCCAGGCTCTGACCTGTCAGCACAGAGCCCGACGCGGGGCTCAAACCCACGAACTGCGATATCATGATCGGAGCTGAAGTCGGATGCTTAACTGACTGAGGCACCCAGGCACCCCCAAAATTAACTTATTTTTAGAACAAGTGCTCTCTGATGCACATAGACATGGCTTATTTTGTTTAAAACAATTTCTAGGATCAGAAGATGTATGGTTACATGTCTGTTCTTTAATGGTTCTAAGAACCACAGTCATCATTAGATCAGAGTTGACTGTATTCTAAAATTACCTTGATTGAAATACCATCCAGCCATCCACAATGTAATCAGAAATATGGGGTAAAACTCCACACAGTTTTGTCTGCAGGAAAAAATAAAGACATGGGTTATATTATGAGAAAACTAAACACCAAAGCATTAAGCTTTCATCTGAAGGTAAATGTCTAATCTCTTCTTATAAAAATATGTAAGAATTACATACATGTCTTTTCATGTAAAATGAATCTTCCAAGGTAAGACTCAAAGATTGTTTAAATCTTAGACCAGGGCCAAGAATCACTCTCCTACAGGTAAACCACCAGTAGTAGGAATGAATTATACCTCTTTTCCAAAAGACAGACCTTGAGATGGTCCTGATTCTAAGGCTAAAATTCATTCTGTATCCTATCTACAGAACCCAGAAAATAACGCAACTTATGTGAATGAAATTTCTTCCCAAAATTCCTACACATTCATTGCCTTTCGATTGAGTTACTCAGCAGTTAAAAAATGTTTTTTTTTTTTAATTTTTTTTAATGTTTATTTATTTTGAGACAGAGAGAGACAGAGCATGAATGGGGGAGGGGCAGAGAGAGAGGGAGACACAGAATCGGAAGCAGGCTCCAGGCTCTGAGCCATCAGCCCAGAGCCCGACGCGGGGCTCGAACTCATGAACCGTGAGATCGTGACCTGAGCTGAAGTCGGACGCTCAACCGACTGAGCCACCCAGGCGCCCCAAAAAATGGTTTTAAATAATTCCTGTAAAATTTCCTGAAGTCTATAAGTATTTTTCACTCCCATTTTACAGAGGAACAAACTAAGACCTGAGAGCACAAGCTGACTGATGCCTTGCAGAGAATCAAACGGACTATGTCATCGCCAGATTCCAAGTTCCGTCCTAACGTCAATTCAAATTGCCTCTATTCATAGAAGAGGTGGATGGAAATTTTGATACTATTTTAAGCGAAAAGGAATAGTTCTCTGGGAACTATAATTCATCTGCACCTAGCAAAAGGAAAGGAGATGAATTATATTCATGCTTCCCGTGCTACGCCCCCAAGTGATCTTAGTTAGGTTGACTGTGCTCCTTGCTGACAATATCACAACCAGAAAGAGCTTTAATATAATTCGCAATGAGGTCTTGAGTTGATCCTGATGGAAGCAGCATAATTAGACAGAATTAGAAATGATACCACAGTGTTCCTTAAAGCTTGAGTATTTAAGGTTATGAGGCAATTCACCTAGAAATAGTTGATACCAGTTCTTGAAGATCTGCATCTTCTATCCGAGGTCACCATGAGTGGCTCTTTTTTTTTTTTCCCCAAATTAAAAAAAACAAATTGTTTTGCTTTGCTTTTGCTACCAAGATGGTGACATAGGTAGCTCCTGAACTTCCCTCCTCCCACGGATACGCTGATCGCACAGCCACACACAGAGCAATTCCCTCTGAAAGAAATCCCGAAACCAGCTGTGACTCCTTCAGTGCAGGCAAGGAGAAAATACCCACACTGAAATAGGTAGGAAAGATGGAGACACGCTCTCACCATAAACCCCATCCCCAGCACAGCACTATATCACCAGGTGGGAGTCCTCAACTCCTAGCTTCTCCCGGAGGACCTAGAGCACTCCAACTTTTTAAGACTTCCACTTGAGGGCTGGGTCCCCAAAACACTTAGCTCTGAAAGCTAATGGGGCTTGCATCCACAGGATTCGGGGTAAGACTCTAGCAGGACAGTGGCACAATCCCTCCCTTAAAGTGCCTACCAGCAGGGGCTGCGTCCCTGTGCACATCCCCTTGGGGTTCCCGGAAGTAACCCAGAAGATGGGAGAAGGGAGTATCCCAGAAGATAGGGGGAGGGGTGCTGAGGTCCTAGGTGAGCAGGGGTGATTAGAAGCCATTGAGATTCAGGCACAGGTGTAAATGTTAACTGCATTTATGCTCCCTGAGGGCAGAGCCTGGGCAGCTCAGCACCCAAAAAAGAGTCCCTTTGTCCCCTATAAGCAGCTCGTCACTGTTGGTCTTGCCCTGACCTCAGGTCTTAGTTGTGCTCATTCTACTTTTCCCCTGGCCCCTCATTTGATGGCCTGCCTTAAGCCCTAGTCCCTCTGAAATGAGGCTTTGTTCATTTCTTAATAGCATCTAACAGATTGAAAATAATTCTCTGATGGGTAGCCCTGGGGCCCTGCTATTTGCGGATGGTCTTCTCTGCAGCTGCCTGCTGAGAAGACCAGGTATTACTTGGCCTTGAAATACCTTGCATCCCATTCTACCTGCTCATTATGACCTCTTCCACCCTCCTCCAGCATGTGACCGTGTCTTTCTGCCACCTCAGTTAAATGGTTCACGCCTGGATATGTCCCAAGATAGCTGTTCACAGTGAGTTGTCCACAAACATTGTTTAACTCAAGGGGACCAAACTCTGAAAATCTGTTCTTGATAATCCTATCAGTGGCTACTCACAGTTACATTGACAAGAAGACCAAAATGAGAATAATTTCTGGTCTCTTCTGGACATGAAGATGTATTCTGTCCTCTTTCTATAGGAGATCCTCAGGGAAAATCTCCAAATGGGACAGAAAAGAGCTGGCAGCAGCTGTGTCCATTTCCATTTATGTGGGAAGAGAGGGTATAAGCTGATTGTGACCACTGATAGACTGTCCCCTTTCCTGCATGTCCACACTGAGGGAAACGAGTCTATCTACTCATTCCCTGGTTAGACCCCTCTTTGCTCAGTAGTCCTGTGCTCTTTTGACATCTAAATTTCCCATAAAATTATTAGGGAGAATTATTATTATTGTTATAGACAGGTGTCACCATGTGCCTCGAATTCTACCCAGGGGCAATAACAGAAAGAGGCAGCTAGAAAGACAGTAGGGGGACAAATCATCCTAGTTTGCCCTAGATTGAGCAGATTTTGAGAACGTGGGACTTTGAACTTTATAACCAAGATAGTCCCAGATAAACTGTAGTGGTCTGCCTAGAACTAAGGGTTCCCTGGGACACAGAACTTTGAGTGCTAAAACCAAGAAAGCCCCAGGCCAACTGAAAAGATCTAGTCACCATGAAGAATGACCTGAAGGAGCCTATGGAGATTGAATAGTTCAAGCTGCTGGAACCCCTCATGGATCATCCCCAGCTCCAAGGGATCCCGGAGCTCAGGACATGTGGCCACCGCGGGGTCCCACTTGGATGCGAGGGCGGTACCAAACTAAGTGCCGTTGGACCCTGTCTTAGTAAGTGTGCCGCTAAATCCAGCTCATTTTGGAAAGAAGAATCAAACATTGGCCCGACAGCCAAATCTAGCAGTTCCTAAAATGCTAGTCTACAAATGTTTTTGATTGTATAGTGCTCATAGTTGCATAACCCCACAAAAAACAGAAATGGCCTGCTTTACAACAAAGATGATGTGAAGTTGGTGCCATACGGTAGCTGCCCGGCCTTCCTGGATTTGGGTGGGGCTATCTCTTGCCAATGGAAAGAGAAGGCGAAATGTGTCACTTCTGAGCCAAATGATTAAGAAGCTGGTGCGCCCAGATCCCTTCCCCCACACCTGGTTGAGTGGAGAGAACTCTCAGGACACGGATGGGGACAGACCCCTTAGATGGACAGAGCGTAGGCCTCTCAATGACCATGGGGAAGGCCACTCAACCAGGAGCACCCACATAGGACACTTCGTGGACAGAACATAAACTTCCCTTGTGTTAAACCACTGGGATTATGGGGTTGATCCATTTAGCACGGCAAACACAATCAGCTGGAAAAATATATCACATACACTATAAAACCCACACAAAACAGAAATTCAAGAATGAGACTTTAAGAGCAAATATAAATAGAAGCTCCAAAATTTCCTCGTGCTCACAGCAGATGACTTAGTTCGCCCTCAGCATGTACATGTCATCTGGGAGACCTCTGACCTAAAACACTTGTGAATATCTCTGCTATTAGATTTAAACGCACAACAGGACACAGCGTATAGCAATCTTGTTCATAGAAAATCTGAACCATGCGCTGAAGGGAAAAACCTAATTAGCTATAGTACGTTTCTAATGGTACGACATCTTTCAAAAAACAAAAACAGACGAGGCAACTTAAAGGAGACTTCGTAGGAGCTTCTTCTCTTTCAAGTTTTTGTTTGCTCATTTTTCTTTCTCCTTCTGTTTGGGTGACTCATTCTGAAGCAGCGGGCTGCACACCGCCACGAGCAGCTCGCACTATTAACAGATGACCCAGCCCCGGTCTGCTGCCTTTTGACCCTGCAAAGTCTTTTCAATTATTACACTGGCCGAGGGTCAGAGCAACAGGTTAATATGCTCAGAAAAGGCTCGGGGATGAAAGGTGCTGAAGTTAATCTTTCTATATAGATTCGTAACTATCTAAATTGCTCCTTGTCAAGCAACCCTTGTGCGGGAACACCAGAGGACATTTGCCACTAATAGCAGGAGGGCAAGACTCTAACCACCACTTCAGTGGTGCCGCTGATAAGCAAAGGGATGAACCGATGAGGGAGTGAGGCTTGCAGCTCATCCAAATTCCTGCCGCTCCTCATCCCCCCGCTTCCGGAGGCTCACCCAGCTTGTGTGCAGAGTTATTTGGTGGTGGCATGAATGTTTGTGTCCCTCAAAATTCATATGATGAAGGTCTAATCTCCAGCGTGGCTGTATGTGGAGTAAGGAAGTAATTAAGGCTAGAATGAGGTCAGAAGTGGGGGACCCTGATCTAATGGGATTGGTGTCCTTATAAGAAGAGACACCAGAGAGCTCTTGACACCCACCAGACTCACTCTGCCCAGCCCCTTCTCTGTGCTTGCATGCACACACCAAGGAAAGGACAAGTGAGGACACAGCAAGAAGGCAGCCATCTGTGAGCCCAGAGAAGAGAGCTCTCAGCAGAAATCCAAGCAGCGGGAACCTTGATCTTAGATCAAGGTCATGATCGCCCAGCCTCCAGAAGTGTGAGAAAACAAATGTGTGTTGTTTAAGCCACCCAGTCTGTGTTATTTTGTTACAGCAGCCCAAACTGACGAATACAGGCAGTTTGTGGAGAAGGATGAAGAACTCATCATTTAGAGTCATTCTCTGGCCTTGGGGATCCCTAGCCCTTTCTAATTCAGTGGATAAATACATCTTATGCATTCAGCTAATATCTAAGATGGGTACACTTGTAAGAAAAATGGAGATGTGTTTACTGTTTTTTATTTGACTTATTTGTTGTTGTACTAACCTATTACAAAAGTAGGTGACTCACATTACTATAATCCCAGTGTTACAGAATACCTGAAAATTTTTTTGTGTGAATTTTCCTTTCTCCAAAGTTTTTAGACATAAGTTAGAGCCACTAGTTTTAATTTCAAATTTTCAGGATTTGAATTTGAAATGACTATAAAAAGTAAGCAGAAAAGCAACAATAACAACAGCAACAAAATTTACAGCTATAGTAGAGTAAGAAGAGGGAAATGTTTCTGAAGAGTACTCAGATTCAGGATGATTGGGTTTACTTGTGGCAGGCTAATTCTGGAACAGGAAATGAGTAGTTCAATATTAAGCAAATAAGGATGCATTAAAAGAACTAAGTGAGAGGAAATCCTTCTATCTTACCCAGCACTAATGAAACCATTGTTGGGACACTGCATGTACTTCTAGGCTTCCGGTTTAGAAATAACATGAAAAATTTTAGTCTAAAGAGAACAACCAAAATTTTTTCATAATTTGGGGGAAGAAGCTGAAGAATTATTACTACCTAGCCTCAAAATATAGAAGATGAAAGATAATGAAGATAATGATCCCCAACTGTATGAAAAAGAGTGGGGTCATTAGCAGCTATTCGTCTCTTCTGGTGAGAATAGAATCAGAGGGAATGTACTTAAATTGCCACAAGATCAAGGTATTACTTGGATCTACTTTTGAGATTTATAAAAGCCTTCAATCTAAAGGGATCAAGGTACTCAAATTAGACCAGATAGAATTTTCTAAGCTTAGCAATAACAAGAAGGACTGGCCCTTGTTGAAACTATAGTTGCTTTGTTCACAAGTTTAAAAGCGTATTCTGGCAAAAGACTGCAAAACTCTAGAAAAAGTCGTCTCTAAGGCCCTCATGGTAGGAAGGAAAGTGGGAGTGGATGGGGGACTCTAACTCTAAAGTTATCTGGGACTGGTAACATGGGTAAACTGGGCTCCAGAATCATCATCTCTGCTTGGCAAATGAATATCCAACCTGAGGTGATGTTGAGACAGGAAATAGGTACTTCTGGGGTGGTGAGAGGGACCTGGAAGTGATTGTTATAAGACGTCAGGTTCCACTTAGGGACAGGATTAGCCCTAACACCAGGCTTCTTGGCCATACTTAGGGAAAAGCAGCAGGAAAAAAGAGTAGAGGAAAAGACAGCATTTCTGGTATAGCCAAGGTCATAAGATGTTCAAAGGAGGCTGAAGGACTCAATGCTTTGGTCTAGAAGAGCCAGAAAAGAAAGTACATTTTCTCTTAGGGATTTGCAGAGCTCAAGGAAGCCTACCCTATAGCCAAATAGGCTTTGGAATGACCTGGTTATCCCAGGGGATCCTGCCCTAACTACCTCAGATGAAATCAAAATGGCTTTACTAGCAATGAATTTAATCTGATTTGACCTGATTTACCTAAACCTTAGAACCTAAGGCAAGAACTTGGGCTGGTACTATGGAATATCTAAGAAGAAATTCACGGAAGTGAGTAGGCCCATCCCCACTCACTCTTCAGAGAAACCTAGGACAATTACTACTGTACTCTTGAAGGTATTTTATGACTCCAAACTCACTCCCTCTGCACCAATTATTGGCTATTATTTTTTAACCCCTCTTCATTCTGCCATGATTAATCAAACAGAACAAACAAAACACTTCTAACAAGGAAATTCGGTCTGTATACTTTTTCATAAACAGACATTTAAGAGAAATATTTGGAAATGGTGTCCAGCGATAGAAGAGAAGGGAGAAAGCAATAACTTGAAAGAAATCAAATTTGTGGAAAGTGTAAGAACAAACAGAACCAGAAGCGGCCCGAGGATTTAGAGTGCTGGAAGCCCAACACTCCCCAACAGAATGTTCTCAGATGACAGAAGACAAAGTGGGAAGATGTGGAATTTCCTCCTGTGATGATTTTTATAAATAGAACAGTGTCTCCCTAACTTCAAGCATTCATATATCACTGTCAACATTTTAACATCTCCGTATACCACTTACTATCTTTCTATAAATCAACTATTTTTTCCCTTAAATTAGGGAGAATGCAATTTTATGAGTAGAAAAAGAATATCACTTTCGAAATAAAGAATAAGTATAAAAATAAATCCCATGAGAACAAAATTTGCCAAGTTCTCATTAGATGCTGTTGATTGCTGAAGGCTCTGAGCATGAGACCCTCCCTCTGTCCAACAGGAGAATGGATGGTCCGGAGGTGTTGAGAATACATACTCCCTGCTAAATGTGACAGATTGAACCCATGTGTATTTCTTCTCCCTCCTGAAACCTCACTAAAATGCCAGGAAAGGAAAAAAAAAAAATAGATACAAAGTCAAGAACAAGGAGAATGGGAGTAGACACAACAGTGGAAGAGAGACGTTAGTCAATTTCTGAATAAGGATGGCACTCAAGGGAACGGCAGCTGAGCTGACAGAGCACAGACAGATGAAGCCTAAGCACCTGCACAAGGAAGGTCCAAGGAAGACTAATACACCGCTTATCCCAGAACCCAGGACACTCAGGAACTGGGGGCACCAGGTACCCGTGAGTCCAACCTAAAACAGAAGAACTGGTGGACAGACTATAATAAGGAGTGCCTTAGCTCCCCTCCACCTCTGATCCCCACCCCTACTACCCCATCACAGGAGATGGGAGGTCTATCGTCTAGAGAACCAGAACCAGAGAATCTTGTGGGGTCTAGGAACAATGGGAGGGGGGGGAGTGAGGATAAAATCTTGTACTGGAACCCACGTGAACCTACATACTACATAGTGGAAGAACCTTCCTTCGTTCACCCACCACACTTTCAGGTTTCTAGAAGTGAGACCTATTTACCCATCCTCCTCCCTCATCCCATCCTTGCCTGCCCCCATAGGGGGCTTACGGGTTTTCCCTAGAGAAACCAAATGGTCCCAGAAAGATAACCTACAGATACTGACTTTGGGGACTCTACAAAAGGAAGCTGCTGCCCATCAATCACCCTTTAGTGAGCTGCCCACTCTACTGAGCCCCACCCATGCACACAGAGTCCCATCATTTTCTGATGCTCTTTACTAAATTTGCACAGATAGCCAACCGAGGATCACTTGATATTTGAGTAAAGCTTCTAAGGTCTCCTTTGCTCAGATCTCTTTGCTGGACCCTTGTCTTCTTGACCTCTAAGGCTGGTTCAGTCCTTGCTCCTCTTCTCTCCCTTCTCCTTTGTCTACACCCACTCCCTTAAGATTTCTTCTAAAAAAATTAAAAAAAAAAAAAACCTTTCTTCCAATCTCATGGTTGTAAATCATCTTTGTGTGCCAATGGCCAATAACTCTTGAATTTATACTTCCGGTTCCAATCTCTATGCTGAAATGCAGATTTTTATACCCACGTCCCTGCTTCTCTCCACTTAGATGTGTAAACAATGTACGAGGCAGTTTATGATGCAAGAACAAACGATCTGAGTAGCTTAGCCGATGACAATGCTTATAGTCTCTCCTTAGCTGTAGCATAAGTCACATCTCAGACACAACATGTCAAAAGGAGCCTCCCGGTCTTCCCCCCAAAACTGCTCCTCCCACTGCCTTGTCTCTCTGTTGTCTCTCTCATCTCTCCCAGGATGCTCAGAACAAAAATCCAAGGTTATTCTTGATGCTTCTCACATGCCATATTTATTATGTCAGGAAATTCTCTTGGCTGTACCCTCAAAACGTATCCAGAATCTGACCATTTCTCACCATCTCTACTGCTACATCCCTGGTTCAAGTTAGCTTCCTAACTGAATTTTCTGCTTCTCCCAATGCCTTCATATAGACCGTTCTCAGCAAAGCAGACCAAGTGATCCTTTTAAAGTATAAGATCATGGGTGCCTGGGTGGCTTAGTCAATTAAGTGCCTGACTTCGACTCAGGTCATGATCTCGTGGTTCATGAGCTCGAGCCCTGCATCGGGCTCTCGGATGTCAGCATAGAGCCTGCTTTGGATCCTCTGTCCCCCTCTCTCTGCCCCTCCTCTGCTCATTCTCTCTCTCTCTCTCTCTCTCTCTCTCTCTCAAAATAAATAAATAAAAACTTTAAAAATAAAATAAAATATAAAATCATGTTACTCCTCTGCTCAAAACTTTGTAATGACTCTCCATTTCACTCCGAGAAAAGCCAAAGGCCTTACAATGGCCTTTAGGGCCCTACGTGGTCCATCTACTACCTGTCTGGCTTTCCCTCCTACCACTTTCTGTCAGCTCCTTCTCTCAACCACACTAACTTCCTTACTAACCCACCAGGGACATTTCCACTTACCGTCTTCGCACTGGTCATTCCTCCTGCCTCAAGAATGTTTTCTCTGCGTGTTCATGTGGCTAACCCCCTTACCTGCTGCGTAAGCTGTTGCTCAAGTGCTACCTTGGTGGGGTCTACACCGACCACCCTAAGCAGCAACCTACCCCCGACTCACCCCCCAGCAACCCACCCCTGTGTGTTTTCCTTTTTCTTTTCTTTCTTAACACTTACCACCTCTTGCATAATATATTATTTTCTTATAATATTATCTGCTTATGGTTTATTTTCTGTCTTTTCTGGCTATGAGATAAACTTCAACAGACAAGGATCTTTATCTAATTTTTTCATTGATACATCCCAAGCTACTGGATATATCACACAATGCCAGATATATAGAGGTGCTCAATAAATATTAAAGGGGCAAATAATAAATAAAATTGAAATGCAAGGGACAAAATAGACAAATAAGAAGGAACTTAGAAAAAACAGAAATGATAGGGGCACCTGGGTGGCTCAGTCGGTTGAGCATCTGACTTCGACTCAGGTCATGATCTTGCAGTTCGTGGGTTTGAGCCCCACGTCGGGCTCTGTGCGACAGCTCAGACCCTGGAGCCTACTTCAGATTCTATGTCTCCCTCTCTCTCTCTGCCCCTTCCCCACTCATGCTCTGTCTCTCTCTCTCTCTCCCTCTCAAAAATAAATAAACATTAAAATATTTTTTTTAACTTTTTTTTAACATTTATTCATTTTTGAGAGGGAGGGACAGACTGTGAGTGGGGGAGGGGCAGAGAGAGAGAGAGGGAGACACAGATTCCAAAGCAGGCTCCAGACTCTGAGCTGTCAGCGCAGAGCCTGAAGCGGAGCCTGAACCCACAAACCGTTAGATCATGATCTGAGCCAAAGTCGGATGCTTCACCGACTGAGCCACCCAGGTGTCCCAAAAAATTTTTTTCTAAAAGAAAAAGCAGAAACGATACATGGAATTAAAAAATACATTATTATTGAGGTGCTCATGAGTTCGAGCCCCGTGTCGGGCTCTGTGCTGACAGCTCAGAGCCTGGGGCCTGCTTCGGATTCTGTGTCTCCCTCTCTCTCTGCCCCTAACCCATTTGCATTCTGTCTCTGCTCTCTCAAAAATAAATAAACATTAAAAAATATATATTATTATTAAAGTCCTCTGATATAAGAAAATAAATTGCCTCCATAAAACAAAAAAGGGATGATTTAATAGCAGCAGCAACAACTAAAGAACAATGAAAGAGGGGCGCCTGGGTGGCTCAGTCGGTTGGGCGTCCGACTTCGGCTCAGGTCATGATCTCGCGGTTCGTGGGTTCGTGCCCCGTGTCGGGCTCTGTGCTGACAGATCGGAGCCTGGAGCCTGCTTCTGATTCTGTGTCTCCCTCTCTCTCTGACCCTCCCCCGTTCGTGCTCTGTCTCTCTCTGTCTCAAAAATAAATAAACGTTAAAAAATTTTTTTCTTTTTAAATTAAAAAAAAAAGAAAAATGAAAGAATAAAAATTAATTATTATAAATTGAAATTGATATCTGAAACTTTTTTAAAAGATCAGTAACCAATCAGACAACACAAAGAAATAAAAGGCATCCAAGCTGGCAAGGAGGAAGTCAAACTTCCACTCTTCCCAGATGACATGATACTGTATGTGGAAAACCCAAGACTCCACCAAAAACTGCTAGAACGGATATATGATTTCAGCAAAGTCGCAGGATATATAACCAACATACAGAAATCAGTTGCCTTTCTATACACCAATAATGAAGCAGCAGAAAGAGAAATCAAGGAACTGATCTCATTTTCAATTGCACCAAAAACTATAAAATACCTAGGAATAAACGTAACCAAAGAGGTGAAAAATCTATATACTGAAAAGCAGAGAAAGCTTATGAAAGAAATTGAAGAAGACACACATACACAAAATAGGAACGCATTCCATGCTCGTGGATTGAAAGAACAAGTATTATTAAAATGTCAACACTACCCAAAGCAATCTACATATTCAATGCAATCCCTATCAAAATAACACCAGCATTCTTCACAGAGCTAGAACAAATAATCCTAAAATTTATATGGAACCAGAAAAGACCCCAAATAGCCAAAGAAATCCTGAAAAAGTAAACCAAAGTTGGAGGCATCACAATCCCAGACTTCAAGCTGTATTACAAAGCTGTCATCATCAAGACAGTATGGTACTGGCACAAAAACAGACACATTGATCAATAGAACAGAACAGAGAACCCAGAAATCTGCCCACAAACATATGGCCAACTAATCTTTGACAAAGCAGGGAAGAATATCCAGTGGAAAAATGACAGTCTCTTCAGCAAATGGTGTTGGGGAAACTGAACAGTGACCTGCAGAAGAATGAACCCAGACCACTTTCTTACACCATACACAAAAATAAACTCAAAATGGATGAAAAGAAGCCATCAAAATACTAGAGGAGAAAACAGGCAACAACCTCTTAGACCTTGGCCATAGCAGCTTCTTACTTGACGTGTCTCCAGAGGCAAAGGAAACAAAAGCAAAAATGAACTATTGGGACCTCATCAAGATAAAAAAAAAAAAAAAAACCTCTGCACAGGAAACAATCAGGAAAACTAAAAGACAACCAATGGAATGAGAGAAGATATTTGTAAATGACATATCAGATAAAGGTTACTATCCAAAACCTATAAAGAACTTATCAAACTCAACACCCAAAAGACAAAAATCCAGTGAAGAAATGGGCAAAGACATGAATAGACACTTCTCCAAAGAAGACATTCAGATGGCTAACAGACACATGAAAAAATGCTCAACATCACTCATCATCAGGGAAATACAGATTAAAACCGCAATGAGATACCACCTCATACCTGTCAGAATGGCTAACATTAACAACTCAGGCAACAACAGATGTTGGCGAGGATGCGGAGAAAGGGGAACCCTTTTGCACTGCTAGTGGGAATGTGAGCTGGTGCAGCCACTCTGGAAAACAGTATGGAGCTTCCTCAAAAAATTAAAAATAGAACTACCCTATGACCCAGCAATTGCACTACGAGGCATTTATCCAAGGGATACAGGTGTGGTGTTTCAAAGGGGCACATGCACCCAATGTTTATAGCAGCACTATTGACAATAGCCAAAGTATGGAAAGGGCCCAAATGTCCATCGATTGATGAATAGATAAAGAAGATGTGGTATATATATACAATGGAGTATTACTTGGCAATCAAAAAGAATGAAATCTGGCCATTTGCAACAATGTGGATGGTACTAGAGTGTATTATGCTAAGCAAAATAAGTCAGTCAGAGAAACACAAATACCATAGGAATTTAAGATACAAAACAGATGAACATAAGGGAAGGGAAGCAAAAATAATACAAAAACAGAGAGAACCAAACCATAAGAGACTCTTAAATACAGAGAACAAACTGAGGGCTGCTGGCAGGGTGTTGGACAGGGAAGGGCTTAAGTGGTGAGGGGCATTTAGGAGGACACTTGTTGGGATGAGCACTGGGTGTTATATGTAAGTGATGAATCACTAAATTCTATTCCTGAAATTATTATTACACTGTATGTTAACTAACTTGGATTTAAATACATACATACATACATACATACATACATAAAATACACAAAAGATCAGTAAACAGAAGTTCAAGAAATTTCCCAGAAAGAACAAAAACCCAAGAAGATGAAAAACCGAAGATAAAAGAAAACTAGATGACCAGTCCGAGGATCAACATGCAACTAATACAGATTTTAAGAATAAAAGAACAGAGAAAATGAAGAAGAGGAAATTCAGGGTAAAAATATTTTTAGAAAATTCCAGAACAGAAAGACATGAGTTTTCAAGACATGAAAAAGTCTCATCTAAGGTTTAGCATAGTGAAGACAAATGCCTCCAAGCAAGCACAGAACCATACCATCTTAGGACACTGGGATTTAGGAAGATCCTAAAGCTTGCACAGTTTCCAAACAAAAAATAAAGAATCAGCATAGCACAGAACATCACAACAATATCAGTGGAAATTAGAAAATAAAAGAGGAATATTTTCAAAATTCTGACAGTAAGGATTTTTAACATAGAAATATATGCCTAACCAAGCCATCTATCAACTGTGAGGCAGAATAAAGTCATATTTAGAAGTGGAAAGTCTCAAAATTTGACCAACTATTCACCCTCTCTCAGAAAACTGCAAGGTATGTTCCACCAAAATGAGAGAAAGCCAATAAATAGGAAAATAGAAGATCCAGGAAACAGGCGATCCAAATCAAGAAAATATAAGGGAAATTCCTGAGGATGATGACAAAAAGCCCCACAATGACAGCAGGTAGCACATTTAAAGAGCAACCTCCAGATGGGAGCAGAAAGATTGAGGACTCAAAAAAAAAAAAAAAGGACTCAAAAAAAAATAAAAAAAAAAAAAAAAAAATGGCATTACTAGATTAATGTATTTGAATGTATTAAGAGGAGACTTTCAGTTCTGTTAAAGATTTGAGGATGAAACTAAGCAAACAAATAAACAATGAAGCAGTCACTAATCCCAGGTAAAACAAAAAATTCACAAGGAGATGAAATCATAGTATATTATTGGACTCAGCTTTGAACGTTACTTATAATTAGAATAATATAAACATTGGCTATTGGTTTAACTAAACAAAGTGATGTACTGGAGGGTAGACGTAAAGAAAAGAGGAAGTGGAGAAACATGAAATTCTTTCTCCCATAAAAGGAAGCTGATTGATAATGTCTAAAAATTGTGAATCAATAAATAACAGTGAAAGCATAGTGCTTAGAAATATGGAAGTACATGCCAAAAATGCCAGTCACAAGGGTGCCAGTGGTTGTCTCTAAGGCTAGATTGGCAGTAAGGAGAGTTATCTGTTGCTTTCGGGCACGTAATCTCACTTGATTTTCAGGCCACATACATGCATTACTCTGATACAAATAGATATTAGAATTAGGACATACTGGGACCAAACCAATACTTTCCACTTGACATAATCATAAAGATTCAAAGACAATTGAAATGGACATGACTTTCTCATCATGTTGTTCACTGTTACTGAAAATCATATCTTGGGCATAAAGTTTTAGTGAAGTAAGAGATCAAGCTCTGGAGATGTGCTGTAAAACACTGTATCTCTAGTAACAGCAATGTTTTATACATTTAAATTTTTTAAGAAGGTATATAGCTCATGTTACATGTTCTTACCACAATAAAATTTTGTTGAAAAAAATCTATGTCTATGCATCTCTTAAAACTATCTCTTCTGGGGCGCCTGGGTGGCTTGGCCGGTTGGGCATCCGACTTCAGCTCAGGTCATGATCTCACGGTTCGATCTCACGGGGTTCGAGCCCCGCGTCGGGCTCTGTGCTGACAGCTTAGAGCCTGGAGCCTGTTTCGGATTCTGTGTCTCCCTCTCTCTCTGCCCCTCCCCTGTTCATGCTCTGTCTCTCTCTGTCTCAAAAATAAATAAACGTTAAAAAAATTAAAAAAAAAAAAAAACTATCTCTTCTACCAACAGTGGTATTCATCCCAATGCTCAAGCCTAGAGAGTAGTCTGTGCAACCCTTGTTGAAGCAAAGAGATGGACAAGAGAACAATGCTGTCAGCTCAAGGATCATGACTTGCCCAGAGTGATTCAAGATGTATAAAAAGCTGAATAACCCACTTATCATTAAAGAAATAAAATTCCATAGTTTAACATTTTTCCACAAGGAAAACACCAGGTTCAGATCATTTTATAGGCAAATTCTAAGAACTTGGAAGGAACACACTCTTCCAATCTTATTAAAATTCTCTGAGAGAATAATTCTCTAACTCATTGCATGAGACTAGTGTAATCTTGATATCAAAATGGGACAAACATCATATAAGAAAGGAAAATTATAGGCCCACGTCACTCATGACAGAGATGAAAAATCCCACAGTGTTAACAAAAGAATAGAATGATATATAAATGGTGACGTGTGCAATGTTTCTAAAAGCACTTATCTGGGGGATTGAAATAAAAAGGGAGCCCTAGCATCTGCAGCAACCAAACTCATGGTGTGGCTGCTGCGGAACATTCTGTAGAGATCTGAAAAGACAAGATGATCAAAATCACTACAAGTCTGTATGAAATGGGAAGCTTTCTCATTCTTACACGCTTTGGATTTCAGGAAATGGTTCATGGGCAGAGGATGATAATGACCCACCTCTGTTTCAAGGAGAAAGGAAAAATTAAGATAGAAGATGGATGTCATAGCTAATCCAGCTTGAGGCTATTGAATTCTAAGGGTACTGGAGGGGCTCTTTAACCAAACTGCCATGCTTAAAGGTGTATACCAGTCATTCTTAAGATCCCTGCCTTTTCTGTAAATGCATCCTCTGAATTCATAACATAGGTGGATAAAGGCTTCATGTACTAAATACTTCAAGCTTTGAGCATCATGAGAAGGGGCATGGCTGTGAAGACTGGTTTGTTACAATGAGATATCTTCTCTGCACATCTTTCCCCTGATCAGAATCGTCTATATGTGACCACTGAAGGGTGGAGGAAGCATTACTTACTGTGCACGAAATATTCTCTCAAACTCTGGTGACCCAGAGACTGCTGGGGGTGTAACTTTGTATTTTAATCTTGCCTTTCCTACATGCAAAGCAAAATAACCTGCAAGTATAGAGGAATTAACAATTAAAATGTGGCACATCACTATTCATTAGAAAAACACAAATTCAAACCATAATTAGATACCACTGCATACATATTAAGATGTTTAAAATTCAAAAGACAGACCATATCAATTAAAAAAGACAGGTGAGGCTATAAGAACAACTAGAATTCTCAAAGACTCTGGCAGGAGTGTAAAATGGTATAATCACTTTGGGAAACCATTTGGAAGGGATTTTTTACTTAGACATACATAGATTGTATAGCCAGTCACTCCACTCCTAGCGATTTCACCGAGAAAAATTAAATTATATGTCCATACAAAGACTTGTACACAAATATTCATAGCATCTTTATTCATAATAGCCAAAAATTAGGAACAACTCTGTGATGGTTAATTTTGTGTCAAGTAACCTAGGCCGTGGTGCCCAGCTGTTTGGTCAAGCACCAATCTAGATGGTTCTGCGAAGATATTTTTTGAATATGATGAACATTTACATCAGCAGACACTGAGTAAAGCCACTCCTTGATGTGGTGGGCCTAATCCAATCAGTTGAAGGCCTGAAGAGAACAGATGGACATTACCCAAAGAAAAAAGAATTCTGCCTCCACACTGCCTTGAGACTCAATACTGCAACAACTCTTGCTGGAATTTCCAGCCTTCCAGCCCACCCTGCAAATTTCAGAGCCTCCAGCCCCCGCAGTGGCATGAATCAATTTTTAAAAATAAATGCCTCTGTGTGAGTGTGTGTGTGTGTGTGTGTGTGTGTGTTTGTGTGTGTGCATCTGCTGTATTGTTTCTGCTTCTCTGGAGAACCCTAACACAAATGTTGATCAACAAACTAATGGATAAACAAATTGTGGTATATGTGCCATATCTATATAAGAGAAATACTGTAAGACAGTAAAAAGGAATGAACTGTTGGGGCGCCTGGGTGGCTCAGTCGGTTAAGCGTCTGACTCTTGGTTTCAGCTCAGGTCATGATCTCACGGCTCATGAGTTTGAGACCCACGTAGGTCTCTGGGCTGACAGTGCAGAGCCTGCTTGGGATTCTCTTTCCCTCTCTCTGCCCTTCCCCCACTCACCTACTCTGTCTCTGTCTCTCAAAATGAATGAATAAACTTAAAAAAAAAAAGAATTAACTATTGATACATGAAACAACATGGATGAACTTCACACTAATTATGTTGGATGAAAGCAGCAAGATCAGAAGAGAATATTACTGTACAGTTTCATTTACATAAAATTCTCAAAAATGCAAATGAATCCGCAATGACCTAAAACGGATCAGTGGCTGCCTGGACATGATGAGAGGCAGGAGGGAGGGTCACAAGAAAACTTTGGAGGATGATGGCTTCCTGTGTGACTCAGTTTCACTACTATAAAATGATCATGACTTTATTGTCCTTCATTGGCCACAGCTGTTGCATTAGATCATCCAACCCTGTGCTGGAGTCACTTACATCTGACGGTCAATCCCGTAAACCTCATTCACTTTTGGACCCACACTTCCTCCTTGGTCGGTTATTCTCACCTCCTGTCCTTCTCGCCCTCCTTTTACACCATGATTAGCGCTGGGGCCTATTAGTTCCCTTCGGATGATGTCTTCCAGCCACAGTTCCTTTCCAGGTCCCTCCAACGCTCTTCTGGTCTCACTTATCTTAATACCTCCATGTCCCTTTCCTACTTGCTAATGTTTCAATACCAGTTTCCTTTTCCACACCAAGTTTTTAGCTTGTGTGACAGTATCAGGTGTGATGCATTTCCTCCAGAGAAACAATATGATCTCCCCTCTGACAAGTCAGTAAATAGCGAGCCTGGGTTAGTAAGGCCTCACAGAGCGGGACTCTTCCCTCCCCCTGAATTCCTCTCTGCTATGAATAAACTGTTGCTCAGGATCTAAAAGCTGTAGCTGAATGTTTAAAAGGGTGTAAATACTTAGGACTAGAGTCTCTCATTCAAATTGCAGTGGCATCCCTGAAGCCCGAGAGAGCACAGTGAAGAGACCGAAAATGTGGAACTGGGCACTGTTTCCAACCCCGGGCTAAATCCTCTCAAGGCAGCATAAATCCAGAGGGGCCAATAACTCAAGGGTCCGCCTGGAGCCAGAAAGGAGATCTGACTGCAGCCGAGAAAATCTGCAGGCCCTTGCCGATCTGCACCCCGCTGCTCCCACTGTTTCTAAGTTGTTCCACAGCCTTGGAGAAAACACTCGGTAAGGCTTCTTGCTTCCATCTGTAAGAAGGGAACCATGAAAGATGTGCGCTCCTTGATTTACACATTGGCGATGGTGCAAGAACCCAGAGCTTCGAGATGAAGCTGTGACTACGCGAAAGCTTAGGAAGGGCTGTCTCCCTCACGGCTATTCATAGCACCTGGTTGCACCTGTCTGTAAAGGCAGCAAATGTGAGGAAAGAGCTTCAGTCAGGGGCAGAGCTGTTTGGATGCTCCCCAACCAGCCCACCCGCAGCTGCAGGCAGAAGGATTCAGTTGGGCCAGCACAGTCCCAAGGAGGAGAAGCCCCTCCCTGTTCTTTCAGGTCAGGGGCCTTAGAGAGACTATGACTACCGCGGGGATAACGGGATGAGGACAGAAAGGCTCTTTTACCTTTTCTGAAGTGCGTCAATTTTCTTTCCCCTCCTAACATCACTTTAAAACTACCTGAGGGGTGCCTAGGTGGCTCAGCCAGTCAAGCATCTGACTTTGGCTCAGGTCACAATCTCGTGGTTCATGAATTCACGCCCCATGTCCGGCTCTGTGCAGGCAGCTCAGAGCCTGCTTCAGATTCTGTGTGTCTCTCTCTCTCTGCCCCTCCCCTGCTCATGCTCTGTCTTTCTCCCTCTCTCTCTCTCTCAAAAATAAATAAACGTTTAAAAAAAAAAACTACTTGAGAATACTCTCCCTTTGGTTAGCCTGTCTTTCCTGTCTCCTTCACTTTCTCCAGAGGGGCACATGCGTGCCAGGGAGAGTGAATCGAGAACCCTTCCTGTCCCACCATGCCACCTACCCTTCCCCAGCCGCAGCCAGCCTTCTTTCCCATCGTGTGGCTGCCTCTCAGTCCAGCAGCAGCTTCCTTCTGTGGGGAAGCAGGGATGATGGGGACTAGTCATGCTGAGTGCCAACCCCAGGCCAAGGATACTGGTGGGCACTTCTCACCCAGTGTCCTGTTTGACCCTCCTTTTTTTAATGTTTGTGTGTGTGTGTGTTTAGAGAGAGGAAGCACTAGCAAGGGAGGGGCAGAGACAGAGGGAGACACAGAATCCCAAACAGACTCTGTGCTGTCAGTGCAAAGCCCAACATGGGGCCTGAACCCACAAACCACGAGACCATGACCTGAGCCAAAGTCAGACAGTCAACTAACTGAACCACCCAGGCACCCCTGCTTAGCCTTCTTTGATGAGGACACTGAAGGACAGAATATCCTGGCCAGGTGCACCCAGCTTGTTAAGTGTCTGAACTGGACAGATGTGGGATTGTCTGTCTTCAAAACTCAACCTGCTTCTACCATGGTATATGGGGCCCCCTCTCCATAAACACCAGACTTCTGTAGAAGCAGCAAATTCTGGTTCTTAATGCCAACCAGTTATGTCTTTTCTTTCTTTCTTTCTTTCTTTCTTTCTTTCTTTCTTTCTTTCCTTCTTTCCTTCTCTCTTTCTCTCTCCCCCACCCAACCAGTAAATGTTCCCTGTCTATCACTGTTAAAAAAAGAGACAACAGGCCCAAAAGGGAGTCATCTATGCTAACATCACCAATCCTAGACATAACACCTCACTTAATTATGGTTTCAACCTCTCCCAAAAGTGGAATCTTAAACCAGCCAATCTGGAATTACGTGGTTAGCACCACAGAGGCAATCTGCCTGACCGACTCCTGCCATTCCCTAAAAGAAGACGACCTTTGCCACAAATAATCACAAACTAGCAACTTCCTGTTCTGCCCCCTTCTGCCTGTAAAAGTCTTTCACATTGCACAACTCTCCAGAGCGCCTTTCTACCTGCTAGATGGGATGCTGCCTGATTCAGGACTCATTGAATAAAGCCAATAAGATCTTCAAAATTTTTTTTAATCTTCATTGATTTTTGAGAGAGAGAGAGACAGAGACAGAGAGACAGAATGTGAGGGAGGAAGGGGCAGAGAAAGAAGGAGACACAGAATCCCAAGCAGGCTCCAGGCTCTGAGCTGTCAGCACCCCACCTGACGTGAGGCTCAAACTCACGGACCTCAAGATCATGACCTGAGCCGAACTCGAAGGCTTAACCGACAGAGCCACCCAGGCACCCCATAAACCAATAAGATCTTGACATTTTACCCAGTTCAATTCTACTTTCTAACACCACCAGCCACCACTGTCCCAGTCTCCTCTCCTCTCCCCACCCCCACCTAACCTCTGGCCACAGTTCTCGAGGAGCCCTGCACCCACCAGCAAACAGAAACCTCTCTGTGAGGCTGACAGAGGCTCTGTCTGGGGCATCTGTGGACCTGTTCCCGGGCTCCCCACAGCACCAGAATGAGGGCACACATGGGGTCGGCAGTGCTCACGTGTAGTGGTATGTGAACCATGGGGTCAGCACAGGGGCACTTGAGACCTAAGTGTTGCTTTAGTTGGCGATAAAAATCCTGCTCTACTCCACTACTCCGGAAAACACTGTGAATCCAACCACAAAATGTGTATCCTATAGTAGAACAGTTTCATAAACTCATAAAACAGACCGGTTAGGCAAGACACGAAGTGTGCATGCGGGCCTGGACTTTATCCCATGCACCCTGAGCAGTCCTCAGCTCTGCCCCCTTCCTGGTAGGAGCACACTTGGAAAAATAAAGAAGTATACATGGTTGGTTCCGAGTCTTGCTCACCCGTGCCCAGACTCTTTTCCCCATTTAGCATGTTAAGTTGGTGATCATGGATAAGATGATAAGAACCAAGCAAACGTGACCCCCGTGGAGCAAATGCCCTTTACATAACCAGGCAGTCGAGATACCAAATAATCCTAGTGGGACGGTGCTTTAAAAGTTAGATTCGTCACTTAACCTGAAGCTCGTGTTTCTGCAGATTTTTTTAGACCTGGTTCTCGTACCTGCCATAGGCAGTTTATTTAAGAAAACACTAATTAAAAGATCAGTGTTTCAGAAATGGCAGCCACGGTTTACAAGCAGGTACAATGTTTCCTCTGGCACATTCCACATTCATAGCTAGTGCGCTTCTACCCTCATTTGAACTGGGCTGGGGGTGGGAACCACAAACAATGCAGAATCGCTGGGCTCAGAAAGCCTACCACGTCCCCTTTGGGAGAACTAATCCTTGGAATGTTCCAAATCTGTTCCCAGGGAAGGAGGTGCTGATGACCCAGAGTGGAGCGGGCACTCACACACTCATGGGCACCAGCAAGTAAGTATGAAACTCAAAAACTGGACCTCCCTCCCTCTGCCACACACGCACACACACTGCCCGAGACTTACTTTGTTGACAGGCGGACAAGACTGAGACAGCGGCCAGCAAGATTGAATGCCCAGCCATCTTTAACACCGACTGTTCTGGTTCAGGGAACTATTTGTTGAAACTGAGGGGAAGATAACAGGCACTTTCGACTTGGTAATGTTGACCTTCCTTATAAGGTAAACAAAGCTGGAGAGGAAGGAAAAAAAAAAAAAGGACGATTCAAATGGCTGAGTGACCTTTGCCCTGGAACAGGAATCGGGAAGGCCGGGTCGATCTGGAGCTGCCAGTCACAGATCTTTATCTGGCAGGGGAGCAGCCTCCGAGCTGGCTCTAAGTCTGTCTCCTCCCGTGCAGTGTGGGGGCTGCGGCTCAGCCCGAGGGACTAGCCCTCCAGCAGCTGCACCTGCAGACAGACCCATCTTCTCAGCCAGTTGGAAAACAATTTCCCCTGCCCCTTTTCCAACTCTGGACCCTTCCAGACTCTGGACCCTTGAGTCTCTTTGCCCAGCTCCAAGGCCTTGCTGAGATCTTGTTCACAGCCTGCAGGAAAAGAGATGGGAGCATTTACTTAATCCCACTGAGATGTAATGTTCATTTAAATGGATTCTAATCTTATTCCCCAATAAAGGACAGAACTTGGATTTGTACCCAAGTCCAGCAGATTCCAAGTGTTGCCCTACCCCCTGTTATCATGCTGCCTCCCACGATCACCTTGACTCTCCCACGGGCATGGTGACCATAAATTTAAAAAAAAGAATAAACTAAGTTCCTCCTTCTGAGGAGGAAGAGGGCCCTTGGCAGAAGAGGGCCCTTGGCAGAAGAAGTGGGGCAAGTTTTAAGCTGACTTCTATCAGAAACACAGCACAATGGTCATCACGTCAGTCAGAGCAATGCCCCACACCACCCAGGTAGAGTGCGGGTCCCTCCATGGCTGAAGGCTTCTCTGCAGAACCCATTATCATAGCCCCTCCACGCTGTCAACACAACCCTTTTGTTCCTTAAAGATGCAGCTTCAGGGGCTCCTCAGTCGGTTAAGCATCTGACTTCTGCTCAGGTCATGATCTCACAGTTAGTGGGTTCGAGCCCCACTCTGGGCTCTGTGCTGACAGCTTAGAGACTGCTTCAGATTCTCTCTCTCCCTCTCCCTCTCTCTCTGCCCCTCCCCTGCTCACTCACGGATGCTCTTTCTCTCTGTCTCTGTCTCTCTCTCAAAAATAAACATTTTTTTAAAAAGGTGCAGTTTCAGTGAGAAGTGAGAGGATTCATTTTCAGAAATACCAGATAAAGGCCGTGCTGTATAGTTAACAGTAAACCTATTGGAACTGTGTACGAACCCCCAACATGCACACAGTGGAGTCCCAAACCCTTAGATACTTCACTTTCAGGTTCTTATTCCACTCTCCATTTCCCAGACTTATTTTTCCAGGGCTTTGCAATGAGCATGCACCAGAGAACTGAAGTCTCTACCTCGAGGAAGGTACTTTTTAATTACATGGGCATAGGCAGCTTCCAGGTAAGGCTGTAACCTCTGTAGTACTCAGCCAATGAGGAATCAGGGGAGGGACTTCACACTAGGAGATAAATTGCCTGCTGTCACTGCCACACAAGCTCTTGCAAGAACGTTGGTTAAAGCCTTGCTTTTCTGTGCTCTGAGTCTCCACGACCCTCCTTTGATTGGGTCAGCGGGCTTATTTCTCACAGCTTGCCACAAAATAAAGTTGGGATCCTTTCCTTACACACCCCCCCCCCCCCCCCCCCAACCCCCCCCACACCCACCCCACCCCTCGGGCTCACTTCAAGGGAGCCCTAGTGCCAAAGACCAGTGTGTTCCAGCCTCACACAGGTCTGCACCTGGACTCCCAGCCCTGGTACTTAGTGATAATACAACCTTGACCACGATTATGAGCCTCAGTTAGATAAGATGGGCTGATAAGGGCTGAAGAGAGATAAGATGGGCTGATAAGGGCTGAAGAGACACGTAAGTGATATAGGGCCCTTATGAGGATTGAATTAGTTAACATTTACAAAGCACTTAATACGGCACTGGCATTCGAAAATGTGTTCTGTTTGTTAAATAAACACACAAAGCACTTTATGTAGGGAGCCAAGGGCAGGCCACCCCAAGATGGGCCACTTTGGCATGAAGATTATTTTGAATTAAAAAACAATCAAACCCAGCAGATTCAGGGAAAGCTCTTTGCCTCCCCCCCCCCCCCAACTGCCTAAAAATAATTTAGATCGAGAACCTACTCCGGGAAGAGAGTTATCTTCATAGATAACTATAGTACCATATGAACTAAGTGTGGAAGACACAGATGAGCTAGCAAGTCCTGTTAGATCAAAGTCTTTTGGGGGTGCCTGGGTGGCTCAGTCAGTTGAGTGTCTGACTTTGGCTCAGGTCATGATCTCGCAGTTCGTGAGTTCAGGCCCTGCGTCGAGCTCTGTGCTGACAGCTCAGAGCCTGGAGCCTGCTTTGGATCTGTGTCTCCTCCTCTCTCTGCCCCTTTCCCACTCATGTTCTGTCTCTCTCTGTCTCTCAAAAATGAATAAATGTTAAAAAAAAATTAAAAAAAAAAAGTCTTCTGTGTCCCATTGTTTCTGTATGGCCCAGCAAACATTTGTTTACCAAACACTCTTTTTCATCTTCCTGTGAGGTGCATTGCTTCCCATTGAAGTCCCAGGCCTCTACCCTCTTCTTTTTAGTTCAGAATGACATGTATACCTCATTCTGCCTGTCTTTGGAATTTCCATGTCTATGTGGGTTCCTCGTATGTGCACTATTAAATTCGATTATGTGCACTATTAAATTCGATTTCTCCTGTTACTCTGTCTCATGTCAATTTGATTCCAGCCAGAAAGTCCATTGCGGAGACAGAAAATTTTCACCCTCCCATCAGCGTCTAGAAAAGTACTACACATATTATGTACCTAATGTGAAAAGATAGACCTTAAAAGGTAAAAATCATGCCTCTCATACAAATATAAAATGAAAACACATCAAAGATTTTATTGAATTCATTAATAAGGGAGCCAGTTCAAAGTAGAGTTCCAAAAAACACACATAGAGGCACCTGGGTGGCTCAGTCGGTTGAGCGTCCGACTTTGGCTCAGGTCATGATCTTGTCATTCGTGAGTTCAATTCCCGTGTCAGGCTCTGTGCTGACAGCTCAGAGTCTGTAGCCTGCTTCGGATTCTGTGTGTCCCTCTGTCTCTGTCCCTCCTCCACATGTACTCTCTCGCTCTCTTAAAAGGAAATAAACATTAAATTTTTTTTTATTTTAAATTAAAGAACCCCACATATATAGTGTTAAAAAACAAAACTCAACTGAGTACATTTTAGAGACCTTATTGGCTTTATTCAACAATTGATGTGTCAGGCAGCATCCAATCTAGCAGACAGGAAGGAGCTCCAAGGAGTTGTACGAAATGAAAGACCATTATGGGCGGAAAGGAGTGGAACAAGGAAATTGTACTAAGCAAAAGTGAATTGTTTATTGCAAGGTTACTTTCCTTTAGGGCCTGGCTGGGGTCTGTCAGGCGGGTTACCTCACTAATGCTGATCAGAAGATTCCACATTGACTGGTTTAAGATTCTATTTCTGGGAGAGCTGAAATAGTAATTAAGTCGAGCCTCGGTTTGTTGATGTAGGACTTAGCATTAGTGACTGTATTTGGGGCCTGTTGTCTTGTTTTTAACAATAGGGAATAAAGAATGCTAAAACGAATTCACAAGTAGTTGCACAACAGGTCTGCTCACTGTGCCCGTTTGTCTCTTCAGGTTCCCTCTGTGCTCATTTGTTTTGAAATCACTGAAGAGGGACAATTATGTAAGAAGGCAGATCCTAGAAGTTCAGGACAGCGCCGAAACTTTCTTGTGTATTTGATTTAATCGTTTTGGCCTTCAGTACACAGCGGGGATTCTAAACTGCAAGCCAGCTGCCCTGAACTCACATCGCCGTGAACTAAAATAAACTCCTCAAATGACAGGCCTCAAAGAAGAGGTCTGGGCTGGGCCTATGGGCAAGCAGAGGTCCTCCAAGTAAGAGAACTGCTTCGAGAAAGAGAAACAGCAAAGGAAGAGGGAAAAGCAAAGCCCAGGGAACGGGGCCCCGGGCTGATGGCCACAACCGTGGGGTGCTTATAGTTCCTGTTTTGAGAAACTTGGATACATCCACACTAGGGAACTAGTGTTGAAAAAACAAACAATTCCAGACTGATGTTCTTTGGCTGTCACCGATTCTTCTTCCTGCTTTCCAGACAAATCTTGAGATTCCCAGTTGCTGTTCCAAGCCAAACGAGGCAGTCCCCAAATCCAGATTCTAATAGACACTGATACAATGGGGGGGAAAAAGTGTCCAAGTGCTTTGAACCCCCATGCATTCACGTATAATCTGCTTTGATAGATATTGAAAGTTGGTATAGTTTCTGCCTCTAAGAAGTTATTAAACAATGGAGCTTTGAATAATGACATGTTCATCACTTTCTGTGGTGATAAAACTTCCAGATGATCCTATGGTTGAAATACTGCCATAGCATTAACAAAAACTAGCAAAAATTTGCGTTTCTCTGGACATTTGCCCTGGATGAATTGAAGATGAAAATTATTGTCCCTGAATGCAGTACATATAGATCCTTCTGGTATGCGTGTCATTCCTTACATGTTTGTAAGAAACACAAAAGAGGAGTGCCTGGGTGGCTCAGTCGGTTAAGCATCTGACTTCAGCTCAGGTCATGATCTCATTCATATGTTCGAGCCCCACATCAGCTCTGTGCTGACAGCTCAGAGCCTGAAGCCTGTTTCTAATTCTCTGTCTCCCTCTCTCTCTGCCCCTCCCCTGCTCATGCTCTGTCTCTCTCTCTCTCTCTCTCTCTCTCAAAAATAAACATTCAAAAAAAAATTTAGAAAAAAAAAAAAAGAAGCAGCAGCATATTGGTAAATGACAATAAAGTGGCTTTTAAAATATTTATACTACCTATGTAAACTCGAAAGAATCTAGAAGAGTTTCTACGAATTTACCTTATTACAGCATTTCAAATGATACTCTGGGTAAGGTAAACCAGGGAAGCCAAGGTTTGGCAACATAAAAATCATGCCCACCCATGTGAAGGAGCTGTTTTCATAAAATGGAAACTGTCAGTGTAACTATTTCCGTATTGTTTTGGTAATAGATGAAAAGAAATGATGTATTGAAGTATAGACATGTTCTCTCCCTCAGACCAATTGCAACTCCCCCCAAATTACTCCCTGGCCTCACCCCGTCCGCTAGATCCTTATCGCTCAAAACATGATAGGTAATCATCTGGTCTCTGCCGGCACTGTAGCAGGCTGAGAAGGCCTCGAGGCAGAGAGACAGAAAATGCATGCCCCTCCCAAGAATGCTCAGAAATAATCAGTGATTATGCTATCAGCAGCTATAATACTCTTACTTGAAAAACTAGACCATGTAAGCTTCTCCGTGTGCCTGCAATTGATTGCATTATCTTATTGGAAGTCCTGACCAGTTGAAGAATCCTCTAGCAACATAAGAAGCGTTTAAACAAAACTCACATAAACCAAATTTGAAATTACACCCCAACCTACATGCTGTAAAAATTTAGAAAATTACAGCAATCCTTCAGAATATGCTCTCGCCCTTTCAGAAACGGCAGCACTTTGCTCTGTGGGCCTGGGTGTAGACAACCAAGCTAAAGAAGGCCAAGGCCTTTTTCCGTTGAGGAGACCTTTGTGCTGTGACAGACTGAGCACAGGGCAGAGGATTACAATCGGGTTACACCAAGCCTCCAACAGAAACTGCCTGTCACCCAATACCAGGAATGCCCGATCAAGGCTCAAAGACAGGGACAAAAGAAGAGTGGAAAAGAAAGGAAAATAAAGATCAGTTCCCAGTGTAGTACGGTAAAAAGAGTAAAACAGTACAGAACCTGGCATGCGGCAGGCCATCCACAGCTCTCTCGGCCACTCCCCCCACGCCTCCAGCCCCGGGTGGCCACAGAAGAGACCAGATCTATTTGTTGAGAAGGCCATTTTACAAAGCAACAGATGATCGTAGAATGCCGTTATGATTTCCAAGGCTGCAAGGATTTCCCAGAAGAATGGAAACAGTGCTTGAATTACTTCAAAATGGCTTTTGACAGTAATAGAAGGTCTCAACCCGAGTTGTCTTAAGTTTACGTAAGGCTTAGGAGAGGATAAAGTAAAGCAGAATCTAGAGACTGGTAAGGAGAACGAGAAATCCTCATTCTTGACAACTCCTGGCACATGCAGCCCTCCTCTCTCTCTCTCTCTCTCACACACACACACGCACACCCTCACACAGGTATACTCACATACACAAACACACTGTGCTTTCACACACTCACCCACACACCCACACTCCTATACGTTCACAAGCACTAAAAACACTCATGCACACATTCAAAACACACACACACACATACACACACACACACACTCATACATACCCATGCATACCCACATATCCTACACGCATATCCTAAAAGGGGATTTGTGGGGTTTTTTACGTTTATTTATTATTTTGAGAGAGCAAGAGAGAGAGAATGTGTGTGCGTGTGCACATGAGCAGGGAAGGGGCAGAGAGACACAGACAGAGAATCCCAAGCACGCTCCATGTTCTGTGCTAAGCCCGACGTGGGACTCGATCCAATGACCCTGGGATCATGACCTAAGCCGAAACTAAGAGTCAGACGCTCAACTGACTGAGCCACCCAGGCGCCCCAATCATTACTAATATTTTTAACTGAATAGTATGCGGGATTAAGTACTTTAAAACAGGGTCGTTGCCATGAACTGCTTGCCCTGGCCCATGGAGAGAAGCCAAGCTCCCTGTGGGCCATGCCAGAGCTGGATTCATAAACTTGCTGGAACCAGAGCTGCAAGGGGCAAGGAAGCCCTGAGCCCAGAGGGCCGAGGCACTCTGGAAGGACCCAGGGCTGCTGAGAAGGCCTTGGTGTGCCAGGGACCTCTGACATCCACCATGACCCCCAGCTCCTAACTCCAGTCAACAGACAGTGAGGTCTAAGCACTGTGCCGGGTCCTATACAGAATTGTCTCAATCTGCATAATCAAACAATATGAGGTACATATTTTTTTCCCATTTTTCAGATGGGAGAAACTGAGGCTCGGAGGTCAGCGATTTGCTCAAGGTCAGTACAATCCAGTCCTACTGATCAATCCCAAAGCCTTGCTCTTAGCCTTGGTCGCACATCAGAACTACCTTGTGGTCATTATAAATACCCAAGCTTAGCTCTCCCCACACACAGCGATACAGATTTAATTAGTCTCAGGGTCAGCCTGGGCACCTCAACATTTTGAAAGCTCCCCACATGATTCTAATGCTTAGCCAAAGCGGAGAGCCACCATTAGCCAGTATTTCTTAGTGAGGTCCTCACCACCCACTACCAACACCCGCAGTGACATAAACGTGTACATTTCTAGGCTTCATCCAGGATCCACGATTAAGCATCTACTTCATGTTGGTTAAGCATACATGGCTTCACATAACATCACTCATATGAGGCAAAATGACAAAATTATTGTCATTTTACAGATAAAAACCAGATTCAGGGGTCTTTGGGAGCTTCCCCCGTGGCTCTATCTCACTGCCCCCCAAAGAGGAAAGATCACACACCCTCTTGGGGTGGGGTCAGAGGGAATGAACCAGCTGGGGTAAGCCAAAGTGGGCACTGGTGGACCCCAGGAAGGGGTACGGAACATTTCGCAGGGGCAGGAAGGAAGACGATGCTGGAGAACATGGGGTCCTCCAGGGACAGCCCAGGGCGGATGGGGAGGCCAGAAAGGGATTTCCACAGGAGGGGTTCCTGGGGTGCCTGGAGGGAGGCAGGAGGAGAAGACAGACAGAGGAGGGAAATCGAGGCTGAGCTGGGAGAGAACGGTGCTCTCAGTTACCAGCAGAGAGAAGTCTGGGTGGAGCCTGTGTCCCAGCTAATCACATGTCATCAGAACTACCAGCACTTGCCAGCTAACTGGCTTTGATGTACCTCTCGACAGGTGGCTCTCACATTAGGATCACCAAGGGCGCTTTTTAAATAAATACCAAGTTAACTGAGAAATCTCTTGGATTTTAGGGCACCAGCAAGACCAACTACTACCTCAGAGAACTCACTGCGATTTCTCTGCACCAAAAGAAGAGAGCTTACCTCCTCTGAACCCAAAAACATAGCATTTCTCTTCCTCTTGGCCTTGAGGTTTAAATGTGACTTTGTCTCTCGTGCGTTGCCCGGTTCCTTCGTTAGGCATCCTACGTGGACAGTGAAGAAATCCAGCTCGTGAATGGTGTCGAGTGATTGGACCACTTAAGAGAACAGGTACTCTGGGTTCCCTGGCTGTCTCTCTGGGGCTTGTTAAGGCAAAAGGAAAGGGCAGCTATGCCCCTCTTGATGAGAAAACACAGAAGGTCGCAGATTAAGAAAAAACAGTTAAAAGCAGCTCTTACTCACTTTGAAATGTAGCACTCCCGTGCTCCCACCGCCCCCACCCCAGGCTGACTGGCCAAACAATAGTAATTGCAACTCAGTGCAGCCTGTTACAACCCGCCCCATGAATGCAGCCATCTGAGTAGACCTTAGGCCAAGGCAGTTCCTGCAGAAGAAGATACATAACAAAATAAAACAAACCCACCGGCCCCAAACAGGAAAGCCCTAGGGTAACACCGTGAGGCACGAAGGCCTGTTACTATTTCCCTCTGCTACCTTAGGAAGAGGATAAACAATTTCAAAGAAGTGTTGCCTGGTTTTCTTTCTTTCCTTTTTTTCCCCCGCTCTTTTCTGCCTTTATGTCTATCCTTCCTGCTTCCTGCTTTCCCTTAGATTGCGTTTGGCTCTTGCCTTTGTTTCCAGGACATCCTCAGAATTTCAGTCTTGAGCAGGTCCCAGGCAAACGTATCTGGGACCAGAATTCCAGATAAAGCGGCTTCATCTGCCCTTCTGTGCCCCCCACCTCCATGGGCCCCTTTCCCATCCTCTTCTCAAAGGATGCATGGACTTATCATCTCATTTCATCCATAATTTGCAATTGGGAGATTTTGAACAGCCAAACACTCAGAGCTGGGAGCTGTGACTTAAACTTGGTCCTTTTCATCAAGAGAAGTTATATTTTGTCAAACCACTAGGGGGAGTAAATCCCAGGGTTCTCATGACTCCAAGGATTCAACAGCCCTGAAGCTGGAGCTTCCTTACAGCTTCCTCCTTGGGCTTTCCAGAGATTCCTAAGAATGCACATCAGCAAACTGGAAAAGTCAGTTCACAAAAACTGTTCGTCAGAGTCATTTCTAAGCAATGCCCTAACAAATGTTTGTCAGGTTTTCAGAGATCAACATATTGACCATTTCCAGCAAGAGCCCTGTGACCCTCCAAAGCTTCAACAGGCACAAACCCCACAAGTGCTTAAGTGTAAAAATACCGGGACTTAACCCTGACCCACTCAAAACTGAACGCAATCCAGACATAGATGGTGCCCCTAAAGCCTTACATTCCATCAAGAAAGGATCCAAAACAGGTCATTTCACATTTAGCATCCCTGTTGGAGACTGTAGTCAGGAGTGAGACACGAGAAAGGACACATGAAGTCCCATTTGGTGGATACAACAGCCAAGGAGGGATCCAAAGAATCAAATACCACATCTTGCACTTTGATTCGATCCCTCGATGCACCTCTGGCCTCTCGAGGGGGGTGGTAAAATTCTGGAGTACTCCATAAAATACTTGCATAAATTCTTTGCATAGGAGTAGGTCAGAAAGCTGGGCAGACTCTGGAGAGATTCTCATGATCAGGCAAACGGTTTGCTAAAACATCAGAGAAGAGGGCCTTCATCCACCCACACCTGGAGTGAGGGCCCTGCTTTGCAGTGGCAGAGAAAAACCTAAAGCAAGGGAAAGAAGAAATCTGAAGATATTCCCAAGAATACATGTAAGTAGTATTCATTCATTCATTCGTTATCAATGACATAAAAGGATAGACATAGACATAAAAGGATTTGTTAGGAAGGTGTATTGTGGTCTAAGCAGGAGAAAATGGCACCTGACCTAAGAGAATGTCAGTGTGGGTGGAGAAAAGTGAAGGGATAAGGAAGATATTTAAAAGAACAGATCAGTGGCGCCTGGGTGGCTCAGTCAGTTGAGCGTCCGACTTCAGCTCAGATCACGAGTTCGAGCCCCGCGTCGGGCTCTGGGCTGATGGCTCGGAGCCTGGAGCCTGCTTCTGATTCTGTGTCTCCCTCTCTCTCTGCCCCTCCCCCGTTCATGCTCTGTCTCTCTCTGTCTCAAAAATAAATAAACGTTAAAAAAAAAAATTAAAAAAAAAAATAAAAGAACAGATCAATCGGATTTGGTGACAGATTGTGGATGGTAGCTTACATAGCCCATGTCTCTAGAGCAACAGGGCCAGAGGCAAGACTTAAAACGCTGGTGCTTTATTTGGACGGCACAATACCCAGGCAGCAAGAGTGAAGAAAAAGGGCAGAATGATGGCAAGCAGTGTGTTTCCACCTGGGCCACTGCTTCAAATGAGCTGCAATGAGACACGGCTAGCCACAGAGCAAGGCACCCCCAGCCAGCCACTCAGGGTATCTGTGGATAGAATGTTGGAGAAAGTGCATCTCAGGACAGTCCTCTTAAGGGAAGAAAGGAAATTTTATCTTCTTCTTTTTTTAAAAAAAATTATTTTAGAGAGAGAGCACGAGCCAGGGAGAGGAAGGGGGAGAGAGAGAGAGAGAGAGAGAGAGAGAGAGAGAGAGAATCTCAAGCAGGCTCCACACTCAGCATGGAGCCTGACAAGGGGCTCCATCCCATGACCCTGGGATCATGACCTGAGCCAAAATCAAGAGTCAGATGCTCAACCGACTGAGCCACCCAGGTGCCCCTGGAAAACTTATCTTCTATCTCCTGTCTCCCCTTGGTCAAAGTTTAGCCTGTGGCAGTTTTAAAACATATCTCCAAGTTCCTTGATATTTCTTTCATCATGAAGTAGGGGACTTGTGAATCTGGACTGGCCTTAATAATGCACTTGTAGCCTGGAAAAGGCAGCAGAGATGAGGCTGTGTGACTTCCAAGGCTGGGTGGTCAAAGGCCCTGCGGCTGCAGCCTTGCTCACTAAGCACTGTGCTCAGAGACTTCGGCAGCCGTGTTAGAAGTCAGATTCCCTAAGGCCGCCATGCTGGGATGGAGCCCAATGTGTGAGGTTGTACGTGACAGCTCCACCCACGGGCCCAGGCACCAGCCGGCACGAACTGCCCGGCCTTGTGCAGAAAGATTCTTGCAGGTGATTCTAGTGCACGATCATAGAGTCGCTCCCAGCCAATGCTGTCTCCCCCGCTGCAGCCGCAGACCTTGAGAGGCAGAGACAAGCAAGACCTACGGTGGCCTGCTGACCCAAAAAACCCATGAGCCTACTTAAACGGTTGTTTTAAACCCCCAAACTTTGAAATAGGCACTGGAACAACCTCATTACAAGTTAATGACTCCACCTTCCAGGATGCACCATTTGCCCCTTGGACACCAGCCCGTGCACTGTGGTGTGGCACTTCAGGCAGGACCCAGGGACACCAGGAGTATGGCTGGCAGTTCTCAGGTGGCAGATACCCCACGGGGAGTCGGTCCGTCCATCACAGCAGAGGATGCAGGAGCGAGATGAGGTCAAGAACATCGGGCATAGCACACTAGGTATGTCTGATAAAGGGGTAAGGTAGGGGGGGAAGCAGGAATTAAGGATTCCCACGTTTCTGGTTTCTCAACGTGAGCAACCAGGTAGATTAATGACGGTGCAATTTACTGACAGAGGAATTAGATAAAAGGAGGGGGTTCAGTTTGAAGTGGCTGTTGGTCCACCATATGGCAAGAAGAGGAAGCCCAGGTCACCAAAGATGGTCAAGGTCATTGATCTTAAGACGGCAGGGCCCTAGGAAGGTTAAGGTTTGTCCCCAATTCTTCTTCCCTCTGTCATGAATATTTTCTAGGTCTTAGGTTGGGACCCTCGCTGGCCTAAGTCATTATTCCAAAATCATGTATTCCAAGAATAGTGTGTTAGAGAAGACAAAGGTGGCCCCCAAGAAAGCACATGGCATCTGCAAGAGCTTATGCAGAAACATGCCCTGTACCCCAGTGAGTTACAGGAGAGATACCATCAGATTTTTTTTAATGTGTGGGATAAATATTTTAGTTATTTTTAAATATGCTGGAATCCCTTCTCAACAGGCAACTCTCCTCTCTCTCCTCCCTCTCACCTATAACCCAAATTGAAAATGTTCTACATGTGTATGTTAGTCTGTTTCACATTATTTAGATAATTGGTGCCTTTGACTCTTGTTCTTATCGATGTTGCTTTAGTCCATGGACTCATAAGATTCCCAGGCTTGGAGGAGATCTCAAAAAGTAATAATGTAAAACAATCATCCATGCCCACCACCTCCTATTCCTAATCATAGGGAGGCAGTGTCCTCTTCCAAAACGAGCAGTCAAGGTCAGGCATGAGACACTAGCTCTGATTTCTTCAAGGGCAGGGCCTGGGGGTCCTCTCGTCTCAGCTGGGACTCCCATGACCCACTGCCTCTTGTTCTCCCCACATGCAGATTCAGGTTTTTCCAGCCCCCAAGCCCCACCGCTAAAACTCAAGAGAGCAGTGCCCATAGCAGTAATAATATTTGATTATTAACAAAATCGTGTAAGCTGTGGTGAGGAGGGGGAGGCAGGAATACAAGGGAGAATGAAGAAGGTAAGGAGAGATGAAACATTTACTGAGGCACCACATTCCTGTACTGTTCCTGGGACTTTTATTTCCATGAATCCTCACAAAACCCTGTTGGATGTGTGTGTGTGTGTGTGTGTGTGTGTGTGTATATATATATATATATATATATATCCAATATATACATATATATGTATTGTGTGTGTGTGTGTATATATATATATATATATTTTTTTTTTTTTTTACATGAAGAAGCTTAGATACAGAGATGAATTAACTTGCCCAAGATTATGCAGCTAATCAGATGCAGAGCCAGAGTCCACTTTTGACTCCAGTCCAGGGCTCTTTGCACTATCATTTTCCTCCCAAAGGTCTCTGTATCTACACCTCCCCTCCCCTGTCACTCTTACAGAACAGAAGGCAGTTCTCCTAAGTTTGGGGGAGAGGACGCTGTGTGCACAAGAACCAATGTATCTCTCCCTGAGCGCCACCAGATGGCGCAGTGAGAGGAGAAAATCGGCTGGTTTTTATTAGCGCTTCTGGAGAGACAGACCAGCGTGGGGGAGAACAGCTGCAAGGAGAATGTCAAAACAGAGTTCTATTTAGGAAAGCGAAGCCTTCTGCCTGGCCCTGTCTCCCACCGGGATCCTTGGTTGGCTCTCCGCAGACTATAAATGAATTTGCTTCTTTCTTCCTCCCTATCCTACTGCTAACCCACATCGCTGATTCTATTTTCTCTCCATCCCTGACACAAGGGCACGGGTCCCACCCACATCAGGGAGTAGTGCGGCCTGAAGAGAGAGGGCAGCGGCCAAGCCGGGTGTGGAATCAGGGTTAGCAGTCCCTCCCCATAGCAACGGGTGGGCCATTTCCCAGCACAGCCCCTCCCACTCGCTTACCCAACGCACGTACCCACGTGCAACACTCACACCGCACACACGTGCTGATCTGAGGGACCTGTCTCAGTCTGCTTAGTTCTGGAGGCTGGAAGTCCAAGATCAAGGGGTTGGCAGGTTTATTTTCTTCTGAGGCCTGTCTCCTTGGCTTGCAGATGGCCACCTTCTCGCAGCTTCCGCACACAGCCATTTATCTGTGCGTGCATCCCTGGTGTCTCTGTGTGTGTCCTAACCTCCTGTTCTTCCAAGGACACCAGTCAGATTGGATGGGGACCCACCTCAGCAGCTTCATTTTATTTTTTTTTTTTAAATTTTTTTTTTCAACGTTTTTTATTTATTTTTGGGACAGAGAGAGACAGAGCATGAACGGGGGAGGGGCAGAGAGAGAGGGAGACACAGAATCGGAAACAGGCTCCAGGCTCCGAGCCATCAGCCCAGAGCCTGACGCGGGGCTCGAACTCACAGACCGCGAGATCGTGACCTGGCTGAAGTCGGACGCTTAACCGACTGCGCCACCCAGGCGCCCCAGCAGCTTCATTTTAATTCAGTCACCTCATGGAAGGCCCATCTCCAAATACAGTCATATTCTCTTTTTTATTTAATGTTTTGTTTATTTATTTTGAGAGAAAGAGAGAGCGCAGGGGAGGGGCAGAGAGAGAGGGGTACAGAGACTCCCAAGCAGGCCCCACGCTGTCAGGGCAGAGCCCGACACGGGACTCAAACCCACAAACAGCGAGACCATGACCTGAGCCGAAATCAAGAGTCAGACACTTAACCCACTGAGCCACCCAGGTGCCCCTAATTAACAGTCACATTCTTTTTTTTTTTTTTTTTAACGTTTATTTATTTTTGAGACAGAGAGAGACAGAGCATGAACGGGGGAGGGTCAGAGAGAGGGAGACACAGAATCCAAAACAGGCTCCAGGTTCTGAGCTGTCAGCAAAGAGCCCGATGCGGGGCTCGAACCCACGGACCGCGAGATCGTGACCTGAGCCGAAGTCGGACACTTAACCGACTGAGCCACCCAGGCGCCCCCAACAGTCACATTCTAAGGTCCTGGGGATTAGGGCTTCAATATAGGAATTTGGGGGGAGGGGAGGACACAATTCAGTCCATAACAGAACCAATCACTTATTTTTTAAAACCCTGAGTAAAGGGCAGGATTTTTTGTTTAATTTTGGCCCCAAGATGTCCTAGGAAAAGTCATAGGTCACAATGTGCTCACGAAGTTCACTTCACGAATTTCACCAATTATGTGATGTTAAGGATAAATATGGCTGAAACAACCCGAGTAATTGCAAAGTGGCCTGACCCAGGCACTCACGTGGCAGCCTTGAGGGAGCTGGTTTGGGGTCTCCAACTGAAGAATTAACTAGAACACCACCAAGTGTCCACTTCTCTCTGAAAAGCCCCATTTCCCTGATCTGTCTCTTTGGAATGCTCCCCAACTCTAAGCACTCCTAGAGGTCACAGAACTCCCTCATTCCCTGGGGTCTTTCTACCTGGGAGGTGGTTCTTGGATGGCTACCTGGATCTCCCTAATGTACTGTTAGGCTGTTGGGGTGGCAGAATTATCCCCAGGTTGGAAGTCCAGGCCAGAGGGTCTGTTCAACCTGGGAGTATTACAGGCCAGCCTACGTGGTGCCTCATTTAGAATGAAGTCTTAGAGAATTAAGAAATCCCAAAGAAGGTGTCCCTTCGCAGAGGGGAAACTATAGAGGGGAGACAGAGAAATGCCTAATTACAGAATAAAGAAGGCAGCTCCCATGTGACAGTAGCCAATGGGGCCTGGGCTTGGGGGTCTGGGTTTCCCTAAGCTGGGGGAGTGATTGTGTGCTCACTTTGGCAGCTATGAGTCTCTAGCCCCTGCTTTCCCCCGGACTGTTCTGCTGTCCCCTCAGAGGGCAAGCCAGCACTAGTTAACGGCCTAAGCGACTCTCAGCCCTCTCCCTATTCAGCCCTCGTGAGGGCAGCTCGTCTTCCTCAAGACGTAAGTTTTCTGCATTCGAGTGTTCTGTCGCTGTCAGGGAAAGTCCTGTGGTGCAGGCATCACAGCGGAGTCCGGCCTCGCAGTCAGGGTTGTGGTTTTGTCACACACGCTGCAGGCCAGGAAGGTGAATCGGTATCCAGAATAGGTGTCTGTTTTGATAAGAACAAAGTGTGCGCTTTCCATTATGGAAGCGTCTTTTGTAATCAACCTGCTACCAGGGGACTGGCTGATGACTTGGGGAATGGTGTCGTTCTCCAGGAAAGTCCTGCTTCCCATCCCTGCAACGTTAGGGCTCTGTTAGCCTGGACATTTTAGTTCCCAAAGAAGGAATGTTTCCATCAGGGACTTAGCAATGGTTTCATGAAACTGGAAGTTGAGACCGCCATCTGGCCACTTGAAGTTCCTCATGCCAGTGAATCAACAGACAAAGAAGGGGGTTGTCTTCTGGCTGCGGTGATCAATCTTGATTATCAAGGGGGGAGTTTGGGTTCCCTGGGAGTGTGTCTGGAATGCAGGAGCCTCCCTGGGGTGTCTCTTAGTACTCGCAGGCCTTGGATTGAAGTCCACAGAAAACTACGTTATCAGGACTGCTAATGGCCCTGACCTTGCAGGGATGAAGACATCATGTCTAATCAAATTTGCTATGGGCGAAGGGAATATGAAGTAATGGAGGGAGGTAGTTATAAATGCCAGCTATGACCACATGATCAGGGGTGGAAACAAGAATAATAATCGTTATGAGCATTTCTCTTATTTTGGTATGATTGTGTGTCTATGGTAACTAGTTTTTCTTTTCCCCTCTTCTGTTCACCTACCAGCGAACATAAATGCGTTCATAATTTTTAACTTTGTGTCTCACAGAGACACTATGAGTCTGTGAGAGACAATTATCGCGCAAAGAGGGACAAAGGGATTCTGGGTCCCCTTTGGGAGAAAGAGTATGTTTTTGGTTGTATGAGAGACAGTTACAGTGTGATAGATGGAAGCATTCTTTTGCTACTTTCTTAATTTGGAATTAAATCTAAGTGTCATTAAGAGAATACTGACTCCATCTTGACATGCATCTGATGGGTCTGTGTAGTGCTGACTTAGTTAAGCTAGAGATACGTCCCCTTTGTGAGGAGCGCTGGGTTCGTCTGGGCCACAAGGACATCTTGTGTACACGGTCCCTCGTGTGCTGGCTCTCCTTGCTGGCATGGGGCAGCAGCTGGCCCGCACCTGCCTGCTCCTGGCCAATCTCCTCGCCCAGCCTCCTGACTCTGGGCCGGGTGTATGGTTCATCCTGTGATGAAGGGCACCAGATTCCACCCCAGATCGCTCCCATCGAGCATGCTGCAGGTGGGGGGAGATGAGAGGCTGACATGTCTTTCAGTCCATCCTCCTGGGTTCCAGCCCGTCCTGGGAGGGTCTATCTAGTGCTTCCTCCCTTCACAGCCGTCTTCCTTTCCCAAGCGCGGGCCCTACTGACATCAGGCCCCAGCAACAGAAGCAACAGCCATCTAGAGACTGGATACCCAGCTCCCACACTGCACAAGGTGGGATTCCTACAAAATCCCTTTGCATACATGTTTAACTTTTGTGTCCCTCTACAATTCATATGTTGAAATCTTAACCCCTAAGGTGATGGTATTAGAAGGTGGGGCTTTGGGGGGGTGATTAGGGCATGAGGTTGAAGCCTCATAAATGGGATTAGTAGCCTCGTAAGAGACCCCAGTGAGCTTCCTCCATGTGAGGACATAGTGAAAAGTCTGTGAGCCAGGAACTAGGCCTCACCAGACACCAAATCTAGGGACGCCTTGATTTTGCCTTTCCCAGCTAAGGAACTGTGAGACATAAATTTCTGCTGTTCATAAGCTACCCGGTCTCTCCTATTCTATTATAGCAGCCCAAACTAAAACAGAAATATATATATATATGCGTGTATGTGTGCGTGTGTGTGTGTTTCTGCTTCTCAGATTGAATCCTGACAGACACAGAATGGAAAGACAAGAATAGAGACAAAGTGACAAAAGGGAAGGACTATGCCAGTCCTGGGATTCCTTAGCTCTCTCCTCACCCTTTCCCTGCTGGGCTCCATGTTGCAGGAGGCTGACCCACATAGGCTGTGTTTCCCGGGCTCCTCAGTCAGCTGGCTTCCAGACTGATTTAGCCAATGGGAACCCTAATGAGAGCTGGGGGGGGGGGGGCAGAGGAAGAGAAAGCCAAGGAATTTCTCCATCTTGTTCTGTTCGTGCATCATGTCTGGCCCTGTCTGCATCTCTCCTCTACCTCCAGCTCCCTCCCAGCACGCTCACCATCGTTTCGCCCATCACCCAGTGACTTTGGTTCTGGGTTCTGGCTCTGGTGATGCTGTCTCCATTTTTGTCTCCAACTTGAGTGGGGTAGAGCTTCATACTGTTGCTAATCCTCAGGTGCTCCCCAGCACATTTGACTTCTCAGTCCATCCATCCCTTACGGGACCAATTGCCTGTATTGGGTTCCCACTGTGATAGACACTCAAAATAGTTTCTTTTTGCCTGATTGGACCCAGACTGATACCGCCCACTGGAAGTTAGAGTTCATGAATTAAAAAAAAAAAAATTTTTTTTAATGTTTATTTTATTTTAGAGAGAGAGAGTGAGTGAGCAGGAGAGAAGCAGACACAGAATCCGAAGCAGGCTCCGGGCTCTGAGCTGTCAGCACAGAGCCCAACGCGGAGCTCAAACCCATGAACTGTGAGATCATGACCTGAGCCAAAGTCAGGCGCTCAACTGACTGAGCCAGCCAGGCGCCCCTAGAGTTCGTGAATTTAAAGTGAGAATAATCAAGGGCACCTGGGGGGCTCAGTCAGTTGATCATCCGACTCTTGATTTCGGTTCAGGTCATGGTCCCAGGGTCGTGGGACCCTTCTCTCCCTCTGCCCCTCTCCCCCCACTTACTCCCTCTCTCTCTCTCAAATAAAATTTAAAAAATAAATAAATAAATAAAGTGAGAACAATCAGGATGACGTGTGACTTTTCCCAGTTGCATTCAGCTCTTTTTCGGGTACAGGCACAGAGCAGACAGGGAGTCGGATTTAATTAGGGCTGGACTTTTGCCAAGAAAATCTGATGGAAGGAGAAGGAGCTGATGGTGATTTTAAGGATAGCCCAAAGAACCTCGGCTGGGTTAGGAGATAAGTGAGGTCATGAAAGGGTGAACAGCAATGCAAAGACAGGAAAGTCAGTGGGTTAAAAATGAAAATACATGTGTGCTTGATTGTTTTTAGAGCCAAGGTGCTACAGGAAGTGAGCAGGAAGGATATGTAAGGATAAGCAGGGATTAGGATGCTTGAAGCCAAAACCTTGGAAGAGATGCAGATCTACCTAGGAACGTGGGAGGGAGTGACTGAGACAGGCTGGGTGGGGGACAAGATCCAAGGAAATGAGAGGAAGGGACTGAATGGTGTTGAATGGATTATCTACGTGGGTACTGAAAGCCAGTACCCAGACTGAGGATGCTAAAGGACCTGAGTCTCTCCTCTCTTGCTTGAACCTTTTGTTCTCCTCCCTTCCCCATCCACTGCCTCTCCCTCACCTTTACCCTCTGTCCATGGTCCCTGCCAATCCTCCGTTCTCCAAGTCCCAAGGGCCCAGTAGGTGCAACAGACATTTACCAGATACAGGTGCACCTCACTTCATTGTGCTTTGCCTCATTGCACTTTGCAGATACTGCTGCATTTTACCAATTGAAGGTTTGTGGCAACCCTATTTTGAGCAGATCTATCAGCACCATTTTCCCAACACCATATGCTCACTTTGTGTCTCTGTGTCACATTTTGGTAACTCTCACAATGTTTCAAACTTTTCCATTATTGTTATACTATCTGTTATGGCAGTGTGTGATCAGTGATTATGACTCGCTGAAAGCTCAGATAATGGTTAGCATTTTTTAGCAATAAAGTATTTTTTTAAATTAAGGTACATACTCTGTTTAGACACAATGCTATTCCACCCTTAATACACTTCAGTGTAGTGTAAGCATAACTTTTATATGCACTGGGAAACCAAAATATCCATCTGACTTGCTTTCTTGTGATATTAGCTTTCTTGTGGTGGTCTGGACACAAACCCACAAAGTCTCTGAGGTGTGCCTGTATTTGCAGATAAAGGAAGAGGCCACAGAAGACCATAAGGCTAGAAATAATTACAACTGAACATTCCTTAATGGGAATTTCTCAAGGACCACTTTTCCCCTTAGGTCCCGACCTTGCCAGTTGTGTTCAGGTCACCTGTCTCTATAGAAACTCTTCTCTACCTTTATTCCTCTCCAGGTTCTCTGCCCACCCCCCACCCCCAGCCCCCTTTGTTGCCAGCCTCCAGGGCAACACTCTGGAGTTCATGTGACCGAGCACACATGCAGCTGTGTGACTCTTTTGCAACACCTGTCACATGGGGGTCCCATGTTTTTCCAAAAGGTCTTTCAAGGTATTTTTCTAAAGAAAAGAGCCATCAATCTCTAAGAAGAATTCTGCTCCTTCCCCAAAATGCATAATTGCAAGAGCCATGGGATTGTTCTAACAAAGCGACTCTATCATGTTCCTATAGCCCAAGATAAAATGACATCATGTGGGCGACGGTGTTTAAAAGCTGAATAGCACTTTTCAAATTCAAATGTAAGAAGAGAGAAATTTTATTACAATCCCACAAGCCAGACAGATGAGGAGATGATCCAAGAACTGAAGATCCATTTGTCTGTGGGGTCTTAGGTAAGTCAACTTGGGGAAACTGGGTTGTGGCTAAATGCAACGCTCAGTTGAATGCGTGCTTAAATGAATGAATGAAGTGTGTGTGGGTGTATATGATATTGTGACTTATAATAAAAAGTATACAGCCGGTTGGGGCACCTGAGTGGCTCAGTCAGTTGAGCGCCTGGTTTCGGTTCAGGTGATGATCTCACGGTTTGTGAGTTCGAGCCCCGCATTGGGCTGTGTACTGACAGCTCAGAGCCTGGAGCCTGCTTGCATTCTGTGTCTCCCTCTTTCTCTGCCCCTCCCCCACTCATGCTCTGTCTCTTTCACTCCCAAAAATGAATAAATGTTAAAAAAAATTTTTTTTAAAGAAGTATACAGTTAGTCTTCGTCCCAGTTTCTGGCACAGACCTCCTAAAACCCTTGGAATTTCCAAGGCGATGAGAGCAATGGGAGCATCTTTTGTTATAACATTTGGTCTTTTGGCCTCAGTTCCTGAAATAGCTCCAGGGCCATAAAGGTGAAAGGAGTGTCTTATTATTCATAACAAACCTTTTTCAGCTTCACCTGAGTTTATGTTAATGAGGTGAGCCCATAAGGATGAGAGCTGGTTGCCAGGAGAATCAACCCTGTGATTAGAGTTTTAGAACTTTCAGATACACACACACACACACACACACCCGCTGGGGAGGAAAGAGACTGGAGGTGGAATCAAAATCAATCACCAATTGTCAGTGATTGAATCAATCATCCTTACCTGATGAAGCCTCCGTAAAAACCTAAAAGAATAGGGTTCAGAGAGCTCCTCAGCGGGTGAACACGTGAAGGTGCAGGGAGAGTGGCTCCCTGGGAGAGGGTGTGGAAGGTTCTCGCCCCTGCCCACATGTCTTGCCCTGGGCATCTCCTCCATCTGGCTGTTCCCATTCCTGTTCCAGCCTTTTATATTACATTGGCAGGCTAGTAAGTAAACTGTTCTCCTGAGTTTTGTGAGTTCTGCTCTAGAATATTAACCAAATGGGAGGCGTGATCATTGGAACCTCCTCTGTGTGGCCTCCTAGGTCAGAGGCACAGGTGACAAACTGGATTTGCAGTGGGCATCTGATGGGAGAGGGGGCGGTCCCGTGAGACTGAGCATTTCCTGTGGGACCTGACGTGATTTCCAGGTAGTGTCAGAACTGAACCGAACAGGACACAGGCAGCGTTGCAGAATTGACCAGTGTGGGAATAAACCCACACATCTGGCGTGAGAGCAGAGAAAACATGGCCGGGCGGGGGTCCTTTACAGGGCAATGCAGGGAGGCGTGCAGCAGGAAGTGTTTAGCCTTCTCCGTGAACAACATTTCAGAATTGTGGAGGAAGCCAGGCGAGGTTGGAGAACAAATGGGAGTGAGAAAATGGATACACGTGTGCCTCTCCTTTCCTGGAAGTTGAATGTGAAAAGGAGAGACAGGGTTGTAGCCACTTAGTTCCAGCACTCCACACCACAGCCCGTGCTCCGCTCGGCAGTCCAGTCGTGTCACACACAACGTGTCTTCAGGAGACCCTAACAACGCCTTTCCAGCATCCAGCACTCCATCCCAACCCTATGCGCCTAGGGCAATGCCAGCTACGCAACCTTCTGAGTGAATGTTTTGGCAGGGCTTTAGGGAGAGAAATCAAAAGGACAGGCCTGCAACTACGGAAAGAAGAGGAAAGAGATGAGGCATGGACAGAACTACGGCCCCCAAATTCCGTATGTTGAAGCCCTCACCTGTATTGTGACTGTGTTTGGAAACAGAGACTTCAAGGAGGTAATTAAGGTTAGATGAGGTCGTAAGGGTGAGACCTTGATCCATTCGGACTGGTGTCCCATTATAAGAGGAGGAAGAGACACAGGAATGCATATGCACAGAGGAAAGGCCTCGTGAGGACACAGCAAGAAGGCAGCTATCTGCAAGCCAGTAAGAAAGGCGTCACCAGAAACCAGCCCTCCACCATCTTGATCCTAGACTTCCAGCCTCCAGAGGTGTGAGAAAATTCATTTCCATCATTTAAGTCACCCAGCCTGTGGTATTTTGTTATAGCAGCCCAAGCAGACTAATACAGGAAAATAATAATAACAACAATAATACATAAACAATAAAAAATGTTTAATGTTTATTTATTTTTCAGAGAGATAGAGAGAGACAGAGCATGAGCAGGGGAGGGGCAGAGAGAGAGGGAGACACAGAATCTGAAGCAAGCTCCAGGCCCTGAGCTGTCAGCACAGAGCCCGACGTGGAACTCGAACCCACGAGGGTGAGATCATGACCTGAGCTGAAGCTGGATGCTTAACCGGCTGAGCCCCCCAGGTGCCCCAAAAATAAAAATATTTCTAAATAAATAACAGAGTGGGGAGGTTAGTCTTGGACACTGGACCTGGATGTTTTTCACGCATTTTCACAGGTCTGGCTCTAGTTGGCATAACTGGAGGGAAAGGGAGAAGGGGAGAAAGGTGGGTGACATGCAGATTGTCACACAACAGGACACCGGCTTCTCCGGGCCAGCCCCCCACTTCTCCCCACCCCTCTTTGCAGTGCTGCATTCCCTGGATTTCTGGGTCTGGCTGTCACACTGAGGCAAACACTGGGCCTCAAACAAAGGCAATTGTTGGAGTTGGGAGCTCCCTGCCTTAGTCTCGGGTTACTTGCCAGTGTTGGCAAAGGTTCCCTTAGTTGTTAAATCTCCCAGTTTAGACGACAAAAGTTCCATGGTGGGCGTTTCGGGGTTTTTTTTTGTTTGTTTGTTTGTTTGTTTGTTTTGTTTTGTGCCTTCTGGCGTATGCCAGGATCAAAAGCAGCTTTAGTCTTTCCTGTTGTTCTCGACCGACCCACGGAGGGCCACCGGCAGCCCAAGGCCTGGCTGTGATGGGAGCACCACGGGGATCAGGGAGGGCTCCCCCGGAGGTCTGCGGACCCGCACACAGCGTGCACAACTTGCGTCTCTCTTCGCCAGAGTATAATGGACCCAAAGTGGTGTAGTGCTCACAGATTCATCCCTCCCTCCTTTCCCTTCTAACCTTAGGGGGAGAACTGCATTAATTAGTTAAACGGTTGAGCCGCTCAAAGGCTTCTCAGCTGCAACGCTCACGTGCCAGCCTCTTTTATCGAGGGCAGGTCGTGGCTGCCAAGGGTGGCCACGGAGGGCGGCCTTGCAAGGAGAGCTTGTTTAAACAAGGCCAGTTTCTAGCCCACTTTGCAATGCAAATGCTTCCAAGAGCATCCCGGCTTGCTCCTCAGAAATAGATGGAATAAAGACACTTTGTAGGGATATGATTTGGTTTGTTTCCAGCCTTCTCCTCTTACGGCTAAAACCAATTTCTCCAGATCGTTCTTTGGTGTAGCTGTGTTCAGAGTGTGCATGTCAGGAAATTTCTTTATTCTACAGGATCAACAGTTTAAAATGGGAACCGTATAATGCTGTTGTTGTTTTAAATGTGTTTAAAATAGTGTCTTTTCAACAGGTCTCTTAAAACGGTTTGCCCTGAAAACGTTATTTTGATGCGCACAATTCCAGGCTCCTTGGGCTTCTGGCATCTTCCTTGCAGAGACCCACGGGAAGCAAAAGTGCCCTAAAGCGTTTCTGTGTCTGGCCACGTGCCTGCCAAGCACACGGCAAGCACTCACGAAATAATTTCTTTGGTGAATTATTTATGTGTAGTTGCATTAATCTTTTATCTCAGACTAAAACCTTGGTTTGGCCATGTTGTAAATCTTTGTCACAAATGAGCATTTTCCCTACGCTGGCTGCATTGTTAGCAATTCAAACAAACAAACAAACAAACAAAAAAAACGTTACCATGTGCTAGATGATGTTCTCTTCTGGTTAATTTAGTTTCTTACTAAACGAATACCTATAACATTACTGAGATTGCCAATCTCCTGACAGTTCTTCCAGCAGCAATTCTCAAACCCCTATGCACGGTGAAGGAGGCGCACGTTTCTGGAGTCTGGAGAGATGAGACAACACCAGTCGGGGAGGGGAGTGGGGGGCAGGGGAGAGAGAATCCCAAGCAGGCTCTGTGCTACCAGCTCAGAGTCCAGTGTGGGGCTCAGACTCATGAAACCATGAAATCATGACCTGAGCCAAAACCAAGAGTCGGACGCCTAACCGACGGAGCCACCCAGGTGCCCCAGAAACATTTTTATAGATGAAGTGGAAGATGGTAAGAGATAACAGCAGAGTGGACAAAAGGAGTGCTGGGACATTCCGTGCGTTCTCCTACTTATGCATTGACACAGGCAGTGACTGGGACTCAGCCCTTGAGAAGCCCACAGTCTAAGGAAACACATGAGAAAACGATCACAAGATAAAGTGATAACAATGGTGGTTTTCAGAGCTTTTTTCATTTACTAAATGTCACCATTTGGTTGGCCCAGAAGGAGCTTACAAACCAGATAGGCTGTAGCAGACGCTGGTGCTCAGATGGGCCAATCTTAAGCATCAGAGCCCTGTGGCCCTGGCAGCCTCACTCCTTGTTCCAGGCGGGAGGCCGGCTAGCTGGGCGAAGGGTGTGTGGTGACCGGGACTGGGCACAGAGGGGTTGCACAGCCTCTCACGGCGCATTAACCAAGGCCCCATGCCCGGCCTCTTGGCTGAGTTTCCAGGAATGGCTGCCTCCTTACCATTCCAAGAAAAACCTCCCTCCCCTCCCCCACCCCCAAAAAGGTGGGTTATCTAAAAGGTCACTAGCAAAAGCCTGTTTGTCCTTTGGAACAGTACAGCCCCCATCAGTGCTGCATGCTCGGTCCCCAGCTATGTGGAAGAAGCAGCCACAGCAGACAATGGGAATGGGAAGAAAGCCAGGCCTTCTGGCAGGACTTCTAATGCTCAAACACAAGGGTGTCTGTATCCCCAGGAACCCTACCGTTAGAGGCACGATGCCTTCCCGTAAATCCATCTTGGAGGACAATTCATCTTGGCCAGGTCCCTCAGAGGTAGGCCTGTGGGGAGTCCCAATTGTTGGCACAGCAGAACAGACCTGGCTTAAGCTGGCTTGTTGTCTTAATGACAAACACTTTGTTCCGAGCCATGTTATCAGCTCTTCAGAAAACCTTTACAGAGAATCCAGCAAATCAAGCCCAAACTGCCCTCCCTCTCTGTGTGTCCGGGTCTGTTTTCTCCTGAAGGAAATGAAACCAGCAGCAACTGAGAGGGAGGAGGCTCTGGGCAAGCTGGTTTTCTCCAGCCCACCATACCCCATACTCCATGCTTCCCTCCCCTGTCCATCACCCCGAAGAAGTGTGTCTTCTGGGAATGCTGCCTTTCGTCTCTGTCACCTCTGCAGACTCTGTAGGATGTAGTTATGGGCTGGGTTAAGACTGCAAAGAGAAGCAGGGGGATTCAAAGAGAGAATTCAATTCCATTCAAAGAGGGGACAACATTCTCACCAAGCCAAGGCTCTTTCTTTCCCCCTGACCAAGACAGCCTTACGATTCCCTCCAGTTTTCTAAAACCTCTAGACAGACTTCTTTCTGATCTCCCTTTTCTTAGACCACTGTCATTAGAAAACTTGTGATTGTAAATTATTTCTCTGCCCCTTTGAGATGTATATAAATCCATTTTTTTTAAGCCTCTTGCCAATTTTACAACCTAGGAATGTCTTTCTCTAGGACCTGGGGACCATCTTTTTGGAATGTAATCATCAAAGGAGATAATTCCTCTATGTCCAGTCTCTGTGGGAGGGTAGGAGGCTAACTTCAGCAGGGCATCTTTGCTCCAAGTTGTAAAACTACCTGCTGTCATAAAACAGGAGAAGTTTATTAACAAACACAAATGGCCCATGACACCTCCCACCCCTGTCTCCCACTAACATCCCCTACTACTTTGCCACTAGCTCACCCCTCCTCTGCTTCAGGGCAGTTGAGTTCAAGCTGAGCTGTTCTGACCTCTCTTCTTTTTGCAGTAGTCTTGCATAAAGTTTTCCTTTTCTGTGTAACTTTGTCAGTGCAACTTTGCATTGGCACCCCCCTCACCCTCCAAAAGCCATCTCCTTCCTTTGTAGCGGGGGCTCTCAATACTTCATGTGTTTCCGAATCGCCTGGAGGGCTTGTGAGAACACAGTTTCTCAAGCAGTAGGCCTAGGGTGGGTTTGATACATTTCCAACAAGTCTCCAGCTAAGTCATGGCTGGTCCAGAGACCATACTCAAGCCTATTTCTTGCACAGACTGTCCTAACCTTCCGAGGCCCCTGGAGTTAATGGAGGCTCCAGCACACTTCCTGTAATGAGGTCATTTCTGGAACTGACGGAGATGCGTTCTTCCCCACAATCTTCTCCCTCTCTCCCTTTTTAATACTTGTCCTCCTTTATTCTAAGACCTCTCCTTCCCTCCCCTTCCTCTCCCAGGCCACAACAGTTCTCTTCCAATCCGTCTTCTACTCCACCCCACCCCCCAAAATAGTAACCAGCTACCCCTTAGGGTAGCACTTAATCTTTCCATCTTCGAGGCTGTAGTTGTTTTCGTTTTTAACCACCAAACACTTCTTGGAGCCTCCTTGGCACTCCAGTCCCCTGGGGATGGGGGAGGGGGCACCCTCATATTCCCTGGTTACCTAGCAACTTGTCTCCTGGTGGACAAGTCACCGCCCTGCGGAGATGCCAGCTACTGTGCACACAACAAAGGGAAAGTGACACCAGCCCTCCAGGTCGCCCCTTAGAAGGCCTCCCTGTTCATTAGCACTGTGATAAGTGGCTTGCTATGGGCAGGCCCTCCTTACGCCCCCTCCCCGAGTAAGCCAGCCACACTGCTCATCCCCGGGGATCTTGGAGAGATGGCAGCTTGTCAAGCTCCCAAGACACTGGGTATGTACTAGAAATTTCAGATTAATCCCTAATTACATCCAGCCCATCACCTTTGTAGCAGGAGCTGTCATAGTCTTTTCATTGTCACTTTCTAGTCAGTGGGGCCACGTGGAGAGCTGTATCCATATTCATGCACATGTCTTCTAGTGCACCCATCCTCTCATTACACTTCAAAATAAAGGGGGCTTCTTTTTTTCCTCCTGCAAAACCTTTATGAAAGAAGCTGTTTGCTCAACACCTTTCAAGCTCCCCCCACCACCATCCTTTGTTCCTTCTCTACACATTCATGAATTAACTGCTCTGGGCCCAGAGTTGGTACGACTTTCCTTTAATCACAGAAGAGATAGATGCCCTCACGTGGCACTTGTATACTGGAACGTTCGTCAATCCTGGGCCAACTGAGGAAGGGAGGTTTTTCAACCTCACTTTCTATAATCCTGAAAGAGACAACAGAATAGGAAAGAAGGAAGGAAAAGGACAGAAAGAAGGAAAAAATGAATTCCACTCTAAAAACAAAGGCAGTCATAGCAGTAAAACTTGGAACAGAGAACAATGATGAATTACTCAGATGCCCAATAGGTGAATGCCCAAACCATCAGTCTACACAACAGAAGATCATTAGACAGACTTTATAAATGATTGGCCACTTATATAGACCACAGCAACCACAGACATAACTATACATTGCATATTTATTTTTATTTTTATTTATTTTTTTAACATTTATTTATTTTTGAGACAGAGAGAGACAGAGCATGAATGGGGGAGGGGCAGAGAGAGAGGGAGACACAGACTCGGAAGCAGGCTCCAGGCTCTGAACCATCAGCCCAGAGCCCAACGCAGGGCTCGAACTCACGGACCGCGAGATCATGACCCGAGCTGAAGTCGGACGCTTAACCGACTGAGCCACCCAGGCGCCCCTACATATTTAAGTATACGTAATGCATGCAACATCTAAATACACGTGACATGTATATCTACAGTATTCAGGGGAGGATAATGCTAGAGAGTTTGAATACACTGGTTCAAAGTGCATGCAAAATATATGTGACTGTTCATAAAAATTAGGACATGTGAGAAGATATGAATAGTATAGAGCTGCACTGTCAATATGGCAGCACTAGCCACATGTAGCTATGGATAGTACTAGAAATGTGGCCAGTCTTAATTGAGACATGTCGTAAGTGTAGAACTGGAGTCAAAGACTTAGTATGAAACCTTATATAAAATATCTCATTATTTTTATGTTGTTTACATATTGAAATGTTTATATTTTTAATATATTGGGGTAAATAAAATAAAACATATAATTAAAATTAATTCCACTTTTTTTTTTACTTTTTTAATGTGGTTTCTAGAGAATTTTAAAGTACGTGTATAACTTGCATTATAGTTCTATTGGACAGTGCTAATTTAGAGTTTAATGTTTATTAGGTCCTTTTTTTGAGAGAGAGAGGGAGAGCATGTGCAGGGATGGACAGGGGGAGACGGAGAGAGTCTTAAGCAGGGTCCATGCCCAGTGCAGAGCCTGATGCAGGACTCCATCTCATGACTGTGAGATCATGACCTGAGCCGAAATCAAGAGTTGGACACTTAACCAAGTGAGCCACCCGGGGGGCTCCGGTCCTTCTTTTCTATAAAATTGCTAAACTTCTTGTTCTGTTTGTGTTTATAAGGTGTATGAGTTGTGGAACATGGAGTGATTTGAAAGCATTATTTCCACGAAGACCAGTCTAGGACTGGCATTCTGGGTCCTATAACAGGCTGTAGACCAATAATGGAAATTATGGCTTCCCTGGGAAGATGGGAAAGAGTGAGGTGTGGAGCAAGGGAAAGATGGATGGGGGGTGGGGGATGAAGGCCACACACTTCGGAAGTGAAAGGATCATTGAGACAACTAAATGTATGGCCTGGCAAGAAGAGTAGACATCTTCCTTCTGAGATGTCATTTGCCCCTCTCCCTTCCCAAGCCAACTCTTTCCCACTAACCTGTCAGCCTGACCTCTCAGGTTTGAGAAATGTCCCTCTATTAATTGTCCTCAGAGAAAGAACACATTCATTAAGTTATGAGTCAATTCTGGACTGCAGTGTGGGATTTATTATTTTGGTCACGTATGTGTTTCATTGCATTGTTAGAATTCTTTCCTTCAGGACCGTTTGCTGACCACAGATTTTAATGGGGGTGGGTAGGGGTGGTGGTGCGGCGAGCAGATCAGTACAGGTGCTGAAGACGAGGACAGAGGCGTGGGAGCACCACAGGGTATAGGGACGCGGCAGAGCAATGAGACCAACTCACCTACAATAAGCCATTTTTAGCTGCTACTAGCCATGGGTGTGTGAACAAGATGTTCTACCCGCCAGAAGAGTTTCAGCATGTGATCTCGGAAGTCAGCTGGGAGAGGAGGAGACCGAGAAACTAGGCACAGTCTTCATTTCAGACACTCTCCAGACTTAAGAGAGAATAGTCCTCGGATTCAGGTTTGATCCCGTGGGTGGCCACTCTTATTACAATGGAAAAATACCCCCTGAATGAACCCATGGTCACAGAAGCCCATTAAACCTGGAAGAACTTTTTTTTTATGTTTATTTATTTTTTAGAGAGCGAGTGTATGTGCAAAGGGGAGGGGCAGAGAGAGGGGGAGACAGGGAATCCTAAGCAGGCCCCTGTGCTGTCAACACAGAGCCAGACTCCGGGCCCAAAGCCACAAACTGTGAGACCATGACATGAACCAAAATCAAGAGCCACACGTTTAACCAACTGAGCCACCCAGGTGCCCCAGAAGAACTTTTTTTTTTAAAGAAAAAAAATCATGGGGTGCCTGCGTGGCTCATCGGTTAAGCATCCAACTGCGGCTCAGGTCATGGTCTCACGGTTTGTGAGTTCAAGGCCCATGTCAGGCTCTGTGCTGACAGCTCAGAGCCTGGAGCCTGACACACATTCTGTGTCTCCCTCTCTCTCTCTCTGCCCGTCCCCTGCTTTCATGAGTGCTCTCTCTCTCTCTCTCTCTCTCAAAAATAAGTAAACATTAAAAAAAAATTTTAAAGAAAAAATCAGGATACAGCACATTCTTTCTCAAGAAAAAGAAATTGTGGGGTGCCTGGGTGGCTCAGTCGGTTGAGCGGCCGACTTCGGCTCAGGTCACGATCTCGTGGTCTGTGAGTTCGAGCCCCGCGTCGGGCTCTGTGCTGACAGCTCGGAGCCTGTTTCGGATTCTGTGTCTCCCTCTCTCTGACCCTCCCCCGTTCATGCTCTGCCTCTCTCTGTCTCAAAAATAAATAAATGTTAAAAAAGAAAAAAAGAAAAAGAAAAAGAAATTGTTATTCAATTACGGTGTCCTATTTGTTCAATAAACATTCATTGAACTCCTTCGAGGTACTGTTCATCCATTTGATAACTCCTGAGCCCCTACTCTGCAGAATATTGTGTAGTCGAGACCCTAGACTCTGAAGACTGCCTGGGTTCAAATCCAGGCTCTATTACTTCTTTCTTATCTGGATGACCCTGGACAAATGACCGAATCCCTCCAAGCCTTTTTCTCATCAGTAAAGGAGAGTAATAATATAGTGTTGTTGTGACAGTTCAATAGGTTAATACACACAAACTCCCTAATACATGAAAACCACTAGCCAGGGTAGACGTTCTCTATGTATTTGCTACTATATGCTAGCCAGTGTGTGGCAGGGATACAAAGGCAAGCACAACAAATATTTGCCCTCAAGAAGACTCCATCTCGTGGGCTTTCGCACATATTACTTAATTTAACCTTCACAACCAGCCTAGGATCACACCAACAATAAATAAGAGTGTGATTTAGAGCTAGTTCTTCTGACCCTAGGTGCATTGCTCTTTTACGCTGCCTCTGCAGTCTTCCGGAAGCCAAGTCTGAGCCTATGAAGAAGAGGGCTCTACTCCCAATAACATCATAAAGCTCTTTTCTTCGTGGCAGTGTTACTTAGGGTGCCTGGGAAAGCAGGTAACAGGAAGTCCCAACTGAATTTGGTTTATGTATTAAAAAAAATGAATTATCCCACATTTTAAAAAGTCTCAGTGTAGGTTTCTTTGGGGTTTGATGGTGTACTGATACCATGGAGGACCCAGATTCACTCCATCTCTCTGTCCTCGATGGGTCGGCTTTGAGTCCGTGTCACAACGTGGCTACCACTCGTCAGGCGTCATAGGAAGGTACATATAGCAGCCTCCAAAGGAAGAGAAGACACCTTCTCCAGGATATGCCCCGAGCTTCTTATTAGGTCAGAAGCCCATCCTTAAAGCAATCACTGACAAGGCAAACAGGATTAACATGATTGGCTCAGCAAAATCATTTACTGCTGGATGGAAAATAGGGTGGCCATCACAGAGCATGTGAAGAACTTTCACAGGAAGGAGGGTGGACACAGTGACAGACAAAATTAGAGCTCCTGCTGTTACTACATAACAGTCAACAGTGTCTACTACAAGTGACATCAAGTAATATTTATCATCACCGAGTAGCATTTATCAAGTACCATTACTCTAACAGCTAATAGAATTCTCATCTCAGTTTAGAAAAATCCAAAATCCAGGTAGACTATAGGTAAGACATGGGGATGTCTATCAACCATAGTGTGATATTTTTACAGATTTTCCCCAAACTCTCTTTATTTTGAGAACTTGGTTGGGATCATCAAAACATCCAAGTTGTCCCAACCAGCTCAAAACTTTCACAAACATTACTGTGACCGTTTGCAAGCTGTGCTTTTTTTTTTTTTTTTAACAACAACAAAGAGGGCCGAAGTAGTGACATATGCAAAGAGATGTGTGGCAACCAAAGGGAAATGTTATCCTTCCTAGGAGACAGGATTTTATGGGATTCCTAGATCTTTTTTGTAACTGATTGTTCAGGTCTTGACAGCTTTTCAGTTGGGGAATACAGTCATGTCTGTTAAACTAATTGTAGCTGTTCACTCCACTAGATAATTTTACAACATTTCAGCTTCAAATAGAATGGCTTCGATAAACATAAAGCAGACTGACACATCCCAGATTTCTGCAGTTTATTTTACACCAAGAAATTACATTTAGAGATTTCCAGACACATGCTATAAATGAAAATTCAACAGGAAGTTTCTTTCACTTCCTCTAGATCTGACCTACATTTCAAAAATATATGAGTGGGCTATATAACCAGGAATTTCTTCTCCTGCTGCCATTATTCAAACTGTATTTTCTGAAGATCTTTTTTTTTTTCCTCCTCAGTGACTTTAATGGCCGTTGAGGAAACTGTAGACTTGGGAGTCTTCACAGAGCCCTAAGTGAAATGGCAAATGTTATCAACAGGGATACCCAAGGTGTATAACTCTGGGCTACCTACAACCATCAGCTTAACCAGAAAAGTCAAATCTCTGTGCTCCTAGCATTGACTAGATGAAAACCATGGCTTTTACATCTATATAATTTTAGTATGAACGGCCACGTGGTAGCTATATATTTTCCAGATCATATGCCACCCACCCACTTATCTACCCTAAAGGAGTGTGTGGTGACACTTTAGAGCCAATGTGTATAATATTGCTTTTTAGAGAATGGTGCCATATAAATTTAAGACCTAGTTAAAAATGAGCCAAAGCCCATAACATACCAAGTTACATATATTTTATTGTACTCGAGGCTGCGGTATAAACATGGAACATTCCCACACTTCCTCTACCTGCCATCTTAGGAATTCTAGAACTCAGAACACAAGTTTGGTGTTTTCCCTAGATAGATGTGTGTGACTTTGTGCCTGTAAAAATATGTACTTCATAGAGGCTTTTTTTTTCTATTTCAGAGCGACTTGCACAAGGTTGCTGGATAAGATGCTTACACCAGAGCAACCGCTCCCCCCTGTATCCCAGGCAACATGCCAGGAGACATGGGAGGAAGCGGGGAAGCACAGTTAAGTAACAAATGTATTAGTTCAGTTTAAATCTGAAGCTGAACAACAATATACAGAGTGAGAAAGTTATAGGCACTTCAATCTTCAGCAAAAATTTAAAACTCAAATGCATCCAGGGGTAATAGAAATTGTCAAGTGGCTAAGACAATAGGAAGTGATAAGGACTGGGGTAAGTTGGAGAGGATAAACTCTGCTTATGGGCATTTATATTTTAAAAGTTAAAAAAAAATTTTTTTTTAACCTGCCTATCCAAATAACATGTAGTGTTTAATTATTCCACTTGATCCTATGTAGAAAAACCCCGGAGCAAGATGGTTGTTTTATTAAGACCTTGGGTGCTTCTGCTTAAAAGCCAGCTAGCCAGACTCTACTTTAAATAAAGTACAAAGTACTGAGTGTGCTAAAACTCACAGTTGGTCTTGGGTTAAATGAGACATTGTATATGTTTCTTCCCCTGCGCTGCTCACCATGGTAACCACCAATACTCATAGGGGCCTTACTATGTGTCAGGGGCACTTCTAAGAAGTTTACAAATGTTAACTCATTTTTAATTCTTGAAACAACTTTATGAAGTGGATACTATTATTACCTCATATTATGTGAAAGGAAACCAAGGCCCAGAGTCATACCATTAGGAAGTGGTAGAGATTGGAGTTGAACCAGTATACGAGTTTACATAATGCTTCTCTACTAAACTCAGTATGATCTGGGCTTCAGAAGGATTTCAATGGTTCACTCGTTGTTTAGAGATTGTACTTTCCCCAACTCAAATACTTCATTGATTTAAAGTTTGAATTTCAAACTTTTCTTTTTTTTTTTTCTTTTTTTTTTTTTTTAGCGTTTATTTTTGAGACAGAGACAAAGCATGAACGGGGGAGGGTCAGAGAGAGGGAGACAGAATCTGAAACAGGCTCCAGGCTCTGAGCTGTCAGCACAGAGCCCGATGCGGGGCTCAAACTCACGGACCGCGAGATCATGACCTGGGCTGAAGTCGGCCACTTAACCGACTGAGCCACCCAGGCACCCCTCAAACTTTTCTTTAAAACACTTTTCATAGTAAGAAATGACTCTAGTAATTAATCCAGTATAGACACACACACTACAGTACTCACCCTCACGATGTACAATACACTCGTCTGTTCTATTCTTTTCTGTCCTGTGCCATTTTTTTAAAATGTGGTCACAAACAGATTGATTTCTGTAATTTGGAAATCACTTATGGTGATCTTTCCTCAGCCCAAATATGTGTATGGTCATTGATTGACATTGACGTACACACACACACACACACACACACACACACCTTACTGAAAATTATTGTCACTGCCTTGATTTTCACCTCCCAAATGTAGGCGTTAGTATACGAACAAACGAGTGAATTAGTAGGAAGGCAGTTCAAGATGTTGGCAGCGTAAGATCCTGAATTCACCTCCTCCATGGACAGAACAAATCTACAGCTACAAATGGAAAAATTCCCTCCGAAAAGGACCTGAAAAGTACCTGAACAAGCTCCTCCAAAACAAAGGATAAAGGCAGCACCAGACAGGTAGGAGACACAGAGACATGGTTTCACCAAAAATCCTGTCTGAGCCCCACATCAGGTACCCCAACATGCCACATGCACCAAAGAGAAAAGCCCTCAAAACATCTGGTTTTGCAAACCAACCAGGCCTACATCCAGGAAAACCATAGGGCTGTGGGGAACAGGGACTGCTGGTAAAGGGCTCAGGGGCAGAATCACTCACCCTGGGACCCAGCACAGAAGTCACAGTTTTAAAAGCACAGAGGGGCACCTGGGTGGCTCAGTTGGTTGAGCATCCGACTTCGGCTCAGGTCATGATCTAAGGGTTCCTGAGTTCAAGCCCCACATCAGGCTCACTACTGTCAGCATAGAACCCACTTTAGATCCTTCGCCTCCCTCTCTCTCTGCCCCTCTCTGCTTGTGCTTTCTCAAAAATAAGCATAAAAAAAAAAAAAGGCACCTAGACCATAAGTGAAAGAGAAACAGTTGCTAATCTTATAGAATCTGCCAGAAGGGCAGGAGTCTGTTGGGATTCTGTGGAAGGACAGAAAAGCTGGTGGGCAACTTTTTTAGTATTCTCCCTCTACTCTGCGAGTGCCAGCTCTGGCGGATGCCATTTTTGTTCTCTCCCTCTAACCCACTAGCACAAGTGGGTACCCCTGCCCCCACATTCTGCTCCCTGCCCCTCCCCAAAGCTGGTCAGGCCAGTGCCCCACCTCTGTGCACCACTCCACCACGGCCTTGTCAAAGCTGGAGGGGAAAGTGCCTTGTTCCCACACACCACTCCACTGTGGCCCCGTCATAACTGGCTTTGAGCTCCTGGCTCTGGTGTCCCAGGGGGATTGCAGTTCTGGGACCCACAGATCTGAAACAATTGGACTAAAGTTTCCAATCCAAATACAGAGGGCAGCTATGTGGATAAAAAACCAAGATCCATCTATGTACTGCCTACAAGAGACTCACTTCAGACGTAAGGACACACACACAGACCAGCAAGAAGATATAACATTTGTAAAGATTTATGCATCTGACACAGGAGCAGCTAAATATAAAACCAAATACTAACAGATCTAAAGGGAGAAATTGATAGCAGTACAATAATACTGCTTTGATTGACTGACTTTAGTTTACTGACTTTAATTAATACTTCGCTTCCATCAATGGATAGATCATCTAGACAAACATTAATAAGGAAACACTGACTTAAATGACACATTAGACCAGATGGACCTAACAGGCATCTACAGAACAGTCCATCCAAAGCAGCAGAATATACATTCTTCTCAAGAATGCATAGAACAATCTCCAGGATAGATCGTATGCTGGGACAGAAAACAAGACTCGAAAAATTTAAGAAAATTGAAATAATACCCAGCATTTCTTCTGACCACCGTGATATGAAACTAGAGATCAGTTACAAAAAGGAAACTGGAAAAAACACAAATATGTGGAGATTTAAAAACATGCTACTCAACAATGGGCCAATGAAGAAATCACGAGCAACCTTGATACAAGTGAAAATGGAAATGCAACAAAATCTATGGCATGCAGCAAAGGCAGTAAGAAGCAGGTTCACAATGATGCCTCACAAAACAAGAAAACCTCACAAAAACCAAGGTACCTCACAAAACAATAAAAATGTCAAACAATCTGACACTACAGCTAAAGGAAGAGAAAAAGAACAAATGAAGCCCACAGTTAGTGGAAGGAAGGAAATAATTAAGATCAGAGTGGAAACAAATGAAATAGACACTAAAAAGACGATAGAAAAGATCGAGGAAAGTAAGAGCTGGTTCTTTGAAAAGATTATCAAAATCAACAAACCATTAGCTAGACTAAGAAAAAAAAGAGGGCTCAAATCAATAAAATGAGAAATGAAAGAAAAGAAGTTAAACTTCTCAAAAAAAAAAAAATACAAAGGATCAAAAGAGACTACTATGACAGTTATATGCCAACAAATTGGACAACCTAGAAGAGACAGATAAACTCCTAGAAACATGCAATCTTCTAAAACTGAACCATGAAGACATAGAAACTCTGAATAGACTACTAGTAAGAAATTTAAATCAGTAATCAAAAAACACCCAACAAACAAAAGTCCAGGACTAGATGGATTCACTGGTGAATTCTACCAAATGTCCAAAGAAGATTCAATACCTATCCTCCTCAAATTCTTCCAGAAGAATTGAACACAAGGGAATGCTTCCAAACTCGTTTTACAAGGCCAGCATTACTGTGAAACCAAAACCAGACAAGGACAGAAACAAAAAGAAATAAAAGAAGGAGAAGGAGAAAGGGAGAAAGGGCAGGGAAGGGAAATAAAGGGAGGGGGAGGGAGAGGGGGAGGGTAAGAAAATGAAAGGGTTGGAGGGGAGGGGAGGGAACAGAAGGGGAGGGAAGGGGCAGGAAGGGGAATGGAGGGAAAAGGAGGGGAGGGGGAGGAGAAGGGAAATGGCAGGGGGAGGGGAGGGAGAAAGGCAGGGAGAGGGGAAAAGGGAAAGTCAGGGGGAGGGGAGCAGGAGGGGAGGGAGAAAAGCAAGCAACAAAGAAAAGCAAAAAAGCAAGAATCAATACCCCTCAAGAACATGGATGCAAACAGCCCACACAGAGCTTGGAGCTGCAGATGGACCGAGTGCCCCTGTCTTGTCTGCCACCCACCTGCCACCCACTGCTTGCCACCACCATGCCTTTCTCCAACAGCCACAACATGCCATTCCCCAACCTCAGCAACTACATGGCCAACGTGCTGACCCCTGAGCTGTAGGAGTAGCTGTGCACCAAGAGCACACCCAGTGGCTTCACATCAAGGCTCAACAGAGCTTCCATAGCAACCTGGCCATCAGGTACTGCGCGCTCAAGGACATGACAGAAGCGGAGCAGTGGCAACTCGTTGATAACCACTTTCTGTTTGACAAGCTTGTGTCCCCTGCTGCTGGCCTCAGACACAGCCTGTGACCGGCCAGACGCCCACGGCAGCCAGTACAATAACAGTAAGGCGTTCCTGGTGTGGATCAACGAGGAAGGCCACCTATGGGTCCTCTGCATGCAGAAGGGAGGCAACACGAAGGAGGTGTTCACTCGCTTCCACAATGGCCTCACCCAGACTGAAACTCTCTTCAAGTCTACGAATTAGGAATTCATGTGGAACTCTCATCTGGACTACATCCTCACCTGCCCGTCCAATCCGGGCATAGGGCTGCAGGCCATTGTGCACATCCAACTGCCCCACCTGGGCAAGCATGAGAAGTTCCCGGAGGTGCTCAAGCAGCTGCAGCTTCAGAAAAGAAGGCACCGGCTGTGTGGACACAGCTGCAGTGGGCGGGGTCTTCAGTATCTCCAGTATCTCCAGTGTAGACCACCTGGGCTTCTCAGAGGTGGAACAGGTACAGATAGTGGTGGACGGTGGAGAGCGGCTCACAGAGATGGAGCAGCCATTGATGACCCGTGCCCTCCCAGAAGCGAAGCCCCTGCCCACACCTGCCCCCCTACCAGCCGGCTGCTTCTTCACTTACTCCAGGGCAGTGCCAGCCATGCACCCCCGATGTTCGCCACCTGGCAGCCGAGCTCTTAGCTTTGCTGTGGAGACTTCTATCACCCTCAGTAGAGTTTATTTTTGTGATGGCCAAGATGTTTCTGATGCTGAAATAAGCGAGGGTTTTGGCCCGCCGGGGGGGGGGGGGGGGGAAGATTCAAAAATGCTCAACAAAATCTACCAAACTGAAGTCAACGATACATAAAGGATCATACAACTTGATCAAGTGGGTTTTATTCCGGGGATACAAGGATGGTTCAACATCGGTAAGTCAATCAACAGAGTACAACACATTAAAAAAAAATAAAGGATAAGAATCATTTGATCGTATCGATAAGCGCCAAAAAGGCATCTGACAAAATTCCACATCCATTTATGATAGAAACTCTCAACGAAGTGGATATACAGCAGTAGAGCTGTCCATTCAGCCGAGGCCTAATTTAACACTAGACTACTGCCATTTTTTGCTTGTTCGTTTTTAAATTTTATGTAAGTGTAACATACGTACATGAAAATGCACAAATCATAACAGTCAGCTTTATACACAGCCAGGTCCTGAGATGGAAGATGATCAGCATTCAGAAGCCCTTCTTGTCCCTCCCAGCCCCTGCCTCCTCAGGTAGAACCGTGACGCTGACTGACTTCTAACTAACAGTCCGTTTTGCCTATTTCTGAACTCGCACACAAAGTAGAATCATACACTGCATACTCTTTCATGTCATTTTGTTACTCAACCCTATGTTTGTGAGAGCCAACTATGTTGTGTGGGATTATAGTTTATTGACTTTGGCTCTCATTGTTGTAAGGATTCTGTTGCAGAAACCTGTAGGATTTATATGTCCCTTCTACTGATCAGGGCATTTGGGTGGTCTGGTGTATGACCACATGCATAGTGTCGTGCTGAACATTCTAGCACGTGCCAGATCATAGTTTAAAAACTTGATGCAGGATTACCCATCATTGATTGCTCTGACCCACTTTACCAGGAAGACAATTCACTGTCAAGATTCACAACATTTTTGGAGTTATAATACCCTATTTTTATTTCATTAGGCACATACTTCCAAAATGATGGATGGCATAGATTATTTTTTTAAAATAAAATTAACCCAGGGGTGCCTGGGTGGTTCAGTCGGTTAAGCATCTGACTTCGGCTCAGGTCATGATCTCACAGTTGGTGGGTTTGAGCCCCGCTATCAGGTTCTCTGCTGTTAACACAGAGCCCACTTTGAACCCTCTGTCTCCCTCGCTGCCCCTCCCCTGCTCACACTCTCTCTTGCCCTCTCTCAAAAATAAATAAACATTCAAAACTTTTTAAATTAAAGTAAATTAAATTAACTTAGTATAAGGATAAAAAAAAAAAGGGTGGGGTTTGCCTGGGTGGCTCAGTCAGTTAAGCATCTGACTCTTGATCTCAGCTCAGGTCTTGATCTCACAGTCCTGAGTTCAAGCTCCAAGTTGAACTCTGCGCTGGGCATGAAGCTTACTTCAAAAAAACAAAACAACAAACAAACAAAAAAACCAAACAAAACAAAGCAAAACAAACCCCTCAACCTATGAGCAACATACCTCAACATAATAAAAGCACCTGGGTGGTTCAGTCTGTTGAGCCTCTGACTTCGGCTCAGGTCATGATCTCACAGTTGGTGGGTTGGAGCCCCACGTAGTGCTCTCTGCTGACAGCTCGGAGCCTAGAGCCTGCTTCAGATTCTGTGTCTCCCTCTCTGCCCCTCTCCCACTCATGCTCTGTGTCTCTCTCTCTCTCAAAGGTAAATAAACATTAAAAAAAATTTTAAATAAAATAAAATAAATAAATAAAAGCCATACATGACAAGTTCAGAGCTAGCATCATATTTAATAGCATAAACATGAAAGCTTTTCCCTTCATACCATAACAACACACACACACACACACACACACACACACACACAATGGAATACTACTCAATTGTAAAAAAGAATGAAATCTTGCCATTTGCCATCACACAGACTTCAAAGCATTAGGCTAAGTGAAATATGTCAGAGAAAGACAAATACCATATGATGTCATTTATATCTGGAACCTGAAAAACAAAACAAAGCAATAACTGAACAAAACAAAACTTATAGACAGAGAACACATCAGTGGTTGCCAGAGGGGAGGGGGATTGGTGGGTAGGTAAAATGAGTGAAGAAGGTTAAGAGGTACAAACTTCCAGTTATACAATAAATATGGAATGTACAGCATGGGGGACTGTAGTCAATAATATTGTGTTGCAAATTTGAAAGTTGCTAAGAAAGTAAGTTTTAAGTGTTCGCATCGTAAGAAAAAATACGGCAACTTGGTATGGAGACAGAGGGTAAATACACTTGATATGGTGATTGTTTCACAGTGGAGACAACTGCAAAGTGTTATGTTATACACCCGAAACTAATACAGTGCTGTATCTCAATTATACTTCAGTTTTTTAAGAAAGAGTAAGTCGATGTCACTCTTGTCAAGCACAATTGTCATAGTCAAAAAACAATTAATGCACATTCAGGATGAAAGTTAAACATTTTGTCCCTGCAGTATATCAAATACCATTTTGTATATCTCAGGCAGCCAAAAAAAGAGAATTCATTCTTTCTTTTCTTTCTTCCTTTCTTTTTAAATTCTTTTCTTTCTTTTCACTTTTTTTTTTCTTTTTCTCTCCTTTAATTCAACAAATGAGTATTGGGCGTCACCAAGACAGACACATCCCCTGGCCTCATGGAGCTTTCTTACATCCAGTCAAGGATTGAGACAAACTGGATACTCAGCCCAGACATTCATGTCAATACCGGTTTAGTCGTTTTTGGTGTGGAGGAGGTTTGGTAACAATTGACATATCAATGTATTTCTCAAAAGCAGCTCAATACATATTTTATGCCAAGACACCAAGCATCTAAAGTGAAAACAAAACACACAAAACCCCCAATATTTCTCATGTCTTATCACACTAATTTCACTGGAAGATTTTTGCATGACAGCCAAGGCCAGAGAATAAGATGTGTGGTTTTATTTTTCAGTAGTTTCTCTTCTGGTTCTGAAGGCCACATATGACGTTGATCTTGCCCGTGAGTTTTATAGACATCCTTTGGCTTGAGTCAACACCTGTATGTAGATCAGATATGGGGGGAGGAATATCTGTTTTCATCTATCAATACATTTATTTATGTTTGTGATTAGTTGATTTATATATGTGGGTTCTTTACATTGGGGGCATAAACATTTCCAACTGTTAGCTCTTCTTGATGGATAGACCCCTTAATTATGATATAATGCCCTTCTTCATCTCTTGTTACAGTCTTTGTTTTAAAACCTAGTTTGTCTGATAAAAGTATGGCTACTCCAGCTTTCTTTTGACATCCAGGTGCATGATAGATGGTTCTCCATCCCCTCACTTTCAATTTGCAGGTGTCCTCAGGTCTAAAATGAGTCTCTTGTAGGCAGCATATAGATGGATTGTGGTTTTTTTAATCCATTCTGATACCCTATGTCTTTTGATTGGGCCATTTAGTCCATTTACATTCAGAGTGATTATTGAAAGATAGGGATTTAGTGTCATTGTGTTATCTGTAGGTTTAGTGCTTGTGGTGATGTCTCTGGTCCTTTGTAGTCTTTGCTGCTTTCCACTCACAGAGTCCCCCTTAGGATCTCCTGCATGGCTGGTTTAGTGGTCATGAACTCCTTTAGTTTTTGTTTGGGAAAGCCTTTCTCTCCTTCTATTCTGAATGACAGTCTTGCCGGATAAAGGATTCTTGGCTGCATACTTCTCCTAGTCAGCACATTGAAGATTTCCTGCCAGTCCCTTCTGGCTTGCCAAGTTTCAGTGGATTGGTCTGCTACTACCCTTATGTGTCTACCTGGTAGGTTAAGACCCATTTATCCCCAGATACAGAGTTCTCTCTTTATCTTTGTATTTTGCCAGCTTTACTATGATATGTTGTGATGTTGACCTGTTTTTGTTGATGCTGAAGGGAGTTCTCTGTGCCTCCTGGATTTGGATGTTTGTTTCCTTCCCCAGATTAGGGAAGTTCTCAGCTCTAATTTGTTCAAATAAACCTTATGCCCCCTTCTCTCTTCTTCTTCTTCTTCTTCTTCTTCTTCTTCTTCTTCTGGAACTCCTATGATATGAATATTATTTCATTTCATTGAATCACTTAGGTCTCTAATTTGCCCCTCATGGCCTAGTAATTTCCTGTCCCTCTTTTTCTCAGCTTCATCATTTTCCATAATTCTATCTTCTATTTCACCTATTCTCTCCTCTGCTTCTCCCATCCTTGCTGTCACTGTATCTAGTTTATGTTGCATCTCATTGACAACATTTCTTAATTCATGGTGACTATTTCTTAGGTCTTTGATCTCTGTAGCAATATCTTCTGTAGTCTTTTATGCTTTTTTCAAGTCCAGCTATTAGTCTTATGACTGTAATTCTAAATTCTTGTCCAGATATATTGTTTATATATAAACACCTCCACCGGGGTCCCGCTGTCCTGTTCCCTGCAGCCCCACTGTGTTTGTAATGGGGAGAAAACTGGCGACAGGCCAATCTCTCCTCCCTGGACTGGGTGTCCCAAACCACACTGTCCAGGCCCTTCTCACAGGTAGCAAGGGCAGCCGGCTTGCCATGTTCCACAGTCTCTTGCACCTCCTAGTTCCTCAGCTGGGATTCAAAACCCAATGTCTTAAATTATCCTGCACGGGGTGAACCCAGTTCTGGAATAGTGCCACTCCTCCCAGCTGACAAAGGTCCTCTGGCTGGCACCTTCAGGGTCTTTTGTCCTTGGGTGGGGGGCAATAAACCCTCTTCCCACAGTACTGGAGGGAAAGGACTGCTGTCTCCCAGTGTGCCCCCAAGATCTCTACCATAGCCCGGGGCTAGCTGCCCTCCCCACTGGGGGCATGCACACCAAGGGCTCTGGTCCAGAGAAGGTCACGCAACTCTGATAACTCTGATCTTTAGCTCCTAAGGCTGTTGGCAAAGTAGAAACTGGCTCTCTCTGTATTTCCCATTCCCCAGTCCATGGTCCGGAGAGGTTTTTCTCTTGTCCAATTACAAATCAATACTTCCACAGCCTCTCTTTCCCTTCCTTTTGTTTCTCCATTGAAGAGGTTCCCCCCCACCACCACCTCTGTGCCTATGCTGCCTGTTTTACCTCTCCCAATTCACATACATGCACTTCTGTCCTGCCAATCTGTCTCTTTCTACCCAGGGTGATTTTTCTGTCACTCTGTAGCATGTATTCCTGGTATACCAAGTGTTCTGACCCCAATACTGCTGTGTTTGAGGGAACACAGGGAACCAGGGAAATTCCAGTCCCCCTACTTCTCTGCCATCTTGACTCCTCCCCCGCCCATACCTGTTTTCATCTAATGTTCAACTAATTGAAGCCAATCTGTATATTATTAGTTATGGTTTCCAGTAACTTGACGTCTAAGTTTGAGTCCTCTGCTTAATGAACATTCCAAGGAGGCTACCAATGGTGCTATAAATACGATATCACCCTATAGATAGGATGTGGCAGATATTAGACTGGTTTAAATTTCACTGAGAAATATTTACAAGTATAGAAAAAGGAGAATTACATAGGATTCCAAAGATCTCCCTTTCCTCCTTCAATCTGTACTCAAACACCACCCTCTCAATGAAGCCTAATCACTTCTCAGCCTTTTTGGCTAAGATCAAGTGTCAATGAAGCCTATTCACATACACCCACCTCCAGTCCCCCAGTCCCCATTACCCTTGCTCTGTGACCTTTTCTGTGTTATACTTAACACCTTCCAACATAGTTTGTGATTGACTTATTTAATATGTTAATTGTTGGCTGTTTTATTATCTTGGCCCCAACTCCATTCCCCACTGTAAGGTAAACCTCTAATAGGACAGAGAGTTTATCTTTTTTGCTTAGTGATGAATATTAAGCCCGATAAATACATACCTAATGATTGATTGATTGATTGGGTAAATAAATTAAAGGGAAAAATGCATCTATTGATTATCATAATCCATCATGTAACGTATGGGCTTTGGAATCAAACCATCTGTGTTTAATTCCCAGCAATTCTACTTATAAGCTAGTACCTTGCGCAATATCCATTCTCTGCTTCTTCCTAGCCAATGGAACCTCAATTTTTAAACACGTAGCCATGTGCATCATTAAAAATATTTATTTCTCCCTTGCAACTAGAGATGACCTTGTGATTCATTTTGATCCATGAATTTAAAGCAGAAATTCACTGAATAGCATTTCTAGATATTCTACTTTCATAGTTAAAAAAAAGAAGTTTTTATAGGTTTAAAATAAAAACAACCACAGGCTCACCTAATTCATCCCTGCTGCCCTTCTCCCCTTTCCTCTGTTTTCTTCATGGAACACAGTTGTGGTCATGGAGGCCATCCAAAAGATAAGCATCAAATCTAATGATGATGGAGTAGGAATGAATCTAGAAGGGTCCTGGGTCCTTGGCAACATCCATGAGCAGCTATCCCCTGACTGACCACCTCACAACTGTTACATCAGAAAAATGAGCCACTATATGGCTTAGCCACTGCAGTCAGTATTCTTTTACATTCAAAGATAACCCTAATGGATACAACATCCTATGATGTATATCAAAGCCCTAGCAACAGGATCCCTATCTGTATGCTTTTCCTTCACTCTGCTCTAACAAGAGTAGATCTGGTCCACAGACAGGGGAAAGGATAGATGGAAAACAGGTCTTTCTCATGTATTCAATGCTAGCTTCCTTTCATGGTAAAAATACTCAACAAACTAGAAATAGAAGGGAACTTCCTTGGCCTAATAAAAGGCATCTATGAAAACCCCACAGCTAACATCATACTTAGGGGTAAAAAGCTTAATGCTTTCCCTCCAAGATAAGGAAGAAGACAAGGATGTCTGTTCTCGCCACTTCTTTCCAACATTGTACTGTAGGTTCTAGCCAGGGCGATGAGCCAAGAAAGTGAAATAAAAATTGGAAAAGAAGAAACAAAACCATCTCTGTTTGCGGGTGAGATAATCTTTTCTTGTATACAGTAAATCCTAAAAAATCCACCCCCCAAAAAAAACTATTAGAGCTAAAAAGTGAGTTTGGCAAAGTTGCAAGAAACAATGTCAATATACAAAAATCAATTGTATTTCTGTATACTAACAAAGAACAACCCGAAATTGAAATTAAGGAAACAATTCCATTTACAATCACGTCAAAAGAGTAAATATTGAGGAATAAGTATAACAAAAGAAATGCAACACATGTACATTGAAAACTATAAAGCATCATTGAAAAAAATTAAAGAACACCTAGATAAGTGGAAAAACTTCCTGAATTCATGGATTTGAAGATAATGTTGTAAATATAGTAACACTCCCCTAAATGATGTACAGACTCAATTCAATCCCTATCAAAATCTCAGTTGCCTGGGGCACCTGAGTGGTTCAGTTGGTTAAACCACGGACTCTTGATTTTAGCTCAGGTCATAATCTTGCAGTTCATGAGATCAAGTCCCACATGGGACTCCATGCTTACAAGGCACAGAGCCTCCTGATGCTCTCTTTCTCTTTCTGCCCCTCCCCCACTGACACTTGCTTTCTCTCAAAGAAAATAAACTTAAAAAAATTTTTTTTAATCTCAGTTGCTTTTTTTTTCTGAATTGAATGGACAAACTGATCCCAAAATTCATGGAAATGCCAGGGACCCAGAATAATCAAAGTAATCTTGAAAAATAAGGACGAAGTTAGAGGACTCATACTTGTCAATTTAAAAACTTATTATAAAGCAACAATAATCAAGACTATGGTTCTGGCAGAAGGAAGACAAATAGATCAATGGAATATAACTGAGTCCAAATTTAAACTCAAAGGCTAACAGCAACCATGTAGCAGGAAAATTCTGGTGAGGACTTACCACTAGGATAGGATGGCAAATCTAAGAGTCAAATTCCAAAGTAAGATGAACATCTGATTGGCTTACTTACAGTCACTTTTTTGTTCCCAAGCTAAAGGAAGGCAGGGCTTCAAATTATAGTCCATTCACTCATGAAAAAGAGACAATTACAGACAAAATTAGAATACTGTTTAAAAAATTTATTCTAGGCAGTCCCAAATCTCAAATCCCTATAGATTCTCATGGAGTAAAAAAGGGTATGGGACACCTGGGTGGCTCAGTTGGTTAAGTGTCCGATTCTCAGTTTTGGCTCAGGTCATGATCTTACAGTTTCATGAGTTCAAGCCCCAGTGCAGAGCCTGCTTGGGATTCTTGATCTCTCTCCCTCTTTCTTTACCCCTCCCCTGCTCACACTGTCTCTGTCTCTCTCAAAATAAATTTAAAATATTTTTTAAGTGTAAATAAAAAATTTTTTAAGTGTAAAAGCATATTCTTGTAAGGACAAAAGTTTCTCACACCTAATATATATATATATATATATATATATATATAATATCTGTGCTTCTTTTTTTCTTAGTTGTAGTGCTTCTCTGTCTCACTTATTCCCAAATTATTCACAACTCTCTATGCCTGTCCCTGCCTTCCCAAAGGCTCACCAAAAACTTCTTTCTTTCTTTCTTTCTTTCTTTCTTTCTTTCTTTCTCTCTCTCTCTCTCTCTCTCTCTCACACACACACACACACACACACACACACACACATTAGCCCTGCATTCTTATCACAGTAGTAAACAGTTCATTAGAAGCAAGGATTTTGGACTTAGACTGATCGAACTTTGAATCAAGTTCTGCTTTTCATTTGATTATACTAATCAGGCATGTACTCTGGGCTCGTGTCCTTACCCATAAAATGAAGATAATAAAAGCACCTACCTTCTGGAGGTTTGGGGATGTTTAAATTAAGTGTATATAATACATTTAGCCCAGAGCTTGGCACATAGTAAATTCTCACTTAATGGCATATAGTGGCTGCAGCTGATGCAAGGCGCCAGTCAATAGAGATATTCATAAAAATAAACTCATCCTGGACTAATTTTATTCTGCTAAAGATCAGAGAAAAAGAGGCCCAGGCTTGCCACGGATACCAAAAAGTGTATCGGCAAGAGAATATAAATTCCTTGTTACAATAGAAATTTTCCTAGACATGATATCAACAGTGTTCAAGTGCTGACCTGACTTTAGACACTCTTAATAGATACGTGGTTCTATCAAAGCTGTTGCTTTTTAAATTTTCCTTAAGTTTTATTTATTATTTTTGAGAGAGAGAGAGAGAGGGACAGAGCATGAGCAGGGTTGAGGCAGAGCGGGAGGGAGACACAGAATCCAAAGCAGGCTCCAGGCTCTGAGCTGTCAGCACAGAGCCCAACATGGGGCTCGATCACACAAACCACGAGATCATGACCCAAGCAGAAGTCGGATGCCTGACCGACTCAGCCACCTAGGCGCCCCAAAGCTGTTGCTTTTTAAAAGGGGGATTGTAAGGCTTACATTAAAATCATTAAGGAGTATCCACTGTGAACGGGATAACAGAAGCAGGATTTGGCTTGGGGGGAAAAAGGCAGGGTGTGTGAAATGAATAGCTGTCTTCAATAAGGATAGTAAAGTCATGATGAGTACAGCGGTCAGCTGTGTTCCGCCCCCACTAAGACAGAAATGAATAATGAGGCTTAACGGTGGCATTTAAAGTAGAGATTTAGCCAACTCTGGATTAAACACATGTAGAATAAAAGAAACTGGTAATATAAAGGAGTTTATAATGTAAAAAACTGGTTTTGAACTGAAGTCATTGACACTTATTAAGAAAATGTCTTTACGAAAACAACCATTAACTGTCCTGCAGATTTTTTTTTTCTGCTTCATTCACTGATTGCACCATTGACTGGATAAGTTCGTAGGTAACTTTTGGTAATTTTTTAGCTAAGACACTTTAATTTGGTTTTATCACAATTTGACAAAATACATCTTTAGACTGGTGCGATCAGCCAGAGGAACACCATGGCCTCCTGGAACCAAGACTCTTCCATTTGCCTTTAAGCCACACAGGCTTGTGTCTTCCAGTAAAGATCTTTGCACCCGATTTGAGTTCTTTCTCTCCATCCCAAGAGCTGTCAGCATCTTAGGTAACCTCAAGATCCACGTTGATGACCAGACTTCCTCGCTTCATGGACACACTAGCCCAGTCTTCCTCTGAAAAAATACATAGAACAGTAACTTGTTACCTTTCCAACTACCCTGCTCAAATACTTCCAAGATAACATCTCTTTGACATCAGCAGCCCCACATTGTTTCTTGAGTCAATTTACTCCCGATCTCCAGGGTGACTGCTTCAAACCCCCACCTGTACCCTCTGCAGATCCCTCAACCCTGTTCACCCAGGAGAAAATAGATGTTGCCGGAAAAGGACATCTATAACATTTGAAAAGTTGGTGAACTTTTCACACCCACCTTCTTCCCCCTTCCCCCTTCCCTCTGGTTACACTACTCAAGGTCACCTTCAACTATCCAATCCTCCTGAGCTCTGGAGCCCTCATCTACCACTTCTTGGGGATGGATTAGCTCTTCTTTTTATCTTCAGTCTTTCCCTTTCTGTAGACTCTTTACATTAACATTTAAACATGTTCCTTTTCTCTCATCTTAAAAAATGAAATCAAAATCTCCCTCAGTCCCCACTTCTAACCTGTCTCCTTCCTCTCCATGAAAGACCTATTTTCTCCATCCACCCCCTGACTCATCCCACTCCAGCTGGCCTCTTTCCTCTTATTTTGCATTATCCAGGTGGGCCTTGCATTCACCTGCTCAGGCCGCCATAACAAAATTCCACAGATGGGTGGTTTAAATAACAGAAATTTATTTTCTCACAGTTCTGGCAGCTGGAAGTCCGAAGATCAAGGTGCTGGCGGGTTGGTTTCTAACAAGCCCTCTCTTCCTGGCTTGCAGGTGGTCGCTTTCTTGCTGTGTCCTCACAAGGTCTTTCCTTACAGAGAGAGAGAGAGAGAGGGAGGGAGAGGCTCTGGTATCTTTTCACCTTCTTTTACAAACACCAGTTCTTGGGGCACCTGGGTGGCTCAGTTGGTTAAGCGTCTGACTTCAGCTCAGGTCACGATCTTGCTGTCTGTGGGTTCGAGTCCCGTGTGGGCTCTGTGCTGACAGCCCAGACCCTGGAGCCTGCTTTGAATTCTGTGTCTCCCTCTCTCTCTGCCCCTCCCCCACTCATCTCTCACTCTCTCAAAAATAAGTAAACATTAAAAAATGATAGATAAATAAAAACACCAGTTCTTTTGGAACTGGGAACTACCCTTAAACGTCGTTTAATCTTAATCATCTTCAAAGCTCTATCTCTAAATATGGTCACATTAGGGGTTAGGGTTTCAACAGGGGTTCGTGCAGGGGGAGGGCAGGAGACACACAATTCAATCCATAACATTCCCCAAATGCAATCAATCATATCCTTATAATGTAGACACATGAGGAAGAAGACACACAGAGAGGAGGGGATGGTAACATGGCCACAGAGGCAGAGACTGGGGTAATGCAGCCACAAATCAAGGAGTGCCTGCAGTTACCGGATGAGGGAGAGATAAGGAACGGATTCTTCCCTAGTCCCTTGGAAGGAAGAATGGCCCACCCAACACCTGGTTTCAACTTCTGGCTTCCAGAACTGTGAGACAATAACTTTTTGCTGTGTTAACCAATGCAGTTGTGATCGGAAAACCAGTACGTGTCTATGACCTCTCAGTCGAGGTTAGGCCCCTGCTCACGCCTCCCATGGCCCCCATCTGCCCTTCTCATAACGCAGAGCACACTCTGTTGTGAGGGTTTGTTTGAAGCCAGTCTTCCCCCGTGGACTGCAAGTTTATGAGGGCAGAGACTTTGCCATTCTTGTCCGCCACTGCTTCCCCAGGGCCCGGTGCCTACTAGGTGCTGGATAAGTATCTACGAGCTGGATGAACAAATGGTACTGAGAATTCCCTGGCCAGGGAAGTGTTAAATAGTAGACTGAGCTAAAAAGAAAAAAAACAAGTTGGAGAAGTTATTCCTTTTAGGAGACATTCTTGGTCCTCTGAAATCATTAGGGAAGGTCTCATCTGAAGGCCACAAGAATGACCTTGCAGGGGTTCCCGACTCTGATGCTGGCCTGGCAGTTTTCCTAGCAACTTGAGCTTTGGTGCCCTCTGGTGTCAGAAATGAATTGTCTCTTGTTCTAAGTCTGTCCAGATTGACACAAATCGAGTTCCCTGCTGCCGTATGGGATTTTCTCATGATGGAGAAATTGAATTTTGTCTTTACAGTTAAAAGAAATCTACCAGAATGGTGTATTTAGCCATAAAATCAAAAGAAGTTGCAAAAAGCATATAACCTCCAAAGTCTTTGCAGATGTCCTTTTGAGTGTTTTGAATACTAAGATTTTCCTGTGAAATAACAGAATTTCAGGTTATGTTTACTGCAACACTTTCTCCTCAAATAGCAGTGGTTTTTATGGTCAAATCTAATTAGCATTTGGAAAGCTCGTGTTTTGTAAGCAGCTGCTTACAATCACTAAGGCGTAGTGCTTTCCAAAGCCCTTAAATCTTCATTGTGAGAGAAAATAAGTTATTTTTTAACAAACCACATACATAAAAAGACTGGGTGTGTGCTGTTTGTCAAAAAGAAGTCATGGGTCTGGCTGCCTGTCTGTAAACAGACTTGCTTTCCCTCGTGAGCTGATGAAAAAGCTGACAGCTACACTCTCTTCCGGTTTTAATTCTGTGTGAGTTGCGATGCCAGACTGTTTCATTCGGCAGCTGCGTGTATGAGTATGCTTAGCGTCGTGTCAAAGATATGTGTTCCAAAGCGTCATTTTGCGATGATTTGAGAGGAGGGAATAAATAAACTTTCTTTTCTTACCAATTATATAATCATTTTAACAATAAGTTACCACCATTTTTGACTGATCTTCAAAGGATCCCATGGACCTAATGCCATTTTAGTTTGAGGCTTTTCTGACCCCAACCATTTAGTCAAACAAACAAGCACTCATTTGCACTAGGAAGATGCTATGTATAGGCATTCAATACTGGTTTCTTTTCTAAATTAAAGAATCCTTTTATAATGTAAACAATCACTCTCTGACTTTGTTTTATATATTCATAGTTTCACTCTCCTATTTGCTCACAGCTCTAGATACCTGTACATACTCAAGAGACACTGACATTTCTAATTAGCTTCTTACAAAGGGCCAAGAGTAAGCCTCATGACGCCACTGCTTTCTAGAAGATGTGATTGTTTGCAAGATGATTCTGCAGTTGGTGAGATTTTACAGTTTGCTTTTTCTATAAAGAAGTAAATTAAGAAAAATATATATATTGGGATGGAGCACAGAGATGAAGTGATGGAAAGACTTGAGAGGCAATAGAGTATGATAGTTGAGTATAAATTTCAAAATCAGACTCCCTGGGTCTGAATCTAAATATTGCTATTTACTAGTTCTGCACCCTTGAGAAAGCCACTTTACCTCCTGTGCTTCATACTCCTTATTTGTAAAGTGGTGATAAAGAACCCCATGAAACCCATATAGCCAAAATAATCTTGAAAAAGAAGAATAAAGCTAGATGCACCACACTTCCTGGTTTCAAAATATATCACAAAGCTACAGAGATTAAAACAGTATGGTACCAGCAAAAAGACAAATCTATATACATCAATAGGACAGAATAGATAACCCTGAAATAAGTCCATGCACGTATGGGTCAACTGATCTTCAACAAGTATGCCAAGAATACACATGGGGGAGAGGATAGTCCCTTCAACAAATGGTTTTGGAAAAACTGGACATCATATGCAAAAGAATGAAGTTGGGCAGGTATCTTAAACCAAATAGCAACTCAAAATGAAACTTAAACATAAGACTTGAAATTGCAAACTCCTAGAAGATCACACAGGGGGCAAGCTCCGTGAAATTGGTCTTGGCAATGATTTCATGGATATGAAACCAAAGGGAAGGCAACAAAAGCAAGATTAGAAAGTGAGACTGCATCAAACTAAAACGTTTCTGCACAGCAAAGGAAACCATAAACAAAATGAAAATGTAACCTATGGAATAGGAAAAAGATTTGCCAGCTATGTATCTGATAGAGGTTACTTTCCAAAACACATCATGAACTCCTCCAGCTCAATAGCAAAACAACCAGAACTTGATTTTAAAATGAGCTAAAGGGATGCCTGGGTGGCTTAGTTGGTTGAGCGTCCAATTCTTGATTTTGGCTCAGGTCATGATCTCATGGTTCATGGGTTCGAGCTCCTTGTGGGGCTCTCTGCTAATAGCATGGAGCCTGCTTGGGATTCTCTGTCTCCCTCTCTCTGTCCCTCGCCCACTTGTGCATTCTCTCTCTCTCTCTCTCAAAATAAATAAACATTTAAAAAAAAATAAACATTTTAGAAAAATAAAAATGATGAACCACTGGAATCTACCCCCAAAAACCAAGAGCACATTTTACACACTGTATGTTAGCCAATTTGACAATAAATTATATTTAAAAAAATAAAATAAACAGATGTGGGAAACTGAAAAAATAAGTTAAATAAATAAGTTAATTAATTTTAAAAATGAGCTGAAAACTTCAATAGACCTATTTCCCCAAAGACACGTAGGTGGCCGACAGGTACATTAATGATGTTCAACATCACTAATCATCAAGGAAATGCACATCAAAACCTCAATGAGGGGCGCTCAACTTAGGTCATGATCTCATGGTTTGCGAGTTCAAGCCCCACATCCAGCTCACTGCTCTCAGCGCGGAGCCTGCTTTGTATACTCTGTCCTCCTCTCTCTGCCCCTGCCCTGCTTGTGCTCTTTCTCTCTCTCAAAAATAAATAAACATTAAACAAAAAAAGACAAGTGTTGTAGAGGATGTAGAGAAATTGGAACCCTTTTGCACCATTGGTGGGAATGCCAAATGGTGCAGCTGCTGTGGAAAACAGTATGGAGTTTCCTCAAAATCTGTTAATAGATTTCCATATGATCCAGCAATCCCACTTCTGCCTTTTTATCCAAAAGAATGAGAATCAAGACCTTGAAAAGATACCAGCACCATGGCAGTAACCAAGATGTGGAAACAACCTGTCCATCCACAGATGAGTGGATGAAGAATATATGGAATATTATTCAGCCTTTAAAAAGAAGGAAATCCTGAAAGAGCCACAACATAAGTGAACCTTGAGGGTATTATGCTAAGTGAAATAAGCTAGTCACAGAAGGACGACTATTGCATAATTCCACTTACATGAGGTATCTAAAAGAGTCAAACTCATAGAAGCAGAAAATAGAATGGTGGTTGCCGGGGTTGGGGTAAGGGACAAATGGGGAATTGGTAACCAGTGTACTTAAATTTTCAGTTATACAAGCTGAATAAATTCTAGATATCTGATGTACAATATTGTCCCTGTAGATAACAGTACTGTATTGTATGCTTAAAACTCTGTTAAAAGGATCACATGTGAAGTGCTCTTACACACATACATAAAATAAAGTTGTTAAGAGACCTGAATAAGTCAATGTTGCAAACCCTTGTAATAGCGTCTGGCACATAAACAATATATAAATGTGTTTTTTCCTAATTATTATTGGACAGCCTTCTCTGCACCTCATCGCCAGCAATGAGGATTGTTCCTCTTTGCCCAGTTTCACCCCCTCTGCCTAAGCTAGAGGGTCATTTCTTCCAGGGAGAGAAATTCACTATGAAAGTCTTCTTTTTTTTTTTTTATTTTAGTGTTTTTTTTTTAATTTTTGAGAGAAAGAGAGAGTGACAGACAGAGTGTGATTGGAGAAGGGGCAGAGACAGACAGAGACAGAGAGTATGAAGCAGGCTCCAGGCTCTGAACTGTCAGCACAGAGCCCGACATGGGGCTAAAACCCACGAACGGTGAGATCATGACCTGAGCCAAAGTCAGACGCTTAACCGACTGAGCCACCCATTTACCTCAAAAGTCCTTTAATTCTGGTCACACTGCCTGCCATCTGAGTTAATTCTCAGAGTTTATAGAGATTATTTCATGAAATGATGAGTTAACTTACATCCACTAAAATGGGGGCAAAATCCCTTAAACAGATCACGTGGGGATGAGTGTGTGAGTACTGGAAAGGATGCTGTGGCAGGAAAAGGGTTTTCTCCAGCCTAAAACCCTGCCCAGTTCCCTCTGTCACCTCAACAGTGGTCCCAGCAGAAGCTGGTTGACATCCTGGGAAACAGAACTCGCAGGAAACCGTGTGATATATGGTTTTCAACGTCATGGCTTCACCCTGGAATCAAGTTTGGTTAGTTGTCCTATGCCGGACCCTCAGTGAATGTGGTGAAGGGGTTGGATCACTCCAGGGGAACCCAGGTGGAATAATGGTGCTACTGGAGAGCACAGCTTTTCAACTGAGAAAGGAATAAAATTCGGACACATCCACAATATGGATGAATGCCAAGGAGGTAATGCTAAGTGAAATAAACCAGTCGCAAATAAATACCATATGATTCCACTCACGAGAGGTACATAGAGTAGTCAAAATCATCAAGAGAGAAAGTAGGATGGTTGGTTGTAGGGGTTTAGGGGGAAGAATGTCAAGTTATTGTTTAATGAGTGTAGAATTTCAGTTTTGCAAGATGCAAAGAGTTCCGTGGATGGATGGTGGTGATGGTTATACACCCATGTGAACGTACTTAACACCACTGGACTGTCCACTTAAAAATGGTTAGGGGCACCTGGGTGGCTCAGTCAGTTAAGTGTCCAACTTTGGCTCAGGTCTTGATCTCACGGTTTGTGAGTTCCAGCCCCGCGTCGGGCTCTGTGCTGTCAGCCCGGAGCCTGGAGCCTGCTTGGGATTCTGTGTCTCCCTCTCTCTCTGCCCCTCTCCCTCTCACATTCTGTCTCTCTCCCAAAAATAAATAAACATTAAAAAAAATTTTTTTAATGGTTAGGATGGTAATTTGTGTATTTTACCACAATTAAACATTTAAAATAAATAAACTTCTTTTCTTTTATGTTTTTATTTATTTTTGAGAGAGAGAGAGAGAGAGAGAGAGAGAGAGCACAAGTGGGGGAGGGGAAGAGAGAGAGGGAGACACAGAATCCAAAGCAGGCTCCAGGCTCTGAGGTGTCAGCGTGGAGCCCGATGCAGGGCTCCAACCCACAAACTGCAAGATCATGACCTGAGCCGAACTCAGAGGCTTAACCAACAGAGCCACCCCAGCGTCCCTACAATAAATAAATGAATTTCTTAAAAGTACATCTTGTGATGGCATAGAATTCTCTTCCCTTTCTTGGTCTCCAGAAGATGAGTGGGAACATAAGATAACAAGGATGTGCCATCTTGTTGCTTTTATTCCTGTAGACCACTGCATGGAGGCTTTCTGATTTTCAATTATTCATTAAACAAATATTTATCAAGTACTAACTATGCACTGAGCCTTGTTGTTGAAGCTGGAGTTACAGCAGTAAACAAAAACTTCCCCCAAATTCCCTATCTGTAGAGATCTCGCCTTCCAGCAGGTGAAGAAAAATGATAAAATAAACGAGTAAATAAATAAATAAACAAACGAGTAAGATACATGGTATTTCGATGGCAATAAGAGCTATGGAGGAGGATGTAACATGTATAACGGTTGTAATTTTAAATAGGGTTGTCAGAGAAGATCTCGCTAAGAAGATGATGTGTAAGACTTGCATGAGATAAGGGAGTTAGCCATGTAGGTATCTGGAAGATACCTTGAGCCTACAGGCTCAAGGGGAACTTTTGTCCCTCCCTTAACCACACAGAAGAATCCAAACTGGGGGTCTTTCTCAGAATAAGGGTTATTAGTACAGATAAATTTTATCTGAGTGACCCATCTGCATGGCAGAGCAAATGTCTAATTACCAAACATTCTCTCTTCTTATTGCCCCGTGAAGCTCCTTCCTTTCCTCTGAAGTCCCAGACCCCCAGCCCCGTCTCCTTGCTTCACAATGGCATGTATACCTCATTTTGCCCATCTTTGGAATTGCCATGTCTGTGTCGTTTTCCTGTAAGTACACTGTTAAATTTGATTTTCTCCTGCTAATCTGTCTCATGGCAATTTCATTCTTTGTCCAGCTAGAAGGACCTTCGAGGGGACAAGAGTTCTTGCTCCCTGACACATACATTCCCATGATAAATAAAGTTTAATTTATAAATTAGGCACAGTAAGAGATTAGCAACAATAACTAATAATAAAATAGAATATAATAATATACTGTAATAAAAGTTATGTGACTGTGGTCTCTCTCAGAATATCTTATCATACAACATATCTCAGATGTCTCAGGTATCTTATCATACGCCTGGGTGGCTCAGGGGGTTAAGCGTCTGACTTCAGCTCGGATCATGATCTCATAGCTCGTGGGTTTGAGCCCCACATCGGGCTCTGCACTGACAGTATGGAAACTGCTTGGGATTCTCTCTCTCTCCCTCTCTCTCTGCTCCTCCCCCACTCACTCTTCTTCTCTCTCTCTCTCTCTCTCTCTCTCAAAAATAAATAAACAAATTTTTAAAAATCTTATTGTGCTTACTCACCCTTCTTGTGATGATGTCAGATGATAAAATGCCTCGTGCTGAGATGAAATAAGGTGAATGACACAGACATTGTGATGTAGTGTTCGGCTACTATTGACCTTCTGATGACACTTCAGAAGAAGGATCACGTGCTTCTGGACTGCCCCCCCCCCCCAGGTAACTGAGACCACAGATAAGGGAGACCACTGTGCTGCTGTCCCCACCCCTGGGGAGAATGGGAGCGTGTCGTCAGTGAGGCAGACTCAACGAAAAGGGCTGTTTTCGGAACTGCCTCCCACCCAGGCAGCACTGACTTCATGCCCAGGGGAGAAGAGGGCTTTGTGCCTGAATTGAAAGGGCCTGTGACTAAGGCTTGTGGCACTCTGAGGCTCAAGGACCCTTGTGTTGTCAACCCTCTGAGCATAAGCAGGGAATGTTCTTGCTTCACCAGAGCCATGAGGCTTTTCTCCCACTTGGAGCTTCAGGCCCCCAGCTGGGACAGAGTGGCCACCTGCTTGGAGGAGTTTCTCTGGGGTCAGGGCTGAGGTCTCCTCTCAGCAAGCTTCCAACTTTAAGGACACTATAAATATACACACTGGAGATCCCCAAATACACTCAAGTGAGGGGAATCGTTTTTTTAATTTAATGTTTTATTTATTTTTGAGAGAAAGAAAGAGACAGAGCACAGGGGAGGGAGGGGCAAAGAGAGAGAGAGGGAGACACAGAATCCGAAGCAGGCTCCAGGCTCTGAGCTGTCAGCACGGAGCCTGACCCGGGGCTTGAACTCATGAACCATGAGATCATGACCTGAGCCGACATCAGACGCTTAACCGACTGAGCCACCCAGAAGCTCCCAAGTGAGGGGAATCTTAATGTCAAACTAATGAAGGCTGTGAGTCATGGAGATTTAGGTATTAATGTATATGAAATCCCATTTGTGGTCACAGGCTAGTGAAACCCGAGGTATTTTGGCTACGGATACACAGATCCATTTCCACAAGATGTATTCTTTAGGATTTAGTACTCAATTCTCTAATTTAACCACTCATTATCATTCATTAAAAAAACAAAAACTGGGGCGCCTGGGTGGCGCAGTCGGTTAAGCGTCCAACTTCAGCCAGGTCACGATCTCGCGGTCCGTGAGTTCGAGCCCCGCGTCAGGCTCTGGGCTGATGGCTCGGAGCCTGGAGCCTGTTTCCGATTCTGTGTCTCCCTCTCTCTCTGCCCCTCCCCTCCCCTGTTCATGCTCTGTCTCTCTCTGTCCCAAAAATAAATAAAAAACGTTGAAAAAAAAAATTTAAAAGAAAACAAAAACTGCTCAAAATTTCACCTGTATCTTCCAGATGCCCGCTTGGTGGGAAATCCAGTCAATCACCCCACTCTGCTTTCCCCCACTGGATGGCAAACCACTTGTTTGGGATGTGTCACTGCACTGATCGATTTGACCGGATGTTTGGCAATGTGGGACAGGCTTTCAGTTGAGCCTGTGGAATGTAGGGAGTTTTAAACTTGTCTAATTGTTGCCTTGGTTCCTGAAGTGGCTGCATTATTCGGCAGCAGTAGAATCTTTTAAAAAAGTTTCTCTAAGAGATTTTCCCCACACAGCCACCTGTGCTATTATGGACAACAAGGCCTTTATCTCAGGAACCTAAAATTGGGAAAATTTAATAGCTCCAGACTCAGTCTTGGCATCTGTCCTGACCCTGCATGGGGATGAGTCATGTGCGTTTCTTTCAGAGTCAAGTGCTCTAAACACCGACCCAACAAAAAGGCTTTGCTGATGAACATAATGACAAAAACGCTTTGAAAAAACACTTCATTACAAGATACCTTTAGGGCATTTGAGATGATTTCACGCAGATGCCTCTTGGCTTTCCCACATCGTGAATGAGGAGTTACGTGAAATTGCAAAATCTTATTACAGGAAATTCACAGAGGAAATTTCAACTTGTACCTGAAAAGCCAGGTCTGAGAATTTGCAACTGTGATGCCACAGTCAGTGTAAGGATCTGATTATTTCTTCATTTGGCTCCTAGGACCTCACCCTTTCCTGCTTCTCCTCCCCCTCCTTGGCTGCTCCTCTCAGTCCCTCAGCTGGTCCTCTGGATACTCCCATGCTTCACTGTCTATCTGCACTCCTCCCCTGGTTGATGTCATGGGTCTCATGGCTTTCAATGCTATCCACATCCTGGTACTTCTGTATTTATAACTCAGCCCGTACATTGCCCTGAGCTCTGGGCTCATTCACCCAGCCTGCTCAACATCTCCACTGAATGTGAAACAGCCATCTGACGCGTCTGACCCTGAGGTCCTGGACTCCTCTCCCAAATCTGTTCAGCCCACATTCTTCCCCATCTCAGTTGATGGCGAGTTCATCCTTGCAGTTGCTCAGGCTGAAATAACTTAAGAGTCGTTGCAGTGAGTTGAATGGTGGCTCCCAAAAAGATGTGTCCACGTCCTAACCCCCAGTACCTGTGAATGTGACCTCGTTTGGGAAGAAGGTCTTTGCAGATGTACTTAAGTTGAGGATCTGGAGATGAGATCACATTGAGTATCTGGGTGGGCCCTAAATCCAATGACAAGTGTCCTGAGATGAAAGAAGAGATGACATAGACACAGAGGTGAAGACCGTGTGAGGAAGGAAGAAGAGACACAAGTCTTGCAGTCACAAGCCAAGGGGTGCCTGGAACCCGCCCTCCCCCAGAAGCTGAAGAGGTGAGGAACAGAATATCCCCGGGAGCTCCTGGAGATAAGGAAGCCCTGCCAGCTCCTTTGTTTCAGACCTTCTGGCTTCCAGAACTGTGAGAGAAGAAATTTCTGTCATTTTAAGCCCCCAAGTTTGTGATGCTGTGTTACAGCAGCTACAGGAAACTAATACAGTCATCTTTAACCTTTCTCTCTCATGGCCAGTCTTGGAGCAGATCCCTTAAACCCTGACAGTGGACTTTGTTTTCTTTTTCTCCTTTTCCTCCTCCTCCTCCCCCTTGCCCCCTTCTTCTTCTTCTTCTTCTTCTTCTTCTTCTTCTTCCTCTCCTTTTTCTTCCTCCTCTCCTTCTTCTTCCCATCCTCCTCCTCTCCTTCTTCTCCTCTTCCTCCTCCTCGTCCTCCTCCTCCTTCTTCACAAGAGTGCTGGAATTAAAGCTTTGATTACTGAGGCATCCACTTCAAAAAGACATCACTTCAAAGACAGGTATCTCAAAAACCACAAAAAACACATTCTCAGCCACAGGACCAGATAAAGAGCCTGGCCACCATCCCACCTTGATGATCCTTTGTTTTGGAGGTCTTGGTTGATTTCAATATCTGACCATTTGGACCACTTGTTTTTTCTCTTCCCACATTTTAAATTCCTGCTCTTAACTTTTAAATTTACCCATGAAGAATGAATGTGATAAAAACCCTAGGTCCCCAGCCTCAACCCCAGTAAAACCAGAACCCTAGGCCTATGCCTTTTCTCTACCAGTGACCTTGCTGTGTGGCCTCAGGTGTGCTGTGCAATTATCAGGTCCTGTAAGTAACAAATTAACCTTAATTTTTTCAGTTTCCTGATGGTTATTGCTGAAGGATATCTTGCATTAATAATAGGAACCGCAAGGGCTGCTCTAACCACAACATTGGTTATTGATAGACTGACACAGAAAACATCCTATTTTCAAAGTGCACCCAGAATCTGACAACTTCTTACTCCCTCCATTGCTATCTACTTGGCTTGAGGTCTCAGCATGTCTTACCTGGAAGACTGCAATCTCACCAGTCTCCCTGGCTCTGCCTTTGACCCTCCTCGGTTATCCTTTCAACACAGAAATCAGAACGTCTTTCCTCTAGCTACCGTCTCAGAATAAAAGCCAAAGTGTTACTAAAAATAGGTTGCCATGGCCTTCATGACATTGGCTGGCCTCTTGTGTCTCTAACCTCATCTTAAGCTACTTCCCCTTTACTGCCTCTGATCCGGCCACTATGGACCCTTCACTCTTCTTTGTCTATACCAGTCATGCTTCTACCTCAGGGACTTTGCACTCACTTATTCTTTTGTCTGAGAAATAATCTTTGTCTTTGAAATAATCCACATCCCAAAGTGGCACATTTGGGGAGCAGGGGTGCTTGTCCTGAACCCTTTCATATGCATAGGGAAAATCATAGCGTATATAGGGCTCAGTACCAGTTGTGGTTTCAGTCATCCACTGGTGGCCTTGGAAAGTATTCCCTGCAGGTAAGGGAGGGAGATTATAGTCATGAATAAATCGATTGAAGAAGAGGCTGTCACCTAATTTTACTTTCCAGAACCATCTGAATCTCCACTCTATCTCCAACTGAGACACTTCCCTAGAGAGATTTTTTTTTTTTATTTGGAAATGATCTGTCTTCTAAAATGATAGGCCAGTAGACTATTTCCAATTCCAACAAAAGACACAAACCACAGGGAAAATAAGAGCAGTGGTTAGAACCCTTTGGAAGAGGGTTCCACCCCTTCCATGCAAACCTCCAGACGCTCATACCTGACAGAAACCCTCAGCTTGCCCATGGTAGAGCTGGAAACCAATGTAACTATTTCAGCCTTGACCTACCCTCCCACAACCCAAGTAAAGAGGGACTCCTGAAGTGGAGACCAAAATATTTTTTTTCTTCTTCCCCGGTTCTCTCAGATTCACTCTTGGGTTATCTTGTAGAAAAGGATTCAGTAATCTGGAACTTTCAACAATGAATCAAATTTATAATAGCAGTGTTCATAAGAAGATTTTTAATGTCTTTGGTTTTTATTATGTGTTAGCCACTGTGTTACACATTATATATATATATATATATATATATATTCTTACTTATATAAAAATATATATTTATATATAAGAATACATAACTCATTTCTTATTTATATATATATATATATTTAAATTTTTTTATGTTTATTTTTAAGAGAGAGACAGACAGACCGACAGAATGTGAGCAGGGGAAGGGCAGAGAGAGGGGAAGACACAGAATCCAAAGCAGGCTCCAGACTTTGATCTGTCAGCACAGAGCCTGACCAGGGCTCGAACCCACAAACCACGAGATCATGACCTGAGTCGAAGTTGGACCCTTAACCAACTGAGCCACCCAGGCACCCATGTTTTTTTTTTCTTTTTAGAGAGAGAGAGAGAGAGAGCACAAGCAGGGGAGAGGGACAGAGGCAGGAGAGAGAGAGAGAATCTTAAGCAGGCAACGTGCCTAGCACGGAGCCCTACATGGGGCTCAATCCCATGACCCTACGATCATGACCTGAGCTGAAATCAAGAGTCAGACGCTCAACTGACTGAGCCACCAGGTGCTCCTGTTTTTTTCTTACTTAATCCATACACAAAGCTTTTGACATAGATTTAGTATCCCAATTTTACAGAAAAGCAAATTGAGGCTCAGGAAGTTTTTATTAACAAGGCCACACAGCCAGTAAGTGCTGAATCTGGGAGCCCAAGCCAGTGTAATTCCAAAGCCTGAGCTTTGAGCTACAATGCCATGTTAGTGTTCAACTTCAGATGTAAAAATATCACCCCAAACCTTCTCTGAAAACATAAAAGCCCTTCACAAAACACAATTTTATTAATGGGTTCCTTTGGACGTCATTGCAGTAAATTTGGTCTGTGTCCCAGAAAGACTTGTGTACTTGCAGGGAAGAAAACACAGGCTGGGTCAGGTCCTCCTGGGTGCTGTGATGCTGAGAAGCCTCCCTGTGTCCCAGGCCTGGACCCATGAATTGCTGGAAATGCAACTCTGGGAGAGGCATGTGTAGGAAGCAGGGGATGGGGGGAGGTGTGGGTGAGGCCACTTAGAGGAAGAAGCGAGTTCCTGAGAAAGATTCTAAATCACCAGAGGATGTTACCTTTATTTCAGAAACCAAGGAGTTTTGCCCACCAGGTCATCGCTCTGGTTTTGTTCATTGCCAAGTAACTTCACTAAAGATGAACTCAGATATGAAAAATAAAGATGGTCATTAAAAGTTTTATTGCAGGGATGCCTGGGTAGCCCAATCAGTTGAGCACCTGTCTCTTGATTTCAGCTCAGGTCATGATCTCACAGTTCATGAGTTCAAGCCCCAAGTGGGACTCTGTGCTGACAGCATGGAGCCTGCTTGGGATTCTCTCTCTCCCTCTTTCTCTACCCCTCCCCTGCTCATGCACACTCACTCATGCTCGCTCTATAAATAAATAAATAAGTAAATAAATAAACTTTTTTCTTGTAACGTTTTATTGTAGTACATGCCCAGTGGCTGTGTTCCCCCTCAGTGGCTGTTTTTAAATAACATCCCTTTGAAATCTTATTCTTTACATTTTTTTTCATCAAATGATTGGAACTGTTTGATGGGTTAAGTGAAATTTCACTTTAGAATTATGTTGCTTTATAACATTAAAAAAAACGCCCCAAAAAGTGAGGTATTCATTTTAACTTTTCTTCTCATCCAAAAGAAACATCAAATTCAAGTCTGGAGAAAAGAAATTGTGACAATTTCCTCCTTTTTGTCAACATAATTGTATAAGGCTTATTTTTAAAAATCAGTTAAATTATTAACCTTCAAGAAATGAGACAGATAATGAAAACCGAGATGGCCTCAGAATGTCACAAGCACCGGGACAGCCATCCTTGCAGGAACTGTAAATCGAAGCGTTTCGATGAAATGCACGACAGAACCAATTCATTTGCATCCCATTTTATAGGACACTAAACAGAAGAGCGGGTGTCACCATTTCATTATCCCTATCACTCATGCATATTGCATGATGAATTAATGTAGTGATGCAAAATCTGAAGCAACCTTAAAGGGGACAGCATGAGGCTCAGAGCCACTTACGCCAAGGTGCGTGGTTCTATCAACTAAAATCTATCATCATTGTGTCATCTCGCTCTCTTGCCGCCGTAATCTAACGATATCAGAGGCATTGAATCTGGAAACGGAAGTGACAGGACAGGCCTCTATGCTGCAAGTAATACTTACGAGAACCAAGCCACTGGAAAGAAAACCCTCCCCTTGGGGAATGGGCAGCCAATGAGAGATTGCCTTGATGATGTAATGCCTTTTCTCCCTGGTGAGTCCTTGGTTAAATGAAAACAAAGATAATGATAATGTGCTCCAGGAGTTTGTGAATTCCTTCTGCCTGAACAACTCCTGGCATTTTGCAGACATCTCATTGATCTCAGGAGGTGGGCATGATCTCTGCTTAAGAAAAGGCAAGGATTTCAAACGTAGGACCAAGCTAGAGCCCAAAGCGACAGATGGACCATAGCCTCCTCAGAGCAGCAACATGACTCTCTCTGTTCCTAGGGTTTGCCCTGGGTTGGGTGGTCTGGAATGTTTTCCAACACCACCAAGCAATTCTCTATTTCTCAGTGGACACTGAGTGGGTGTCCTACAAATTTAACTCAGTTATGACACTACCTGCAAATAGCCTCAGATCACACAGGTTAAGGGCTAAAGTCCCACAGTCCCCATTTCAGACACCAATTACAAGTCCAAATGGTTGTGCTCTGAGCAGCTGGCTATAAGTCAAAGGTTCCCATGACTCCCTCCTCAGGTTTGATTAATTTCCTGCAGCACTTCCTAGAACTCAGAGATACACTTACTTACCTCTGCCAGTCCATCATAAAGGATATTGTAAGGGATACAGATGAGGAGAAACATAGGCCAAAGTCCAGCAGGGTTTTCACATAGTTTCTATCCCCGTGGAACTGGGGTGTACCACCTTCCCAGCACTTGAAAGCATGCACCAACCCAGAAGCTCATCAAATCTTCTTGCGCAAGGGTTTTTGTAGAACTTAATCGGCAGCCCCCTGAGGTTGGCTTGTGGGGCTGAAAATTCCAACCTTCTGATCAGTTGGGTCTTTCCGGCGACCAGATGCATCCTGAAGCTATATAAGTCACTGCATTAGCATAAACTCAAGTGTGCTCTAAAAGGACCCCTTATGAATACCAAAAGACCCTCCTATCACTCAGGGAATTCCACAGGTTTAAGGAGTTCTGTGTCAGGAACCAGGGACAAAGACCAAATATGTCTCCTACTATACCCTGGATGGGCATCACCAGCACTTTTCAGGGATGGTGGGCAGGGACCGGTCCAGATAAGAGAGGATGGCAACCCCCTGGGGTGAGGACTCCAGGGTGTCGCCCTACATCCAGCCTCACCGCCTCCAGTCTCTCCCCCGCTGATCTATGCCAGACTTGTTCCAACAAATTGTATCTCTGACGACATCTTCTGCTCAAAATAAAGTCCTGGCATCACTGAAATCTTGTCCTTCCAGATTTACCTCAAACTACTCTCTGCCCACACTCCGGGCTCCAGCCCAGCCCACATCTGTGCAACCCCACCTCTGAGCCTTTTCCATACTGTCCTTTCTGCCCACCATGCTCTTTGCCCTGCTCACGTCCCAACCCTCCCCCGTTTGCACGTGAAACCATCCCCAGTGCTTGTCCTGATCTGCCATTCCCTCCTCGGAAGAAAACTCTTCTTTAGCTTAAAGATAGAAAGAGGTGCGTGGTCCGGTGTGAGGGTCCACAAACATATTTGCCTGAAGACCTCAATAAGTTTTTGTAAGACCATGTGTCCCCTCACACATTTTAAATTGACATAAAAAGGTATTCATTATAAGCTTAAGTAACTGCAAAGACAGTCATTTCTGATGCAGTGGTTCTCAAATTTGTGCATGCATCAGAATCACCGGGAGGGCAAGTTAAAACACAGCTTGCTGGGCCCGTTCTCAGAGTCTCTGATTTGGTGGGTCTGGGGCCACCTGAGAATCTGTAAAGTTCACAGGTGATCCCAATGCTGCTGGCTCAGAAACCACACTGTGAGAACTGCTGTCCTGGTGTATTGTGACTATTGACATTTAAAAATAAAACCGTCCTCTTGCTCTTTTAAATGCATCCGGCGAAATCTAAATACCACAGCAATTGAGAGCCACCATCATCCATTTTTCTAACTCCTCCATTGAATTTTATGCTAACGCTAATATTTATTCTTAAAAAATATGCTATGCTAATATTTATTCTTAAGATTATTTTATAGATTATTTTTTCATATATCCCTGCCGTAAATATATGTATAGAAGTTGGAATTGAAATTTATTTCATTTTCCTATAACTAGTAGGCTGAGTGTTTGAAATGTTTACTTTGGATTACTTAGTATCACAATTATTAGTATACAAGAATGTATGTATATTTCTTAAAGATGAAATGTATTGGACATGTATCTTTTAATTAGATGGGCTGTCTTTTTTTCAATTAGTTCTTGTATTTTTTCATTAACATTCGTTATTGCAGAATGATACAAGCTTCTATATGAATTCTATTCCTATTTCTATTTTTTAAAGATATATGCACCAAAGAATATTGTTGACATGAAGAAGTAGGCGAAAAATGGAATGAATTTTGTAACTTCAATTTTACTTAATTCTCTGAATGCCTTCCAGGTTATAGACCAACAATGATATAGTGAATAACATCTAAAATTATTCTTAATGATCTACCAGCTAAAAATCTCATTAGGTTCTTCTTCAATACAGTTGAAAGCAATGAATTAGAAAAACATGTAGTTTGCAAAATGCTTTGTTAGCCAAATATTTTCAGTACTGACACCATTATTTCTAATTGCACCTTTCTTTGCTGCACTGGACATTTTGTTTCACTTGTTTGCTGGGTTGGGATATTTGTTTATTTGTTTGTTTGGGGTTTTTTTTGGAGGGAGGGGTTGCTTTTTTAATTACTAGGACAGAGGCTGGCAAACTAAGGGCAGCCAAATCCTGTCTAACCTGCTTTTGAACAGCCCTCAAGTTAATAATGGATTTTACATTTTTTAAAGGATTGTAAAACACGCTCACACAGACACACACACACACACACACACACACACACAAGAATATACAAAGGGATAGTATGGCCCACAAATTCTGAAATATTTACTATCGCGCTCTTATCAAGTAAAGTCTTCCAACTGATCTAGGACAAAGCAGCCTGGTAAGAATGGAGGGTGCACATACAACTTTATTTGTAAAGTGAAAGAATGGCCTTTCTGATCATCTCAGGATGATCAATTCTAGAAGAGATACATGTGGAAGATTAGAATCTGGAAGATGAGTCCCACATCTATTGCTGCATAACAGACCACCTAAAACTCAGTACCTTAAAACAACAATCATGTACTTTGCTCACAAATATGTAACTTGGGTAGGGCTCAGAAGAGAAAGCTCATCTCTGTTCCCTGTGGCTTCAGCAGGAATGGCTTGACCAAGGGGTGGGGAATGACTTCCTTACATGGAAGTCCAAAATGACTTCCTTACATGGCTGTCAAGTGTTGATGGTTGTCAACTGGGACCTCTGTCAGGGTGGTGGTCGGAGGCTTTTAGGACCTGTGCAGAAAAGAGGCGACACAGCAGGCCTGACTGCTCTCCTTAGGCGGATCTACTTATACGGCTGGCTCTGACTGGTATTTGAAAATTTGGATTTGGGGAGGGGTCTCATCACCCTAACTGGCAAGGGTATCTTCTGGTACTTAACCTGTACAAACAATGTGGTTTAAATTGAACCCCTGCTTTCCTTCTGAGGGTCTAAAATCTTGGTACCTGCTAGGCAGAGGATACCTACATGATGAACCCCCAATAAAAACCCTGGGCACTGGAGACATTTCACATGATCATCACTGCTCATTGCTGAAAGAATTAAGCATGTCCTGTGTGACTCTCTACTTTGAAGGTTTGCACCATGTTTCCTCCTGACTTTACCCTATGTACCTTTTCCTTTTGCTGGTTTTACAATGTATCCTTTTACTATAATAAATCTGAGCCATGAGTACAACCATATGATGAGTCCTGTGAGACCTCATAGTTGAATCATCAAACCCGGGGGTGGTCTTAGCGTCCCCAGCACAGTTCCTTTGTATGTGGGTCTCTCCTTGAGGTCTGGGATTTCTCACAGCATGGTGGCTGGATTCCAAAATGAAGTATCCTGAGCGAGAGAGCAGGTGGACCTAGCCTCAGAAGTCGTGCAGCTTCACTTCTGCCAACTGTATTAGTTGAGATGTTCACAAAGGCCTACCCCAGTTCAAGGGGGAAGACACAGACTCCTTCTTCTTCCTGTTTGGGTATGCAGGATTCCAGAACAGGGTGTGGGTGGGAAATATCATTTAAGCTATTTTTGGAAAACAAAATTGATCATACCCTTAAAACCCTCTTCACCCATATACCCTTGAAATATCTCGGAATGCCTCTGGGTCAGGTTCCTTCATCTACTGGTACAGCAAATAAAACATTGACTTTTGAGTCAGAAAGACTGGATTTGCATCCTGGCCCTGTCACTTCCTGCCTATGTGATCTGGGGAGGGCTGTCTCTTGTTGTCTCTAAACTTCAATGATATCCATCTCAAAGTTGCTTGGAGAACCACACGAAATTATTTCTGCAAAACTGCCAACCATGAGGCTAAGATCAGTGTAGATATATTTCCTTCTCCAGTTGCCCTCCTCCTAACACTCTATCTATGCCTCTACTGCACCACTTACAACTTTGAACTTGGTTCTTTAGTTATTTGCATACAAACTAACCTCCCCTAACCTCTAGTAGTAGGGGTAGCATAACTTCTTAGGGCACCAGGAGTAGCATAACCTCCTTAAGGGCATCAGTTAGGTCTTCCTCTTCAGTCCCCAACATACACACACACGCACACACACACACACACACCTCCTAACCCAGCACCTAAACATGGAAGTCATTTAGCAAATCTATGAAGAATGCTAATTTATGGACATTTTCCACTGAGCTTAATTCAGTGCCATCACAAAGAGTGCTGAGTCCATGCTTATTGATTCGCTCATTGCCACAAGTCCACATGCTAGTTACCACCTTGAGTTGCACTAAGGAGAATGCTAGAGATATGTGCTCCACGTGCGTGCATGGTCGTGTGCCTGCATGCCACAGACACATCTCTTTGGGGGCGGGGGATCATGGGAGGGAGGCCTTGAGGCCCACAATTAGGCTCCTGATTGAAAGGAGATGAAATGAATTGGTACCCTTTGGCCTCGTGAAGGGTGTATATGTCGTGGTAAAGCACTGGCTTTGGAGTCATATGTTACTTCTCTCTCATCAACCACCTTTTATTCTTTTTTAATTGTGGTAGACATAACATAAAACTTATTGTCTTAACCATTTTTAAGTGTACAGTTTCATGGCATGAAATACGCTCACAGTGTTGTGCAACCATCACCTCCATCCATCTCCAGAACCCTTTCCATCTTGCAAAAACTCTATGCCCATCACACAATGCCCCGTTCCCACTTCCCCCAGGCAGGCAGCATTCTATTTTCTGTCTCTACGAATCTGACCACTCTAGGTACCTTACACAAGCAGAGTCATACAGTATTTCTTCTTGTGACGGGCTTGTTTCCTTTAGAGTAATATTCTCTGCATTCACCCATGTTATAGCATGTGTCAGAATTTCCTTCCTTTTTAAGGCTGAAAAATACTGAATTATTCCAGTATTCCAATATTTCTATTGCAATATTCTATTTTGTATATATGTGTATTTTATGAAATATATATGTATATGCATATGTATGGAGTATATATATTCCATTTTATGTGTGTGTGTCTGTATATATATAGATATATATTTGATCAGTTTACCCATTGATGGATGCTAGGGTTTCATCCACTTTTTATCCTTTTGTTGTTGTTGTTGTTGTTGTTGTTATTATGTTTATTTATTTTGAGAGAGAGAGAGACAAGAGTGTGAGCGGGGGAAGGGCAGAGAGAGAGGGAGACATAGGATCCGAAGCAGGCTCAGGTTCCAAGCTATTAGTGCAAAGCCCAACGCGGGGCTCGAACCCACAGACCTGAGCTGAAGTCGGATGCTCAACCAACTGAGCCACCCAGGTGCCCCAGACTTTTTAGCTATTGAATGATGTTGCAATGGATATGGGTATACCAGCCCTTTTATGCCTACCTCTTCATCTAAATAGTCTCTTCTCCCCAGTTCTAGTCTATCTGTAATTCCCTTAATTTCCAACATCAAATTCTTCAATTTCTCAAGCATAGCAAGGACACAAAGCTAGCTCCCACTAAAATTGAGATACACAGATAAAATGTAGCTACTTTGTTTTGTCTATAATTAGTTTGATTTTCTTCCTTAGCTCTGACACTGTGGATGTGCCAGAAAAAAAAAAAAATTAAGTTTGTTTTGATCTGATCATTTATGTGTTTTTAGGATACAATATTTTTAGATAAAAATGCTCACTCCTCAGGACTAAGTGAATGTCTGCGGTGATAGAAGTATTCTGTATCTTCACTGGGGCATGTATTGGTTTTGTGAGTACCTTTGTCAAAATTCAAGCTATGTACTTAATATCTGTGGCTTTATTGTGTGTAAATAATATCTCCGTAAAGTTAATTATAAAACTTTTAAAACCTCACTCTTTCAGATAGCTTTCCCTCCCCTTGCTTCTTTGTTATAATGGCTCTGGGGTATATGAGGGAAGAGAATTTTGTGTCCCTGGCTTGTCCTGGGACAGAGTCTAGTCAGTTCTGCAGCAGAAGAGGAATATAGGATATGGTAAGACAAGGAAATGGGTGGGATCTGCCTTTGTCTTCCAAGAGGAGAAATGTAGGGGTTTCTAGCTTGGTGAAACCTAAGTAGCAAAATCTGGGACTGTCCTCCTGGATTGTCCCAAAGTAGCTGTGGTCCAGAGTTCTTTCTTTGTTGTCATTCATTCCCTTTCTGACAAACACTTCCACCGGCACCACAGCAGGATGACCAGACAGCTCAAAGATTGGTTTGGTATTTTCTGACGTGCACATGTGTTTGACTGTCCCCATGGTCCTGGGTGGAGGGTGTGACCCTGGCTTGGTGTGTGTGTCTGGATACTTGCTGACTGCAATCTGCTGGTCTCTAGACAATCTCCCTCTTTCTCCTGGTGCTACTGGCCCCAAATGCTGAAACTGGCAACTGCTCGTTCAGCAATTCTAGGGCAGGCAATGCAGGAACATGGCAGGGATGGAACAGGGGCCTCTTTCCTTCTCAACTCAGCATCGTCTCAGTTCTTGCCGCAAAGTCCTAGGCTTCCCATCAGTCCATATGGCCAGCTGGTCTACCCCAAGCCCTGCTCTGGGGGCCACTCATCTAGTGCTCAAAAAGGGCCCCATGGTAAGACCACCAACTCTCAATTCAACTTATGCACCATGTGAAAGCTGAGGGCAGCTCAGGAAAGCTATGCTCAGGGCCCCTCTTTTCCTGATCAGACTGCTCTACTTCTCTGTGGCTATGCCAAAGACTGGATGGGCCAGAGAGTTTAGGCATGTAACACATGCCTAATACACTGGCATGTATTAGGTGCAAAATAAGTATTTGTTGAATGAATAAGAGCTATGAGATGACTTCTGAGGAGGTAGGGTGAATTCCCTGAGGAAGTGCTATTTTGGCTGATGTTAAAGATAAGAAGCTCCATTTTCTTAACTCAAATGCTACTGAATGAATTTATATTAACCAGACTCTCAGGAGACTAATTCACACACCAGGATACACTTATTATTTTTGCACTAGGAGATATACCTGATTTCATATTTCCCTAGGAAGCACCCAAAAAAAATTCCAAGGGGAACTATCTTTGGTGTTACTGAAATTCTGTTGAGTTGAGCAGTATTTATGTGTTCTGGGAGCCAAATTAATTATCCCAAGGCTAACATAGAAGAACTTGGAATCAGTAAAGTGGACACTACCTTGACTTAAAGGACATTCAGTGGCGCCTGAGTGGCTCAGTCGGTTTAGTGTCTGACTTCGGCTCAGGTCATGATCTCGTGTTCATGGGTTTGAACCCTGCTTCAGGCTCTGTGCCGACAGCTAGGAGCCTGGAGCCTGCTTCGGATTCTGTGTCTCCCTTTCTCTCTGCCCCTCCTCTGCTCACACTCTCTCTCTGCCTCTCAAAAATTAAAATAAAACGTCAAAAAATTAAAAGATAAAAGAACATTCATAGAAGTCATTCATACAACTTACATAAAACTACTTTCCTACTAGGGGCGTTCCTGTGCAGATCAAAGCTCCCTCCCCCTGCCCCCCACAACTTGGTCGTACTGAGGAATGAGAGCACATCACATTATTGCAATTATTCCTTTTCCTGGACTCCAAGCTGGGAACTAATGTGAAATTTCAGGGCCGTATTATTTTGCCTTTGGCTGTCTGTGAACCTATTGTCATCAAGGCAGTTATCATCCTGAGATTGTGCCAACTTTACTTTCTTCCTAGTTCCTGAGATCCTTTTAAATCAGCAGTCTATGACGGCTTTTGTATGCCTCTTACAGGATGACCTCCACACAGCCATATGCTCTCTCTGGGTAATATATCTATTTCCATATGGATACGTGCATGTGCTTCTGTGGGGCTCTTCATACATCTGCATTCAGGTGCATGGATTTGTGGTATGACAGCAAAGTCTTGTGCTTTACTTCACTAGCCCCATGTGAACATTTACCTCAGTGTTCAGGCACATCACCCATCTGTGGATACATACATGTGCATATCTGGGTGTTGAAAGTGTATACATAATATTTATGGGGCACCTGGGTGGCTCAGTCAGTTACGTGTCTGACTCTTAGTTTTGGCTCAGGTCATGATCTCACAGTTTGTGAGTTTGAGCCCCATGTCGGGCTCGAAGCCAACAACACAGAGCCTGCTTGGGATTGTCTCTCTCTCTTTCTCTCTGCCCCTCCCCTGCTTGTGTCTCTCTCTCTCTTTCTCCCTCTCTCTCCCTCTCTCTCAAAATAAATAAACTTTTAGAAACAAAAAAGAAAGTGTCTACAGATATTTACTATACAAATCCTTCGGGAGCACTGCTGGCTGCCCAGAAGTGACAATCTGTTTAAACCAGATGAAAGTTGAGTCAAGGGAGTCTAGAAGGCTGGGCACTTCTTGGACACCAGAGAATCTGTCCTTTGCTGAGCCATGGAGAAAAGCAGGGAATGAGTTAATGTGAATGCTGGCAGATCTCAGAAGAGTATTTTGCTCACAAAAACTGAAAATAGCATATGGAAGTAGGACATTTGAGCCTTATGGAGAAGAATTAAAGGATACTTTGTAACAAAATGCCATTCAGGAAGTAGGGGATCTCTACAGTCCATGTGGGCCTGAAGCACTATGGGTCCAAAGGGTCATTTCTAGCTCATGAAACATATTGAAGTTAATTTCCTTAAAATGAAGATTTTCCCCCATCTGCCTTTATAAAACAGATGTTTCTAGTCAGAGCCTTCCCTAACGACAGTAGGTTTCTCCTTTGAGCAGCAGTGCTGTGGAACAGGCACCCTCATCCCCAATAATTTTCCTGGAAGATCTGAGAAGTGAGTGCAGCTGAGCGGTGAGGAAGGAGTTAGAAGCTGCACTATCTTGACGGTTCTGGCCTTAGGACCTCCGAGGTCAATGCACTGGGCTCGATGAACCTCTCACCCCACCTCCGGCCCTGCCCCTCCTTCCCTCCTTCCCTCTGACACTTGGCTTTGCTTTCTCTTGAGTGCTGAATGTTTCTTGAATTAACCGTTTCATTTAAAAAAAATACACTTTCATCACCACGTATTAATCGCCTCCTATGACATAGTCCTATGACATCAGAGCTGCTGCCTGTCCATGTAGTGCTTTGGGACAAATTAGAAAAGATGTCCCTTCCACCTTACTTTTCTCTAGGAAAAAATTGTCATAATATACTGATTTTGTTTGAATGAGACCCGTTAGTGCCACCTGCAGGAAAACCATCCGTGATGTCTATAATGTGAACTGTGCCCTCTTAGAGTTAAAAGCACAGGCCCTAAAACAGGACAGTCTGGATTCCAATCTAACTCTGCCTCTTCCAACAGTGTGACCTTGGACAAATTGCTTCACTTTTCTCAGCACTAGGTTTTCTCCATTTGTAACAGGGGAATAATCTACCAAAGTATCAAACTTGTTGTAGAGATTAAATGAGACAATGTATGTAAAGCACTTAGGGGTACCTTCCTCAAATAGTACACGATGTGCAAAAAGGACGGGAGCACATTAAGAGCACACGTGGTGTAAAGTAAAAACCAGATTTATTGGGGAAACACTTAAAGGCACAGAAGTCATAAGTGTTGATGAGGCTATGAGGTCGCACGATTCCCCAGGGTGGTATGTCGGACTTGGCTCGGGAGGACAGCTACACTTGGGAAGATCCCAGGAAAGGGATCTGTGCCTTCAGTGCTCCACACACATTTGGAGAAAGAACAGGAACATCTGGATAACTCTGTGGTGATGGAGCTTCCTGAGCCTTGAACCAGCCTTGTTAGAAAGAGTCTCCGCCTTTGGCATTGGCCTCCTCCTCTCTTACCTGACTCCGACCAAATCTACAAATCTTTTGTAGATTTCTTACTACAAAAGAGAAGGAAATGAGCCTCCAGGGCCACGTGACTTTCTCTCTGAATGTGTCACACAAGAAAACATGGCAAGGGTTGAACTCAGCTTTTCCGGTTTCTGCCTCAACTAACAAGTCAGCCTAGAAATCATCAAGCCACTGTAATTGAAACTAAGTCCAAATGTCTTAGAGCCCTACATTGAAAAGGACACATGAGGGATCATGTAATTCAATCCTACATTTGTGGATAAAAAGGAGACTCAAAGCGCATGGTTTATTTGGTTATCAGTAAAAAGTGGCTGTCAGGACTCGAGTCCTCATCTTCCAAATTCCATTTCCTCTTAAATTGCAATGAAGTGCAATTTAACCTTGTTTAGCACATCAGTCACAGACATCCTATTAAATACAAGGGACTGAAGAAAAGACAGTAGCTTCCAGAGTGAACCCAGAGAGCGAAGAGATGCAGGGATGACCAATTTTGTTCAAAGCCTTTGACTTCTGTAAACAAGAAAAGCTATATAATTTAGCAAATAATGATCAGGAGGGCACCACTTGTTCGGATCTAGGACAGGTCGTCAAAGGTTTGTTCAGAGGAAAAATTATAATCTTAAAACCTTTTTAGTTTAAGAAGAATGCATGCTAAAGAAGCGATTATTCGGGAAGATAAACTGAAGACAAAGCACAATGTCAAACATCTAAGGAAAGTAGAAGGAAGAAATTAAAAGTAAAAGCAGAATGTCATGAAGTTGAAAACAAAATAAGTGGAACTGACCGCCAGGAGAAAATGCTGCACGTGGCTCTTGCAGCCTCTTGGCACAGCTCGGGAGCAGACGCACCAGCTACTTTGTTGTGGACCATCTTTTCAAGGAGGTTTGTGTAGCCAACAGCTTTGAAAAATAAGAGTGCCTCTGCCCAGAACCAAGGGCAGCATTCTTTCCATCCGTTGTAAAAGATTCAAGTTCCCTCAGCATGGGATTCGGATTCCTCCTCCTGGAACACAAGGCGCTACGTGAGCAGGCAGCGCGGGGAGTTCACGGCGTCGACCTGTGGCAAATGCCCACATGTTGGCTCTCCCAGGCCCGGAAGGCTTGCGTGTTCTGCCAGCAGACTAACCAGTTAGCTTGCAAACATAATAAAATCTCGGACCCTTTGCAGGTCTTCATTTCCAGCTTTGCAGGAATCCAGAGCTGATTCATTGAAAAAGACAAAAATAGCAACAATAATAAATAATCCATTCAATTAGCTTGATCAAGAAAAAAGGGGAAAATACAAATAAATTTAGGAGTTAGAAAGTGAATTAGCACACGTGTATAAGAAACTACAATTCTAGGGGCGTCTGAGTGGCTCAGTCGCTTGAGAGTCTGACTTCAGCTCAGGTCATGATCTTTCACGGCAGTTGGCGGGTTTGAGCCCTGCATCAGGCTCTGCACTAACCATGTGGAACCTGCTTGGGATCCTCTCTCTCTGCCCTTCCCAATCTCTCTCTCTCTCTCTCTCTCTCAAAATAAACTTTAAAAAACAAGAAAAGAAACTGTAATTCTTTTTTTTTTTATTTGCATTTGTCAATTTGAGATATAATTGACATCATACTGGTTTCAGGTGTACAATATAATGATTCAATATTTGTCTTTGGAAACTACAATTCTTACAAAAGAATCATTTGTACAAATATGCGCTAAAATCTTGAAAATCCAAGTTAAATGGATAACTTTTGAGGAAAACATAAGATATCAAGATTCATGCCAAAAGAAGCAGAAAACCTAAACAGACCCATGTCATGGAAGCAATCAAAGGCCGAAGCCAAGGTCTGGGTCTGCTCTGCAGATACGCCACATTCTTCTAGTGCCTGCCAGCTGGCTTCTCCCTGGCCCTTGACCAAGGATCTGCTTGAACTTGAAGGTGGAGGTCAAATCTGCCAGCCTTGACTGCAAACATTATGATGTGATGAAAATGACCAAGTAAATCACATCTTTTCACTAGAAAAAGGAGATGACAGATGGTTTTTTTTAAGTAGCATGCATACACATTTCTTATGAAGCCTATCGCTTAACTTCAATGCAGTTTTCTTTACGTATAAAATAACACTTTTGCTCCAGAAATTGATTTGACAAGGACAGCAGGATCACCTAAAGGAGTCTTCCGGTGCCTGCCAGTGCATTCCTTTGGTTGAATCCACTGCCATGGAGGGCGGCCCTTCCCTGTACACTTCACCCCACCCCACTGTCACCATCATAACAGAATAGCGGTTCTCCGCCCAGCTGCACCAGCGCTGCCTGAAAACTTGTCAGCAACGCCACTACTGAAGCAGAAACTCTGGGGGTGGGGCCCCCGCTATCCATGGTCTGACGAGCCCCTCCAGGTGTTTCTGATGCACAACCAAGTTTGCAAAGTATTATAATAGCCTTCATTCATGTCATAGAATTGAGCATCTGTCACAGCCCACTTCCTGTTGGTTGCATCAAAACTACTCAGAAGGAAAAAATTCCATTGCTTTGCAGCCCCCCTCTCGCTATAAATAGTGAACACTTGCTCACCAGCAGCTGGAGTTCTGGCCCATCCTCGTTGGAGCTCTCCAGGCTCCATAAGACAGCTGCTGCAGAATACCAATAGCGGAAAGAACAAGGGCATTCATACGTGCTGAGGGGGAAATGCGACCATCTTATGGGCCGTGCTCCATAAAGCCATAAAGCAGTTTTGCAGTGGGAAGAATAGGAAAGCAAGAGTTGCCCCACTTTTTCTTCTTTTAATGAGGAAAGTTAAGGCGGAAATAATTCACAGCTACATCTCCACCCCTCATCCTAACTAAATGTGGGCTTTAAAGAAACAACAAGGTCTAACGCTGAGGCAACAAAACGGGAAGGATCAGGAACCTGAACCCTTTCCCTGTTTCTGGTACCAATTCACCATATGACCTTGGGAACGGGACTTAAGCCTTTAATTCTTTTCATTTGTATTCCTGTGCGTGAAATATGAGTGATAATAACCCCTCCTTCCTTCCTCACAAAAGGGTGAGTGGATTCATTATGTGATCCAGAAAAGAAGTTTGAAAAGAAAACAGCTACAGGCAAAGCTGGCCCTAGGACACCCCAGCCCAGTCTCGACCCACCTCTCTAGAACTCAGGGAGATATTGGGGAAGGGGCGGTATTTTTCTAATTCTAATTTTATTTTTTTAATTGACATCAAAGTTAGTTAGCATATGGTGCAACAGTGATTTCAGGACTAGATTCCTTAGTGCCCCTCACCTATTTAGCCCATCCCTCCTCCCACAACCCCTCCCGTAACCCTTAGTTTGTTCTCCATATTTATGAGTCTCTTCTGTTTTGTCCCCCTCCCCGTTTTTATATTATTTTTGCTTCAGGGAAGGGATGGTATTTTTAAAGACCCCTCCAGCTCATCCACACACACAGCCTGAGAGAGCCTGAGCTGCCGACCTAGAACCCTCACCACTGTCAAGGCTAATTGGGCCCCTTCGGGCCTTGGCTTGTCCCTCTGACTTTGAGGATGATGGGGGAGGGTGGAGGGTGCTTTTTCATGATTCTCTCTTATCCCATGCCCAGCCTGACCAAATGTTTTGAGCCCAGTAAAGGGATACATGCCTAACAAATGGAAGATACCTACGGAGAAATGAGGCTGGCTTTTTTAAATCAAAAGGCATAGTTTGCATTCCCTGTCACCCCTGGACAGTGTCTCCCTCCCGAGAGGTCTGTAGTCTGCCCACCTTTCCTTCCATTGGAAGAACTGTGTCGTATCTTCGTTATTCCTTTGCATGTTCTAGGTGCTCCATACATGTTTGTTGAACGAAAGATAAAAGAAAAGTGAATGGACTCGTTCTTCCCCTTCGAGAGAGTATCTGACACATATTTTATCCGGCTTTGACCTGCTGGCTGCACTGACAACGGGTTGCTTGCGTTACCCCCACGGTGGACTGCCCTGGGCCACTGCTTCTTTGCACAGAGGATTTTATCACAATGAGCCCTGGTTGTTGCTCAGACAACCTTCTTCTATGCAGTAAAAGGAGGCTCAGAGAGAAGAAATGATCTGGATCTCTGCTTCATCTAGAAACTCGCCCACAATGCTTCTCTAGAAACTTCATTGTTAATATGTTAAGTGATTGGACGACAATCACTGTATCAAAGGACTTAGAAAACTTCAGAAGCAAAGCCTGGATTTGGGATTTAAACAACATCTGGACATTGTCTTTGAGAAGTGAAGAGCACACGCACACACTTGCCCCTGTGTTACTACGACTCCAACTAATTCAGCCACAATCACAGAGAGCAAGAGAGAAAGCTTTTGAAAATAGGGATGATGTGGCTTGGGTGCTACAGACCCGCCCGAGCCCTTCCCAGGGTTACATTCTTGATCTACAGCTTACTTGTTCTAATCAATTTATGAGGGAGGCCTTGGGTTTTGTCCATCTTAGAGATGAAAAAGCTGGGGCTTGGAGAGGAGCACCCTGCCTAGGTGGGAAGGAATTCGAAGTTCATAATTAAGTCCACCAGCAGGGTGGGTCTGGACAGAATCCGAAGATACACAAGGTTGTCCCGTCTTTGCTGTGTCCCCTTCTCTGCTCCGGCCTGCCCTCCTTGCTCTGTGGAGGCGGTTTCCTGAGCCTCATGCCTGCCCCCAAAGCTGTGTCTGGGGTTGCCCTCTCTGGCCTGGCATTGGGTCCTCATGACAGCCAACTACCCTTTTCTACCCGACATCTCCCACTTGATCACCCCTCCCAAACACAACTTGCTTCTCCTGCATTGATCTCATTTGTGCAAAGAAAAGGGTTTCTATTCCAGATCCACCAATGGCCGACTGGAAAGGGGGCCAGATGGCCAGAAACAGTGCCCCCTCCTCTGATAGCAAAGTGAGGCCACATTCACATTGTACCACTTACTCCACTAAAGTGGGGTACAGGTCCACTGTTCTCCCTCAGGAAGGTATGTGCAGAAGGCCTCAAGCAAATGACAGAAAAATGCCCCCATAAGTCCCCAAAACATAATTCTTCCATGATAAAGCACGACGATTTGTACGCCGTCTACCAGAAATCAGGAACTCCAAACGTCACTACCCCTTCTGACGTATTAGTACCCCCATGTTACAGATGCGAAAACTGAGGCTCGGAGCCATTCGTAACTGGCGCACTGGTGATAGAGCGTGAATCAGAACCCCGGTCCGCTGGATTTCAACACCCGTGCTCTTAACTCATACGTTCCTCCTCAGTCAGCCTACCTCTGAGGAGGCTGATTCGTCCCAAGCAGCACTGATAGCGGGCAGTATCTTAACGTAGGGAGCTGGATGATGCTCCAGTGGGGCCTCTTCCTCCTCTTCTGTATCCCCAATTCTCGCCTCTGCGGGGAGCTGACTTCCTGTCACTTTTCTCCCTGCCCTGCCCATACTTCCTTTAATCCCTCTACCTTTCATGGGTGGTTTCTGATGGAAAGGTGTTGATTGCTCTTTATAACTATCCTTTTAGTTCTTTTTTTAAAAATGGGAAAAAAAAAAGTGTATAGTTTAAAACGCGGAAGCATGGTCCAGTGAAGTAGAAAATTATGTCGGAACAAACAACAATAAAGACAGAACCCTTAGAAGGAGATGTACCAGACCTGTACAGCCCATGGCAAAGCTATTTCACACCTCGAAAGCCTCTGTGGAACCACTGCACGCAGTGCGGGGTTCCTCGTGCTCTCCCTGCAGACATCACCAGGATGAAGGCCCTGGCCCCATACAAGGAAACATTTGGAGCAGCAGAACTGGCCTGTCACTAGGCATCGGTGAGCTACTTAGCAACTGACCAGCCTTGGTAATCCGTCAGCCTCTCTGGGCCTCAGCAGCCTGCCTGCCAGTGACTTCCAGATGCTGGTGCCAGGTCGACTGTAACCGAATCACCTAGAGAGGCTTTTAAAAATTCAGCTCCTGTCCACAACTCTTACTGAACATGTCTCAGATGAAGCTGCAGAATCGGTGTGTTTTGAAAGTTCTCTGGGTAATCCCTACCTACAGCCAGACTTGGGAACCACTGGACTAGATGATATCTAAGAGAGTTTACAACTAACTGAGAACTTAGGAAATTTCCCCCTAGTCCACTAAGGGTGGCCTGATAGCACCCCCATGGTGCAGGCATTGCCAAGTACATCCCAAACGTCAGGTCAAAAGGGACACCGGTCTCTATTGCAGACCAGAAACTGCAAGGATGAATTTTTTTTTAATTTTTGTTTTTAATGTTGATTCATTTTTGAGAGACAGAGAGAGAGAGAGAGAGAGAGACAAAGAGTGAGCGGGGGAGGGGCAGAGAGAGAGGGAGACAAAATCCAAAGCAGGCTCCAGGCTCTGAGCTGTCAGCACAGAGCCCAATGCAGGGCTTGAACTCACCGACCACGAGATCATGACCTGAGCCAAAGTCAGATGCTCAACTGATTGAGCCACCCAGGTGCCACAAGGATGAATTTTTTTAAATGTTTATTTATTTATTTATTGAGAGAGAGAGAGAGAGAGAGAGAGACAGAAAGAATCCCAAGCTTTCAGCACAAGATCAGCACATCTCACAAACCATGAGATCATGACCTGAGCTGAAATCAAGAGTCAGAGGTTTAACTGACTGAGCCACCCAGGCGCCCCTGCAAGGATGAATTTTGATGACCTTTTGAAATCAAGACCCAGCGAGGGGCTTGGCTGCCACCCAAGAAAAAATGGGGTTTGGCTCTTGCCTGGCTGATGGAAGGCGGCGAATAGTTCACTGGAAAGAGTGACAATTCGTAACATGTTCTTGACAGAGAGAGACCTGCTGGAAAGAAAGCTTCCCTCTGTAAACAGAGCGGATTCCTTACTTTTTCGAGTTTACTGACAAACAGAACCAACTTCAGAATTTCTTTTATGTCTAAGCACGCTTGATGAGCAAAGTCCCTGTGATGATAACATCTTGCAGGGGAAGGGATTTTAGAGAGCAAAATCTAAGACACTAGCTATTTTGGGAGAATTTTCTTAGGAACTATTGCTGTTATATGAGTTGCATTGTGTCCCCCTGCAAAAAAAAAGATATGTAAAGTCCGAATTCCAGTGCCTCAGAATGTGACCTCATTTGGAAATAAGATCTTTGCAGAGGTAATCAAGTTAAAATGAGGTCACTAGTGTGGGCCCTAATCCAATATGACTGGGTTTTTATAAAAAAGGGGAAATTTAGACACAGAGACAGACACACACACCAAGAAGACCATATGAAGACACATGTGGAAAAGGTGCCATATGGGGCGCCTGGGTGATGCAGTCAGTTAAGCGTCTGACTTCAGCTCAGGTCATGATTTTACAATTCATGAGTTTGAGCCCTGCATCGAGCTCTGTGCTGACAGCTCAGCCTGCTTCAGATTCTGTGTCTCCCTCTCTCTCTGGCCCTTCCCTATTTGTACTCTGTCTCTCTCTCTCTCTCTCAAAAATAAGTAATAAACATTTTTTAATTAAAAAAAAAAGAAAAGATGCCATAGGACTGGTGTGATACGTCTACAAGCCAAGGAACACCAAAGACTGCCAACAAACACCATACGCTCAGAAGAGGCAAGGAAGGACTCCGCTACATGTTGCACAGGGAGCATGGGCCCTGCTCACACCTTGATTTTGGACTTCCAGCCTGTAGAGCTGTGAGACAATACATTTCTGTCATTTTAAGCCGCTCAGTTTGTGGTGCTCTGTTACCACAACCCCAGGACACGGATACTAAGCCTAGATTTTAAAATCACAACAACAAGGGTGTCTGGGTGGCTCAGTGGGTTGAGCATCTGACTTCCGCTCAGGTCATGATCCCTCAGTTTGTGAGTTCGAGCCTCACATCAGTCTTGCTGCTGTCAGTGCAGTGCCCACTTCGGATCCTCTGTCCCCTCTCTTTCTGCCCTTCCCCCACTCATGCTCGCTCTCTCTCAAAAATAAATAAACATTTAAAATAACAACAACAACAGCTATCATTGGTCACAGGATTTTACATGCGTGATCTCATTTAATCCCATCCACAACCCAATGAGCTGGATTTATCATCCCTGCTTTCATTTTACTGACATCCCCACTTTAGAAAAGAGGCAGGCGTGACTAAGTAAGATTAAGAAATTTGGGGGACTCCTGGGTGGCTCAGTCAGTTAAGTGTCCACCTCTTGATTTTGGCTCAGCTCGTGATCTCATGGTTCATGGGATTGAGTACCCCAGCGGGCTCTGCACTGAGCATGGAGTCTGCTTGAGATTCTGTGTCCGTCTGCCTCTCCCCTGCACATGCACAGGTGTGATCTCTCTCTCAAATAAATAAATAAATAAATACAGACAGACAGACAGAAAGACAGACAGACAGACATAAGAAATTTGCTAAATACCAGACAGCTAAAAAGGGGTGGGACTTGGAGTTCGTCTAGGGCCACTCCATATTATATTGCTGCCGACACTGTAGAGAAGATTACATGGAAGAACCACACCTGGGGGGAGAGGGGAACTAAGCTGTTCCTAGAAAACTGCTGGGGCTGATATTTATGGCCTCATCTCATTATTTTGCTTAAAGTAAAATTGCAGATCAGAAGATAAGATAGAAAAGATAAATACCAAAAGACACTACTAAGTGAAATGTAAAATCGTTTTAAAGTAAGTCATCTGAGATTGGCCAGACCCTGCTTCTAATTCTTAGTATAAATTAATCAATGATTGAGTCTGCATATTTAGAAAGATGATTAAAAACAGTGATGTAAGCGGCGCCTGGGTGGCTCAGTCGGTTAAGCGGCCGACTTCGGCCCAGGTTACAATCTTGCGGTCCGTGGGTTCGAGCCCTGCGTCGGACTCTGTGCTGACAGCTCAGAGCCTGGAGCCTGTTTCAGATTCTGTGTCTCCCTCTCTCTGACCCTCCCCCATTCATGCTCTGTCTCTCTCTGTCTCAAACATAAATAAACATAAAAAAAAAAATTAAAAAAAAAAAAACAAAAACAGTGATGTAAGAAGTACGACCGTTTCCATTTCTCAGCCAATGAAACTGAGCCCTTCAGGGTGAGAAGTGACCGGCCCAGAGGACAAGGTTGCACCGGAGCCAGACGGGAGCCTGGAGAGTGTAAACCTCTCCCTCTTAGGACAGTAGGCTCTGCCTCCTTTAGAAGCAAACACATATGTGAGGCATTCCACATACAGCTAATTATAACAAGATAACACATATAATGTGATCCTTCCTGGTTTGTCCACTGAGATTATTTTCACCGGAATTTGCCCAGTTGAATATATAAACTATTGGGGCTGGAGGTGAAAGAGTCACATGACTATAATATTTAAGACATTACTTTGGTTGCACATATATTTAAATCACCCATTACATCAGAAATATTGCTATTTTCAATCTCACATTTCACGAAACCATGTTATTCAAACACTTCACAAACATCTTCAGCTCTCATGGCTTCATTGTCATGAGAGCCCTTTTAGGAATCACCTAACACGGTTTTCAAGAGCACATTCTGCTCCTGCCTGAGCACTTAAAATTCCATATAGAACACTGGTTGGAAGTGTTACCTCCTCTTGTATTCGCCCTCTAAATTTAGATTCGTCATCTCTACAAGTATAACTGTTTACCACTATTGCTCTTTTTTTTTTTTTTTACATTTATTTATTTTTGAGAAACAGAGTGAGACAAAGCATGAGTGGGGGAGGCGCAGAGAGAGAAGGAGACACAGAATCTGAAGCAGGCTCTAGGCTCTGAGCAAGCAGTCAGCACAGAGCCTGATGCGGGGCTCGAACCCACAAACTGTGAGATCATGACCTGAGCTGAAGTCGGACGCTCAACCGACTGAGCCACCCAGGCACCCCACCACTATTGCTCTTAAATGATCTTTAAGAATTCATCTACAATGCTACACAGCACTGCACAACAATCACGAGGACCTCTTTGGAGGAATAATAATAGCTGAGCGCCCATGTGTTAAATTTCTTTGCCTCCTTCTCTGTCAACTCTACCAGGAGATCCTCTCTACAAGCTTCCAAAATTAGGGAGGATTGGAGTTGTTCCGGGTTAATGAGTCTTTCCCAAACAGAACACTTTTTTATTCGAAATAACATGAGAAATTAGAGAACACCCTGAGAAGGAGACCTCCCTGCCCCCTGCTTTGTGAGGTCTAACTTTTAGGTGCTAAAAGCTTTGGCCACAAGGTAGTGGCCTAAAGATCAGACACAAGGGGGGAAATGCCTGACGTTACCTAGTGGTAATTTCAGTGGTTTTCAATGATGAAACCAAACTGAACCTATGATTTTTTTAAGTTGCATTATCATGTTTGTACTTAGATAACTCAAGCAGAAATTCCCCGAGAAGGCTCATGAGTCCGTGATTATTACATACTCAGGTCTTGGTTTTATGGACGAATTCTCACATGTTGAGTCTAGCCTCTTGAATTCTCCAGGTGGAAGTGTTGGTGTCAGCCCCTGCCTGTCCTCTATTGCGTGTAGACCTGGAGGAATGTTCCTTGGGACAGGCTCAGACCTGCCTGTGACCGGGCTGTCCTGACAGGCGGCCTAGCTTTTGTGCACAGCCTCAGCCCATCAGGTTTAGGTGGCCCCCGCCACTGCCCTTCTACTCTGCTCCCCGAAACTTCCACACCCTTGGCCCCAGCCTCACCCTCCTTTGTGGGAACCTGCTTCCTCTCAAGCACTAGCATTCAAGATAAACATTTAAATTGTACTTTGCACTCATTTTCCCCATTTTGTTTCCTAGAATTTCAACATATTTTTGATACTGAGCATTGTGGGTTAAATAGGCTTTTGTAGGCTAGTCTGGGAACATTGTTTCCAGTGAAAAAATGCATTCTGTGTTGGAAACAAACAACATACACAAAGAAACGTTGGGAACACGACCTCTTTGTAGAGTAGGGACTGCCTGTCCAGCCTCATGTATCAGAGTTAAAGCATACAAGCATTCTCTTTTCAAATCTGGCAGCCTTTTTTTTTTTTTTTTTTAATCTCAATCTGGGATAGAAAGCTATGAATCTGGCCACACGTGGGGGATGCTGAGGAACAGACCAGTTTGATTTTATCATCCTCTTTCTCACTAGGAGGGGGGATATAGAAATAAAGTGATATGACTGCCTTCTTCCTCTTTAGTAAAATGCCAGCCTTCTAAGGGGAAGGTGGTGGGAGGTGGTTAAATTGTTCATTCAGTTGGCTGCCATCATCCACTTAATTAATTAAATCATCCAACACCCATGATGTGCTGGACACTATTCTGGTGTTCCTGTGAAAACTGACAAAACACACAAGGTGTGTGAGGAGACTGACACTCAGTAACAGAATTAAATAAACAAGAACATGTAAAGTAGCAACAAATGCTTTTTCGAAAATCAAGCAGGGCAAGTATTAAACAGGAGAAGTGAGCCTAGGGAGCTACTTTGGGTTGGACAGCCAGGGAAGGCTTCCCTAAGGAGGAACTTTTATACCAAGATCACAACCCAGCTATGAACAGAGAGATACAGAGAAGAGAATGCAAGGCAAAGGGAACAGGGAATGCAAAGGCCCTGAGGTTGGACAGAACTTGATTTTATTCCATGAACAAAAGGGTCAGTGTGGCTGGAGCGCAGCAAATGAGAAGGAGGGAGGGTAATATGAGAGCTGGTGCAGAGGTGGTAAGAAACCAGATCCTGCAGGGCCTTGGGGCCAGGGTGAGATGGTTAGATCTGATCCTAAGTGCAAGGGCAACATTTGGAAGGCTTTAAACAGGGCAATGGCTTACATCATCTGACTTGAAAGGCCACTCTCCTACTCCATGAGAAGGCCAGAGGAGAGGCAGAAGTTTTAACTAATACAAAGACAGTCAGATGGTGGTGGCCTTCAGCTACTGTGCACTTACCCTGTGCCTGGAACTCTTGAAAGTGTTTTTACCTACTGGGGCGCCTGGGTGGCTCAGTAGGTTGAGCGTCAGACTCTTGGTTTCAGCTCAGGTCATGATCTTACAGTTGGTGGGTTCGAGCCCCGCATCGGGCTTTGTGCTGAGTGTGCAGAGTCTGTTTGGGATTCTCTCTCCCTCTCTTTCTGCCCTTACCCTGCTTGCTCTCTGTTTCTCTTGAAATGAATAAATAAAAACTTAAAAAAATTAAAGTGCTTTACATGCAATACACTGATTAGTCCTCACAACCACTCTATACAGTGGAAATTATTAGAATTTCCAAATTACACATACAGAAAATAAAAAAAAAAAAAGTAAAGAAACTTCTCTTTGGCTGGTGGCATTACAAAAAAGCACCTGGGTGGCTCAGTTGGTTAAGTGTCTGACTTTGGCTCAGGTCATGATCTCGTGGTTCGTGGGTTCCAGCCCCACATTGGGCTCTGTGCTGACAGCTCAGAGCCTGGAGCCTGCTTTGGATTCTGTGCCTCCCTCTCTCTAGGCCCCTCCCCATTCACGATCTGTCTCTCTTTCTCAAAAATAAATAAACATTAAAAATTTAAAAATAAAAAGTCCTCCTTTTATAATTACATAAGTAAATAATAGTTATTATTTAAAAACCATCTTAAATGAGCAAAAAGAAAAAATTAAATCACTTGAGATCATATCACTCTGAGATAACTACTGTTAACATTTTGGTTTATATATTCATAGATGTTGGGCTATGGAAATATATTATCTACTATTCTCAGAAGCATATGACTCCTTACTTCTGTATGTCACATAATTCTTAGATCACAGGTTTTTTTACATTCTTTTTATAATTTAGAAATACAGTCCACAATCCATTTTGAATGAAAGTATGAAAAAAAAATGTTGAATTTTAATACATAGTAAATGGTGGTTTAAAATTATAGAGTAAGACTGGACTTTTTAAATGTAATGAAGTTCTCCAAAAAGCATTTTTCTGTCCTTTTCTGTGCTGACAGATCGAAAATCATCTGTCAGACATGAATTGCTCCCAAGATGGCCATACTCAGCAAGCATCTCTGGTGGGTTTGTTTGGGTCAGTCAATGGCAGAGCACGCTTTGTGGCAATAAGCCTGCACACATGTCCCACACAGCCAGTCAGCACCGTGCCCAGCATCAGGACGCCCAGTGTAGCAGCAGCAGACATAACCTCTGCCCTCCACATCAGCCGCTAGGGCCAGAAAAACACACTGAACGACTTGGGCCCAAGGAGTATGTCATCTCAAAAAAGTAAAGGTCATCTCAAATATCTCAAGGACGCCTCAAGGTATCGCGTGAGACACCTCCATCAAAGTGTACTTCCAGAGACAAATTCCTCTGCCGTCCGAGTCCCCACACCAGGGGACTTGATGGCACCAGGAAATCTCATGTGAAGCTTCTCCACAAACTTTTCCTCTACTCTGCCTTCTTCCAAATGGTTTCTCCACCACTCTCCTGTTACTTCCCTTTCCTCTCTGTACATGTTGTCATAGTTTGGACAGTCATGGCTCCAATCCCACGACCACTAGTTTATGTGAACTTCAGACAAGTTATTTAAACCCTGAGTCTTGGGTTTCCTAATCGATAAATGGAGATAATTAATATTTGGTAAGATCATTTTCAGGATTAAATGAAATCATAAGGAACAAGCACCTGGGAGACAATAGACCATCCCTACATGCTGTTATCTCCTCGCTTCTCTCCTGCCCTCCCACGCTCACCCTTAAAAGGATCTCTTACTCCGCATTAAGCTGTGTGGTATTGGTGGAAGGCCCAAATGGGCCTTGATATGAGCCCCAACCAGTCATGCTTTTGCTGTGGGATGCTGGGCAAGCCTTTAAACCTTCACGGTCTTGGGGATTACTATCAGACACAAATGAGATCGCAGATACCAAATCACTTTTTATCCAAGATAAAGCTCTTCAAAACCTAGGAGAGAATAAGAGAAACAGCCCTTGGATGAACATGAACCTTTAAATATGATAAATCCACCGTATAATCCAAAAACGTTCAACAAGCATTTTCAGCGGGACTAGTTTGAAAGGGGAAAGTTAATTGCAAAATACTCAAATCTTACCCAAGACTGGTAGAAGAGAAAAGAAAATTGACTTATGCACAACTGAGAATGAACCTAGCCTGCTTTAATGCACTACCTCTGGCCTCACCCCAATGGGTAGAGAATCACAGGGGAGGCCAGTTCAGAGAGGGAGAGCACAGGCTATGTGGAAGACGTGCCCACCTTCCCTGCTAAGCAGTAACCAGACTTCCCGCTCTGCTGGGGAACCCACGCTCAGCCCAGGCCTGAGGCATTGCCCAGAGGCCAGGTTGGGAAGAGGTGCTTAGGGTTTACAGAATACACATCTCCACGAGACCTACCGAGCTGCATTGTCCCCTGTGGAGACAGTGCAAGGCCTGCCACAAGGCTCTTCTGTGTCTCCCTCTATCTTGAGCACAGGGGCTTTTGAGCTGGGCTCTTTAAATGTGGCTGAAAGATATTCCAAAAGATTAGCCACAGCATCTTTTCCTGGGAATTGATCTATGGACTTAGCAAGGAGGATCAATAGGACCTTAAATGACCTGAAAGGACACTCTACATTCAAAAAGACTGCAAAGCATGTCCCCAGCAAAGTGCATTCAGAAAAGGGATGGCTTAGCATCAAGTCCCTCTGGGGATGGGCTGCTCATGGGTTAAAGTGTCATTTCAATGCCTGGGATACCAAACACTTCGTCAACTTGTCCCTGTTTGTGACTTGTTGTGACCTGTTAACAGGGCCATGTGAATATATTCATTTCTGGATAATGAGTTCAAAATCAGAGTCCTGTTTGGACAATGAGTAACACATTTTGCTGTCCGTCTATTTTCTAGCGGATGGCACCTGTACCCCTCCAGGTGAAATTTCACAGTCTAAATCATCATAGCAAAAGGCCGACCTCTCCATTCCTGCACAGAGGAGACAAAATATCCTTTTGCTGGATACCCAACAAAACATGGACAAATCTATCACAGCCCAGAATATATGGGTCTTAATAAGCCTGATCTCTTTGTCCAAAGTACATGGTAACCTCAGGAAGGTTAGGCTGCTGGTGGTGGCCCATGGAGCAAAAATGTAGTGCTTCTCTAAGAACTCGGGAACCAGGTTGCCCTCAGAAAGTTAGACTAGCAAAATCTGCATACACAATGGATTTGATGAGAATTCAGAAGGAGTAAACCAACACAGTGACTACATTTGTGACTGAAGATTTTGGAGATGCTCCAAATCCCCATCAAAGTGACTGGACTGTGATATCAGGAAGGTAGAAATAGAATGTGATTATGACTTTAAAAGTGTGAATCTGCCTAGTTGGCTGTAGAGAATGCTGTGTGGAAAAACCGGCTTGAGGAGACTGGAGCATACAGAAAATAAGCCCGAAGTCTCAGAGGCAGGCAGGGCCATCTGAGCAGGGATGAGTGGGTGCGGGTGGCCACATTCAGGACATTATATCAGGAGTATTTCTCTTGGGGACCACATAACTAATCTCATTTATTCTAACTCCAGGCTAACGAAGCAAACATTTGGATGGAATTTATCTTCTCAAGTATGCTTATCTACAAAGGGAGACTGTGCTTGCCAAGACAACCTAAGTATTCTGGTCTATAGGTTATAATTCAGTTATATACATCAGTCTCTGAGGTCTGATGATTGTGAATCCACTTGAGGAAGGGCAGGATCTGGGCCTCGATGAATGTGGTAACGTTTGTGGTAAGCAAGTCCACTGGAAATACCCTTCTATTCACTCAGTGTAGAGTAATATCAAAAATACTATATACCCACCCTCTGCCATGGTAGCATTTGCATATGAATGATGGCAGGACCTAAAAAATCTTTTTGCTGAATAAACTAAAATATTTTTTAAAGCAATAAAATAAAGTAATACTTAGGAAAAGTTGGTTTTGGTTTGGCAGGGGGCAGGGGGGGTTGTAGAGACAGAGAGAGAGCAAGCACAACCAGTAGAGGGAGAGAGAATCTTAAACAGGCCCCACCCCCAGCACAAAGCCCAACAAGGAGCTCAATCTCACAACCCTGAGATCATGACCCGAGCCGAAACCAGAAGTCAGACACTTAACAGAATGAGCTACCCAGGTGCCCCAAACACATTTGGTTTTGATGGTACTTGTATTTTTCAAATTTCAGCATCTTATTGATTTTTCTGAAGTAATTTCTAAAGCAAGTGCCTCTTTGAAAATTGCTTCCCATTTGTCTTTTTTTCCCCCAAATTATGTCACTCAGCAGCTTCACCAGACCCAAGCCCGACAAGGATTTTCATATCCCACAACGCGAGGACCAAAAGCACCAGGCACGCTGCGGGGGGAAGAATATTTGCCCAGAGTGGACCCAGACAGGGAGATCTGGGCTGCATCTTCCCTTCCCCCATGCCCCAGAAGATCTAAATTTAGTTTACTGGCTATACTGCAATGACATTAACATGTTGCAAGAACAAGAATCAAGCAAAAGAGAAAAAAAGAAGCTTAATGTGGTGTGAGGTATTTTAATGCCATGGCAACTATGATGTCTTCTCTATTATTTAATTCACTTCCTCAGGTCAGGTTATTCTGCCCTCTCCTGCACTTCCTGTTGCCGTAACCAAATCAGGTCACCCTGAATTTGGGAGTCCTCTTCATGACTGCAGTCATGTCTATTTCCAGCAGAATGAATTTTCTCCATCTCTTCCTTTGCTCCCGGACCTTTATTTGGTGCCCTTGATGTTCCTGGTTGCTCTTTGCTGTGCACCACATGCTGTAAATGCTTCCCTTTCATGCACATCTCCTCCCCCACACCCTTCTCCTCGCTGCTCCTTTCCCTGCCCCTCCCTCCAGCTTCTGCAGTTGTCACCAACACAGACCTTGATTAGTGACTCAGTAATTCAGAATCCAAGCACCTTGGTTCTCCTGAAAGTCCCATGCCTCTCTTCCTAGAGTAAGATAAAGGTTTCTCTCTCACACCCCCAGATCTCAGTGCCATTAAGCTGAGTTGACTTGGGTCTTGAATATTCAGTTAGTTAGAGTTGTCCTGGCTTCTTCCCCTTTCCTTTTCCTGGGCATGTCCGTGGGGCTCTTCATGCTCTATTTAACTTTTCCCCAGGAAAATAATTTTTAGAGCCCACTTGCAGTTGGAAACACTAAGGTCCAAAGAGCTTAACTGCCCAGTTGCATGGCTAGTTCTTGAAGGATACAAAATAAATGGGGTGAGAATTCAATCACATTGGTGAACGTGGTGGGGGGGGTGGAAAAAACCTTGCTAAGGGGTGAGCAATGCCAAAATGAGACTTGATGATTATTTAAGAGTTCCTTCACCCATCCTGTTCTGGTCTCCTTGCGGGCAGTGTAAGCAAATAATCAAAGTAGAGCCAGGATATCAGCCACAGATCCAACAGGACCCCTGAGGTGTTCCTGCTTTCCTAGATCATGGAGACTCGGAAGACCACCGAGCAGGGCAGGATGAGGGATCAATGATCCTGGAGTCACTAGCTAGGGGTCACCAGCCAGCACTAGTGAATCCCACACAAGCTCCACATCCACTAGATTTTTCACAATTCACTTAGCGCATAGAGATGAATGGACAGAATTGTTGCCCCTAATTGTAGGAGGGTGCATAAGATACAAGATGCCTCTAAAAATATATTTACTGCAAGAGTTCTAGGAGTCTTCTAAGGAAGCACCAGCCTTCTCTGGGGAAAGACATGGGCAGTAAAATGAGTAAGATAACTCAGTATTGTGACTGCTTGCTGCAGTGGGAGAGGGACTTACGTTTCTCAAGCTGAGTGTGAAGAGAAGGGTATCTCCTTGGATGCAAAGGAAGCAAGACCGAGCAGCTTAGAAAAGTCACGCCTCGGTGTGAGCACGGAAGCAATCCCACCCCCAGCCCTGGCTGTCAGAGGTCCTGTGCAGCCCCCTCCGCCTGCCAGAGCTCGCTGCGGTGCTCCTGGATCTGCTGAGTTAGGAGCTGGGCAGTGCTGCTGTTGCTGCTGCACATGGTGATTAAGGGCTTTATTGATTTTCTAGCCCGTGACCACATTGGTGGGGACCGAGTACGACAGAGGAGAATGGCGGGGAGCCAAGTGCAAAGTGGGTTTATGAAATGAGCTCTCAATGAAGGAAGCTGTGGGAAAGAATGCGATGGAAGCAGATTTGGGGCCAGTAGATGTGGGAAAGTAGAACAACTCAAAATCACTCTTCAGACTTCAGCTAAAACAAAGCACTTTGCCAAAACACAGGAAGAGGATCTAGTCTGTGAGCCTCGGTGCTGTTTCTATAAAACTAAATATTCCTCTGCAAAATCATCACGGACAATGCTTAACCTTCATTCCGGACCAGGCACTGTGTTGGGTTCTACAGCCGCACGTAAGAATCAGTCAGTCTAGAGAGAGAGAAGGCGATTGAAAACGTACACAGGTAGATTTGTAAGAAGGTAAATGCATCTTAAGGGAACCATAAAAACAATTTTACCTAAACTTTGGGCCCAGAGCCAGCAGGGATGAATGGTAGGGGAAGGGGCCTGGGGCTGTGTCCAGGCTGCTGCCTGCCTCATGTGCAGATCTGAAGAAGGTTCTCGGGGGAGCTTTCGCTCCCTACTGCCCATTCTGGCAGGAAGGCCCTGGTGCTTCGCACCCCTACCCTTACAGTCCAGAGGGGGCCTGCTTCTGCGATAGGGGCTGTGTGCAGTGTTGCAGGTGCTTTCAAAGGAGCAGGTGGAACGTGAGCACCTGACGGTTTGGATGTGCAGTACAGGCAATCTCACAGCACCAGGAAACAGCTGGACAGCCTCCTCTGAACCTAAAGTTAGGGGCAGGACACTTGTGACGTCACTCATCCCCATGCCCCCACATACCTACCCACCATAAACCCAGAGTCTGTAGTTACACCTGTGTGTTGGGAGGGCCGATTTCTTCCAAGCCACCTTCTCCCTGCCTCAGCTCCCTCAGAGTAAAGGAATAAATTCTTTTTGCTTCCTTGAAGCTTTCGGCATGTTTTCTGCCTCTTGATAAACTGGAAACTGGGGGAGAAGAACTGGTGTGTTTTTGTGCATCATGTAACATGTAAGGGAGGAGATGATAAGTTTAAAAAGGAAATAAGAAAAATATCACATAACTCAAAACCAATGAGAGACCAAGTTCGGTACCTGATAGCTTTTTTTAAAAATCAGGAAAAAAAAAAAAAAACCCTATTTCTGTGGTTCATGTTTGAAGATGATGTAACCTGAAGTAACTCTTTCATCTTCCACTTCAGGGACACCTGCTCTGCACAGCTTTGGAGCCCATGTATTTTACTGGAGGACTTTAGGGAGGTTGCACTTAAGCCAGAAGACTTCAGAGAGGTTTAGTCTAAGCCAGGGGACCTCAAAGTAGTCTAACCCCAGCTGGGGGGGGGGGTGGTAGTGGAGGAACCTCAGGGTGGTCAAGCCTAGGCTGGCAGTCCTTTGAGTGATCTAGACCAAGCTGGAGGGAACTTATACCAGCATAGCCTAAGCAGGAAGAACTCAAAGTGGTCTAGCCTAAGCCAGGAGACCTCTGAGTGGTCTAGCCTGAGTCAGGGGATCTCAGAGTAGTATAGTATATGCCTGAGCAGTCTCACACTAGAGCAGCCTAAGCCTCTTCTCCCCGGCAGGAGGAATTTTCACTCTGTTCTAAAGATCCCAAGGCCCCTCTGCAGGTCAGCAACCCCAGGACCCAAGTATCCTAACTCCTGGTCCAGGGCCGTTCCCTCTGTTTCTGAAACCAGTCAAAAGAGATTGAAATTCCTGGCAGTGAATGGGACAAGCGTCCCTAACATTGTTGTTGTTGTTTTTGTTTCACAAAGAAAAACTGAATTTAAGAAGAAACTCACAATACTCGATAAAAATATCTAGCATTTAAGCACAAAGCCGAAAACAAGGCGTGGTCTCCGGGTGCTGGAAGTACTCTGAAATCCCCAAAGTCTCATTCGTTGTTCTGAAAACAAAATGGAACAACTTTCTTTGCTCGCTCCTGTCCCCTCCTCCCGTGCAGTAGCTGTTCTTGGCAGATGCCCAGAGCAGCACCCTGTAATTCCACGGTACATTGTGTACATTTGCATATCCATTTAACCAGCTATTTACAGCCGCCCTTTACCGCCACCTGTAAGAGGCAATGCCACAATGACAGTAAGTGGCTGGGCCGGGAACTGGGTGCCCCGTCATTTTCTCCACTTGAAGAGCCCGAATCTATGGAGTGCTTGGCACTTGGAGAAACAGGGAGACAGCTGGGGCATCACACGTACAGGGCGGAAGGCGCGAGAAGGAGGCGCGCCAGACGGAGGGTCGTTCCTCGTTAGCTCCACTCGGTGGCTTCTTTTCCATCACCACAACCGCGAGGAGGAACCTGCCGGGCCTTCCCTGCGGCTAGTTCCCTGCCTGATAACAAGCCCGCTGCCATTTGGATTTGCTGAATTCCCGAATCAGTCGAAACGCCTGACAGTCCCGAGGAGGGTGGGGACGCGGAGCGCTGGGGTGGGAGCCCCAGCCCGGAGAGGAATCGGGGCTGGATGTCAACCCCTTGAGTCTGGGAAACCTGCTCACGGATGTGATGCGGCGACGCAGGGACACCTGCGCTCCCCTGCGTGCCTCACTCGTGCAGCTCCGGGTGGCAAACGGGGTAAAGTGGGGGCGGGGGCGAGGGCGAGAGGAAGTTGAGGTGCTGGAGCGTCAGAAACGCTGCCTTGGCTTCCCTTGCTCTTTGGAGGCTGTCCCGAGGCGGGGCTGGAGGGCTGGGCACGGGGGATTTTCCAAGTTGCCCCAGCACAGCTGGAGGGCGAGAGTTCTGAGCACCCCCCCCCCCCACCCGGAGGACGATAACCGGGCGGTCCCAAGTACCCGCAGGAAGCCCGGTGCGCAGGACCGCGTGGCGCTCTCGGAGCGCACCCAGCCGAGCAGAAGCAAAAGATAAACCCTGATGGGCTCGGGGGCTGGTTGGCTGGGGCGCAGAGTCAGCGCGGACCAGGAGCGCCTTTCGTTTTAAGGAGCCTTACTTCTGGGAAGGGACAGGGAACTGTCAATCAGCGAGGGAGGGAGCGCACCGGCGCTGGGTGATGTCAGCGGATCATCTGCTCGATAACAAAGAGGGGGTATTACAGGAGAAAGTTGCAGCGGCGGCGGCGGCCACGGCGGCACCCCGAAGCCTCGGCGGCTAGGGGCCAGCGGGCAAAGGGAGGGGGGGGGGAGGACGAGTGCTGCCGCAGCAGCTTAAGACCAAGGAATTGAAAGGGCTGTAGGGGGAGGCAGTGCGAGCCAGCCCCGACTGCCCCTCCTCTTCCTCCTCCTCCTCCAAACTCGCAGGGTTCAGCCCCAGCGCTCGCTCAGCCGCCGGGAGCACCGGGACGGACGGGAGGCAGCTGCGAGGCCCAGAGCTGGGCACCGTCCCCAGCCGCCATGGATAGCGACGACGAGATGGTGGAGGAGGCGGTGGAAGGTACAAGCTTTTCTCTGGGGTTGGGGGAGGAGGCGCCGAGGGCTTGGAACGCGGAAGGAGTGGCGGGCTGCGACCCGCGCGGCGCCGGGCCCCGCGGCCGCCACTGTCCCCTACGCGGGTGGCCCGCTGCCCGGCTCGGGCACGGGCCGGGCAGCCACGGCCACGCCGCCGGGAGCGCGCACTGCGCGGTGGGGCGCAGGCCAGGAACTGGGCTCCGCGGGGCCGGGGCCCCCGGGAGGGTACGGCCGCTCCAGCCCTCCGGCCACCGCCTGCATCCGCCCTCGGAGTTGAGAACCTGCCCCGCACTCTGGCCTTCCCCCTTTGGGGGATGGAAGCCGGGGGGTGCGCAAGAGGACAGGCCCCCCGAGACCGGCGGTCTCGGCGGAACGACCCCCCGGCCCGTTTTTGGCAACCGCAAGCCCCTCTCCGGCTGCCAGCCCTTTCCTTCCGCTCGCCGCTGCGACCTGCGGTGACCGCGGCCGCGTCCGGGTCCGTCCCCCGGCGCAGCGCACGGGGCCGAACCAGGCACGTGGCAGCCGCGGCCCGGGCGGCCGCTTTTCCGAAAAGATGAAATCATTGCAGGGCAGTGAACGCCGCTCCCGACCCGGGGCTTGAACGCACGCCGACCGGGAGGCGGTGGCCCTCGCCTCTAATGCCCCCGAGCGAACTCAGTCAAACCACCCCTCCCCCTTCCTGCTTCCGAGCCCGGGTGCCGCCGCCGCCACGCTGTACAGGCGCGCCGCAAGCCCTGACCGAAATTGCTGGGTGACACTTAACTTTCTGAATTCCATGCCGTTGGCTGTGGGTGATATCACCGCCTTGGTGTCGTGTTTCTCCGCCCCTTCTCTTCTAGCGCCCCTCCCCCGACTTTTCTCGCCACTTTGTTTTGCCGAGTTTCTCCACCTCTTTTTTTTTTTTTTTTTTTTTTTTTTTTTTTTTGCTAGTTCTAAAGAACGAGGTGGGGACGTTATACAATCTACTTGTTTGTATCAGGAGATGTTATGATTTGGTAACACTGAATATTGGAAAATACTCTTTAGCGTGTTTATTTATTTGATTCCAACCCAGACAGTGCGTCGTGATGTTTTGCAATGTTGTGTGGTATTATTCGAGAATATTTTAAACCAAGCATCCAAGTAAATAATTTTAAGCTTTTGGTTGAGTCTGGTTTCTATCTAATTTGTATAAACAAGTGCTCATAAAAGGTAAAGAAAAAGTAGCAACACTGTACAAATGCATAAAGATACATTGATTTTTATAAAACATAACTGACTCTGTTTGCAGTGACCTCGAGGTCTTAATTATTCTGAATTTTCTCAAAATTATCCATCTTGGTGTAACTGTTAAAACTTACTCCTTTATCTAGTTTCAAAGGCTGTTTGTTGTTGTTTTAATTTCACAATGTTGTGAACTCACAGAACTGTTTGTCTAGTAATTAAAGCCAATGTTGGGGGCTCAGGGGGCACCAGAGACATTGATTGAGAGGGTTCATTGGAAGCCTTCGTTAAATTTAAATTATTGACATCTTGTGCCTTCATGTTAGGAAAGATAAATGAAAAACATGCTCTCTTCGAATTGTTAGGGCTTGTTATTCTACAGAGTTTACTTTTACTTGTAAAATTTTAATGCAAACCCTTGATCGCAGACAGTGCTCCCCAGGTTAGACCACCTTTCTTTTTGAAGCTTTTTAGAAACATAAGGCCCAGTTGTCCACAGTCCCTGGGCTTCTTGTAAAATGCGAACAAGCAGCTTTAGAAATGTTTCTGTTGTTTTGGGGGATTCTGTATACAAACAAGAAAGAATCTCTTATATAGGACGGCCATATACATTACCGTCCCAAATCAGAATGTGCTTGAGAGCGAGAGGGGTCATGGTGGAAAAAACTAGTTTAAGCTTTGAATGTTTGGGGCAATCCAGGACTCACGGTCACTCAGTTGTACCTGACAGTAAACAGGTAGAGCAGCGCAGAATCTTAGAAGCATCTAGAGCTCAAACTCAGTATCTACAGCATGTGTGTGTACACGAAGTGAACTGTAGCAGTTGGCTTTTCTCCAGCCATTGTTGGCCTTTTTAGTGCCTCTGTAATAGTCTTTACTTATCATCTACCACATGCATGGGAGACAGACCGCGAGATCTGAATATCTTGGTGTCCAAGAATCACCTACCTCTCTCCATGAACAGAGCCTCTGTTCTCAGCAGTTTGAATGTCTTCGCAATTATTATCATTGCTGTGATTGTTGAGTTCTTATTGTGTTCATGCTCTGTGCTAATGTTCCACACACACATTATCCACTCCATCTTCTGAGGTGGGCACTAATATTATCCTAATTTTACAGAGGAGGAAACTGAGGCACAAATCCAAGGACACTCAGTGAGGTAGGAGATAAGCTTGGACCTCCAGAACCTCTGTCCCCCCTACCAGACTTTCTCCCTACATTTTTCCTTTTATTTTTTTTTATTATTTAAAAAAAAATTTTTTTTTAACTTTTATTTTATTTTTGAGACAGAGAGAGACAGAGCATGAACTGGGGAGGCTGAAACAGGCTCCAGGCTCTGAGCAGTCAGCACAGAGCAGTCAGCACAGAGCCCGACACAGGGCTCGAACTCACAGACCGCGAGATCATGACCTGAGCCGAAGTCAGACGCTTAACCGACTGAGCCACCCAGGCACCCCCATTTTTCCTTTAAAAAAAAAAAATTTAATGAGTCATTCAAATATATGAAATACTTGGTAACTGAGTGTGGAAGCAACAGTTAAGTATTCTGTCAGTATCACTTCTTATCACTCCAGAGGTTGGTTCTGACAGAGTTCAGTGACCTTCAGAAAAATGTAGGGGAAAGAGAATTTAGCTTACAGCCCCTCCAACAGACTTCTTGTTTCTTCTTTTTCTTCCAACCTAGCAGTTTAGTCTGGGGAAGAAATTGATCTTTGCAGGATCAGAGTTTGTATGTTGGTTCTCTGTCAGGGTGGAACTGTAGCCTAGGTGAAGTTCTAGGCTCTGAGCAGATGAATCCCGAGGGCAAAGGTGGGTGGTGGAGGGAATATCGGTGTACTCCTATTGGCTAGGCGCCTTTGGGAAGGTAGCAACCCCTGGCCTCAGAGGGCCTGACAATGCCACCTGAGATCCTGCGGTGGCTTTTTAAAAAACTCTTCAAGGCTCATTGGTTCAGTAGGAAGTGATGTTTAGCTTTGGGAACAGAACTGTTTATTACTAGATTTCTTTCTTTGTCTACCCGTAGGTACAAAGATGAATACAAGGTGGTCCTTAATTTCATTTTAAATAAGCATTTCATATCCAAACAGATGAATTATGGTGGCTGAGAAGTAAGACTTACTTCCAGCTTGGGGAAGTGGATGGGGAAAGATTTTCCTGGAAGAGGTGGTCCAGAGTTGGTTCTGGTGGAGAGAGGAGCTCCGTGAGTGCACACAGGTTTGGCATCTTGTTGTGACATAGGCACATTCAGAGACGAAGCATTCAGTTCTGCTAGGAGGGCCGAGGAGAAGAGTGGAGGCTAAGACAGGAAGAGGCTGTGTCATGGGCCGGTGAGGTGGATTGTGTGCTGAAAGCAATAGGAAGCTATATGGGCTTTTTTTTTTTTTTTTTTTTTTTTACGTTTTTTTTTTTTTTTTTGG